>NC_079323.1:7613890-7916921 GCF_029931775.1 Euleptes europaea
TGGAGACGCTGGGGATTAAACTGGGGACCTTCTGCATGCCAAGCAGATGCTCTAGCACTGAGCCACTTCCACCTCATCACTGTTATCTTTCGTAAGTTCTCCAAAGTAGACTTCAATACTCATCAAATCGTAATGGTTTGCTGCAAAACAGGAAACTTTTGGTTGCCCAAAAGGAAACCTGTGACCCTCTTAGAAACAGCATCTTTACTCAGGTACGAATAGGGAAAGGAATGAAAATCTTACCACGGTAATGAATGACGCAGAGAACGGCTCTCACCCCTTTCTGGCCAGCCTGCTATTTTATCGGCCTAGACAGTCCCATTCATTTCAAAATCTCAGGCTATGAAAATTACTTTTGGCGGAGTTTATTGCCGCAGGTAATGAGACCATAAATCTGCAAGCTGTTTGCTTTAGCTTTGTGGACAGTGAGGAGTTGTGAATGCATGCACAAAACTGTCGCTATTTAGGTTACATTGGGAAAGAGGTAAAATTGCCGTCCTGAAAACAATGTTCTGTGTCCTCTGGATGCCTGCGTCAGTGCTAGACCCTACCTGGCATACTGCGGTCTACTCATAGTGATATATATTGAAGGGGAAACTAAATCACAAATGGTCCCCCTGCCCCACATTCACTAACCTGACTTATTTGATAGGTAACGATATTAGTTTTATGACATGTGGCTGGCCCAAGGTTACCCGGTAAGCTTCTACGGTTGAATGGGCATTTGAACCTGGGTCTCCCAGATCCTAATCTGAAACTCCACACTGGCTCTCTCATCTCTAAAAGGGGAGGGCCACGGCTCAGTGGCAGAGCCTCTGCTTGGAATGCAGAAGGTCCCAGGTTCAATCCGCAGCATCTCCAGTTAAAGGAACTAGGCAAGTAGGTGATGTGAAAGACCCCTGCCTGAGACCCTGGAGAGCCGCTGCTGGTCTGAGTAGACAATACTGACTTCGATGGATCAGGGGTCTGATTCAGTATAAGGCAGCTTCATGTGTTCATGTGATATACACATGCCTCTACCATCTCTCCTTCACTTGTCTCTGCTTGGTGGAATGTGCTGCCAAATTGCTGCTTACTTATGGCAAGCCCATGGGGTTTTCAAGGCAAGAGATGAGCAGAAGTGGTTTGCCATTACCGGCCTCTGCGTTGCAGCCCTGGACTTAGGGTTGCCAGGTCCCCCCTGGCCACCCATGGGTTTGGGGAGACAGGGTTGCCAGATCCAGACTGGGAAACTCCTGGAGATTTGGGGTACTTTCACTCATGTTTGTCTCCGGTATGTCTCAGTTGTTCCTTGAAGTTATGCATGAGTTTTCAGTGCATTAGAGATAACCTCGCTGCCAGCCCTCACAAATCCTGGGACTTCCTGTTCCTCTGTTAACCCTGTTCTTCCCTCTCCTCTGAGCTCAGCCCAGGTGAAATCCGTGTGCATAAGGCAAAGTGCGGGACAAGGAAGCTTGATTTCTCTCACAGCCAATTGCAAAGCAGAGTGTAAAGAGGTGGGGATTCAAATGCTTCCTGCTTCCTTGGAGCTCTTTCTGAAGAAAGGCTGTTTAAAAACGAGGCTTGGATTTCTCTCCCCCTCCCTTTCAGATTGTTCTGTTTTTGTTCTTAAAATGATTTTTTTTAATGCAGCAATTGAGTTGGGGAGGGATTTTCTCTCACAGTTAAGTTCTACAAAGTAAGCCAATTACAAAGCATTTAAAGGGACAGGGACTTGATTTGAGCTTGGAGACTGCTGGTGCACAGATTCCCAACAGGAAAGTGTGGGTCCAGCCAGCAACAAACCTCAGGTAAAACTCCCAGGCATAAACAACCTTGGGGATGGAGCCTGGGGAGCACTGGGGAGCACTGGTACAATGCCACAGAGTCCACTATCCAAAGCACCCATTTTCTCCCGAAATACTGATGTCTAGTCTGGAGATGAACTGTAATTCTAGGGGATCCCCAGAGCCCACCTGGAGGCTGGCATCCCTACCTGGACTTCCTTGGTGGTCTCCCATCCAAGTGCTAACTAGGTATGACCCTGCTTAGCTTCCAAGATGTGATGAGATCAGGCTAGTTTGGGCTGGAGATCTTTACATATAGTAGGGTTGTCAACCTCCAGGTAATAGCTGGAGATCTCCCGCTATTACAACAGATCTACAGCCGATAGAGATCAGATCACCTGGAGAGAATGGCCGCTTTGGCCATTGGACTCTATGGCACTGAAGTCGCTCCCCTCCCCAAACCCCGCCTTCCTCAGGCTCTGCCTCAAAAACCTCCCACCGGTGGTGCAGAGGGACCCGGCAACCTTATATATTTGTGATCACTATTTTGCCCCAATATCAACATTTATCCATCAAATCGAAATCCTGTTTTAAAACGAAACTGTTGAATTTCGCCTAATTCTTTTCAAGGTCAGATTATGGAATGGACTATAAGGAATACAAAACCAATTGACGATTAATTTTGTATTCCCTGGGTCTGTAACCATCTTTCTATCATGGTGTTGGTCTCCAGCAACCAGGTCCCTTCGCTTTTCTCATTCCGCAGAGCTTCCTCGGGAGGCGTGTCGACTTGCACTCCGTTTATTTGGGTCAAACACAATCACAGCCTTGGATCGAGCCTTCCCAAAGCAGGCCTTTATCTCACAATCGGTAGCGAGTGGAGATGCACACCCCTTCCACTCGGCACAATGCCTGCCCACTTCAACCAGCAGACGCTGCGGTCCCGCTAACCTATCATTTGTTTTCAATCATCTCCTACCCTGTTATTGCCATAGGAAGCTGCCGAAAGGAGAAGAATCAACTTCGGAGACAGGCATCCGTACGAGTGGAAGGAGGCAGGGTGCTCTGTCTGAGCAGCCGAGTTGTTATTTCTGTCTTATTTTAATCTTTGCATCTGGGGGGCATGTGAAAAAAATACACAATGAATATGCCAATGGACATTTAAAAAAAATCTTCCTTCTCCCATAAGAACCAGTTCATCAGCTGAGGTCACTGTTAGAGGACCCTGAACACAGGTGAAGCTGCCTTATAATTAGGGTAGCCAGCTCCAGGTTCACCAGATTAAAGTCCGCCGCTCATGTGGAGGATTTGGGAAACCAGCCCGGTTCACCAGATCAGAGTCCGCCGCTCATGTGGAGGGGTGGGGAAACCAAACCGGTTCACCGGATTAGAGTCTGACGCTCAAGGGCTGGGGGAACCAACCCAGTTCACCAGATTAGAGTCCCCCGCTCATGTGGAGGATTTGGGAAACCAACCCGGTTCACCAGATTAGAGTCCGCCTCTCATGTGGAGAACTGGGGGAACCAACCTGGTTCACCAGATTAGAGTCCACCGCTCATGTGGAGGAGTGGGGAAACCAACCCGGTTCACCAGATTAGAGTCTGCTGCTCTTAACCACTACACCACACTGGCTTAAAGAGGGGGTTCCCTCTTTAAGGGCAGGCTCCCTTCAGTTCTGCAGGAATTTCACAGCGAACCCAAGGATTTCATCGTACGGCAATAAACTAAGAAGGCAGAGAAAGGCTGCCGTCAGGCGGCATGCCGGCACAGCCTTCGCAGCGAACCAGGGAATCAGCTTCTCCTCTGTGCAATTTCACCTCGAGCCACAACACTGGAGCCTGGACAACTGGCATCCTGCAGCTTTCCCCACTGAAAATCAATAGGATTTCCATTACATTTCAATTGTCTTGCAATGGAGAAAGCCACAGGGCTTTGACGGCTGATGCTCATACATTTTTAAATATTACCTCCTTGGGCTGGGGGGAGCGCAGTCCCTTAATGTTTCCCTCCCGCCCAAGTAGCCAACAAGGAATATCTGAAACTAATCAAATCCAGCCATCAGCCCTCCGTGGGAATAATTGCCTTCCTTAAGTGAGGGGCCTCTATTTCTTCTATTTTCTCAGCCCTTCTTTCATTTATCTCTCATGGTCCATAGTGATTTTTTTTTTTTTTTTTTTTTGCAACATAGTCTGCATTTATGTCTTGATTCCAGCACCATTTTCCTATCAGGAGTAATTGCTTCAATGGGACTACTCAGAGTGGAAGGTGTTTTAGCAGAGAAAAATGTAGGGTTGCCAACCTCCAGATACCAGCTGGAGATCTCCTGCTATTACAACTGATCTCCAGCTGATAGAGATTAGTTCACCTGGAGAAAATGGCCGCTTTGGCAATTGGACTCTATGGCACTGAAATCCCTCCCCTTCCCAAACCCCACCCTTCTCAGGCTCCACCCCAAAAACCTCCTGCCGGTTGCAGAGAGGGACCTGGCAACCCTAGAGAAATGGGATCAGCAGACACAATGAGCCAATCAGACCCAGGAATTCCATAGGGTTCCCAGTTTCTAGTTTGGAAATTCTTGGAGATTTGTGGGTGGAGCCTGGGAAGAGCGGGGTTTGGAGAAGGGAAGGAGCTCAGCAGGGATGTGATGCCATAGAGTCCGCCCTCCACAGCAGCCATTTTCTCCAGGGGAATGGATCTCTTTCATCTAGAGATCAGTTGTAATTCTGGAGAATCCTTTAGGTTGGCTACCCTAGGGATACCATCAGTAGGGTTGCCAGCTTTGGGTGGGGAAATAGCTGGAGATTTGGGGGGTGGAGCCTGGGGAGGATGGGGTTTAAGTAGGGTTGCCAGGCCCCTCTTCGCCATTGGCCGGAGATTTTGGGGGCAGAGCCTGAGGAGGGCAGGGTTTGGGTTGGGGAGGAACTTCAATGCCATAGAGTTCAATTGCCAAAGGGGCCATTTTTCTCCTGGTGATCTGATCTCTATCGGCTGGAGATCAGCTGTATTAGCAGGAGATCTCCTGCTACTACATGGCAGTTGGCAACCCTAGGTTTAAGGAGGGGAGGGGCTTCAGCAGGGTACAGTGCTGTAGAGTCCACTTTTCAAAGCAGCCATTTTCTTCAGGGGGACCGATCTCTATTGCCTCGATATCAATTGTAATAGCGGGAGATGTCCAGGCACCACCTGCAGGTTGGCAACCCTAACAATCAGAGAAGGTCTGACTTGTTGGACAAAACCATTCACCCACCAGTTCCTCTGTCTGTTATTTCTGTGGGATTTCTTCACAGGGAAAAGTGTGGTAGCTGAGTATGCAGAACATCTGAGATTCGGTTCCAGCCATCTTCACATAAAAGGAACCAGTGCGACAAGGTTGAAGCAAATAATATGTTTCCACATCAGCCTAGATCAAATCAAGCCTGAACTCTCTGTAGAAGCTAAAATGACTAAACTTAGGTCACATTAGAAGACAAGATTCGCTGGAAAAAACAATAATGCTTGGAAAAGTTGAGAACAGCAAGAAAAGAGGAAGACCCAACATGAGATGGATTCAATAAGGAAGCTACGGGCCTCAGTTTGCAAGACCTGAGCCAAGCTGTTAATATTAGGACATTTTGGAGTCATTAATTCATAGGGTCACCATGAATCGCAGATTCATAGAGTTGGAAGGGACCACCAGGGTCATCTAGTCCAACCCTCGCACTATGCAGGAAAGTCACTCCCCCCATACCCCTAGTGACCCCTACTGCACACCCAGAAGATGGCAAAAAAAAAATCCCCTCCAGGATCCCTGGCCAATCTGGCCTGGAGGAAAATTGCTTCTTGACCTCAGAGTGGTGATTGGCATTTCCCTGGGCAACTTGACAGCGCTTAAGACACGCACACCAGTCTAGGGATGTCCTAAACTTTGTAGCAAATATGTTTTGCAGGCAAACATCCAATTTTTGAGAACTGCAGTCCCATCATCTGACTCAAATAGTTGCTCATCAATTTTGCAGCTGCACAGTAGTTATAATGGTGGAGTTTCACCTCCTTCTGCCTTGTGGGAACTTGTGCATCCGTAGAGTAGGTGAATTCACTTCTCCTTCATGGTCATGGATGGTGCACATGCATAAGATAAACTTGGTAATGTGGGCTTTGATGAACAAAAAAGGAGTCAGGGCTGTATTTAAACCCTCCCTGCAAGGAGGAGGAGGAGGTGGAAGAGGAAGAGTTTGTTTTTATATCCTCCTTTTTCTCTACCTTTAAGGAGTCTCAAAACAGCTTGCAATCGCCTTCCCTTTCCCTCCCAACAACAGACAATTTGTGAGGTAGGTAGGGCTGAGAGAGTTCTGAGAGAACTGTGACTGGCCCAAGGTCACCCGGCAGGCTTCATGTGGAGGATTGGGAAAACCAACCCTGTTCACCAGATTAGAGTCCACCACTCATGTGGAGGAGTGGGGAATCAAACCCAGTTCTCCAGAATAGAGTCTGCAGCTCTTAATCACTACACCATAACTTGGGGGAAAACTCTTTGCTGTGCTGGTTTTCCATCTGCAAGGAGAATTTTTATATAGATGGTTTTAAAAATGGGCCTTTCCGCAGTCCCTTCTACAACCACCTCAGGAGTTTGCTGCTTCCTTTGCTTCCATTTGCAGACCAGACCTTATTTGAATGCATGCCTTAAAGGACTACAGTTAGTTAGGGCTGTTTTATTTGTGAAGGAGCACTACACTGTGTGATGCTATTGATTTCGACTTTAGAGTAGATTTTAAAGTATATTCATTGATGCAATGCTGGATACAGCACTATTTTGGATTTTGTAAATTTATGCTAACACAATAGAGAGATACAATTTGGAGGCCTTTCATTGATTGTTAAAACTAATAGTATTATGCATCAGATTTGAAGCTGTGTGCAATTACTAGATTTTTTTTCAAGCTAAATCCTTCCCAAATGCATATTTCCCCCCCTGTGGAGAGCTCTTCTCCAAGCACGTTCAAATGTGCTAAAAGTTTAGAAGCTGAAGATCGCAAATGCAGCTACTTCAATGCAAATGCTATCAGATGCAAAGATACCATACGTTAACAAAAATTTCCCTATGCTCATAAGAACATAAGAAAAGCCCTGCTGGATGAGACCAAGGCCCACCAAGTCCAGCAGTCTGTTCACACAGTGGCCAACCAGGTGCCTCTAGGAAGCCCACAAATAAGACAACTGCAGCAGCATTATCCTGCCTATGTTCCACAGCACCTAATATAATAGGCATGCTCCTCTGAACCTGGAGAGAATAGGTATCCATCATCTTGACTAGTATCCATTTTGACTAATAGCCATGGATACCCCTCTCTTCCATGAACATGTCCACTCCCTTCTTAAAGCCCTCCAAGTTGGCAACCATCAACACATTCAAGGGCAGGGAGTTCCACAATTTAACTATAAATGGTTATAAGGCACCTAAGTGGCCTAAATGGCCTAAGTGATTATAAGTGGCCTAAAAATCCAATAAAATAAGAATAAAATAAATAAGTACCAGGAAGGAAGGTGAAAGCTGAGTAAGAGTGTAAGATTAGTATCTGGTAGAGGTGGTAGAAACTGCTGTCGGGTTGGTGACCCTGCAGGGTTTTCAAGGCAAGAGACTAGTAGAGGTGGTTTGTCATTGACTGCCTCTGATTAGTGACCCTGGACTTCCTTGGTGGTCTCCCATCCAAGTACTAACCCTGCTTAGATTCTGAGGTCTGGCAAAAGAGCGATGGAGTCTGATCTGGAGAACCGGGTTTGATTCCCCACTCCTCCACATGAGCGGCGGAGGCTAGTCTGATGAACTGGATTTGTTTCCCCACTCCTACACATGAAGCCAGCTGGGTGACCTTGGGCTAGTCACACTCTCTCAGTCCCACCTACGTCACAGGGTGTCTGTTGTGGGGAGGGGAAGGGAAGGTGATTGCAAGCTGGTTTGAGTCTTCCTTAAGTGGTAAAGAAAGATGGCATTTAAATACCAGCTCTTCTTCTTCTTCTTCTGCCCAAATCCCGCCCCCTCAGGCCCCGCCCCATCCCCAAATTTCCATGTATTTCCCAATCCAGAGCTGGCAACCCTACCTTTGAGGAAGGATAGAATAAAAATGGACTAAGTAAACTAGAAGGCAGATTTATGATGTGAAATGTGATTAGTTTGATTACCCCTCTGGGATCGATTAGTTTGCATCGATTTTTTTTTCTTGAAAGATGAAGTTTAAAGTCATGGATCCCATCCAACGCCGCCATCAGCATCCTCAAGCCCATGTGTCGATTTCCAAATATAATCCATAAAGGAGTCCCGGAGATGCTAATGGATGCGACATTAATATAATCATAAAAACAACATTACATTAATTGGAACTTTGTAAAGGCTGTAATTAAGATATTCCGGGACAGCTGTCTTCCCTGTCCCCAAACATCACCAAGACATCTCCCCACGCTGCTTACTTTCAAGTCGTCATCTGCCCAGGTTCAGGGAGAGCCATCTGCTGGCATTTTTTCAACGTCGGCTGGCAAAGAGGGTCAAAAGACATTGCATCCAAACTATTTTGAAAGGAACAACAGGACTAAACATTAGGGTTGTGCATATCAATATACCCAAACCAAACCGTTTTGGCAATATTCGGGTTTCGGGTTGACTGAATACCAAAACCTGGGATCTGCCTGAAGCCAAATAGGTGATTCCCGAAAAAGCAAAATAATTTTAAAAAGCCACCAGGCTTCCGAAGGAGACTTCCTCACCCGCGCAGATGAGTAATCTCCTTCAGCCAGCCCCCATAGTTGAGACTTTGGCTGGCTCCAATATCACCCCCCTCCCCATGAAAACCTGCTTTCAAACTGAAGGTTGCCCAGAGTAGAGGCTTCATTTCCCAGCACTGTGGCCATCTCTTGAAATCAGATTTTTGATGACCACAATAAAGGGCTGTTCACAGGATGTCATTTGCTACCAAAAGAAATGCATGTGCACTTGGGAGCCTACAAGCAGCGCTGAACTGCGTTCATAAGCAATGGAGGGGCAACGGAGGGGAAGCGGAGGCAGGAAGACTGGATCAGACAATTCCTGAAGGGTGGGAGAAGAAGAAGAGGAGGAGTTGGAGTTGGTTTTTATACCCTGGTTTTCTCTACCAAAAGGAGTCTCAACTGGTTAACAATCAACCTTCCCTTCCTCTCCCCACAACAGATACCGTCTCAGGTAGGTGAGGCTGACAGCGTTCTGAGAGAACTGTGACTATCCCAAAGTCACCCAGCAGGCTTCATGCATAGGAGTGGGGATACCAACCCAGCACACATCCCTTAGATGCTTCAGAGAATCAGGGGGTTATTCTGACTGGCTGCTCCTCTCAGGTGGAGAAATCTTTCACATTACCTACTACCTGATCTTTCATGTAACTGGAAATGCCAAGGATCGAACCTTTGGCCTTCTGTCCTACAGAAGCCACAACCCAACATACAAAAACATCACAACCCCTATCAAACCAGAGATCCTCACTCTACAGCTCTCTATTCTTCTCCCCGCTCCAATCCTCCTCAATCGAACACAAATTCCAGGAAAACCATCCAAAACAGACACTTAGTTGGCCATTTGAAAGCAATTAGAGTTATCTCTGTCTTGCCTGATGAAGTTTCATCCTGAGTTTGCACCATTCAGGATGAAACGGAAGCTAACTGTAAGACATTTTCTCGGCAGGCCGCAACAGCAAAATAAGCAAACGCTTTCCACAGAATTAATACTGGCAGCCATTTGCAGCTCTTGTCTCGCAGTAATCGTTTCCTTGGCACTTTATAGAGTTGACTCTGACCCGTATCGTTTGCCCAGAGCTTGACTTCCAGTGCATTAAAAAAGGAACTCTCTACATTCCTTAGGTGCTATTAAAAATTGAAGAGCTTATTTTCAGATGTATACAGAAGAGGAGAAGTGGGCTTCTGAATTCATCACAAGAAACTGCTCGATAATTCCCTTCAAATTCATCTGGTCATGAGGCTGAAGATAAATTATAACTCTTCTCAAAATAGCGCTTTTCCAATCCAGATTGCAATGGGAGCTGAGCCCCAGTCTGGGAGGAGGCTTCTGAAACCAGATTTGCCTCATGGCATCAAGTTCCCTGGGGGTTGCTGAAGAAGAAGGAGGAGGAGGAGGAGGAGAAGGAGAAGGAGAAGGAGAAGGAGAAGGAGAAGGAGAAGAGTTGGTTTTTATATATGATGACTTTCTCTACCACTTAAGGGAGACTCAAAACGGCTGGCTTAGTGAGGCAGACAGAGTGAGGTAGACCTAAAATATATTTCCAAAAAAACACAGTGGCAACATTGCACTGTGATGAATAGGCGTTTGCATCTAATATTAAATACATTTGCATGTTTATGTGGGGAAAGTGTCTCAGATCACTTTTTCTCTCCCCTACAATCTCTGGAGAACTGTACCCAATCAATAGCAAGCATTTATAATTCAGGGAACTCGAGTGCAAATCATATTTGCTCTTACAGCCCCCAATTTTTGCTCAATTTTTAATAACTCCTTGGACTTTGATCAATGTCGAGGTCATTTTCCTTGCATAATTTGGGGAGTGAAACCGGCTAGCTCTGTGGATGTCATTAAACGGCGGCAAAGGGAGGGGGAAAGACGGAAGCCTCGCTTGGAATGAGAAGCAACGTGTCTTTCAAATATTTAATGGCTTGTGCATTCAGAGTGATCTGTTTCAATGTCCAGCATTTACGAGAACCATTAAGAAAGGTCACATTCTTTATTGTTCACAGGATATTTTATCCTCCTCCCTCCCCCCTCCAAATTGGCTATATTCAACACTTTGGCTAGGCTGGAATTGCCATGCTGATGTTTTAAAACAAGAAACACTAAGGATGGCCAAGTTCATACCTTCTGACCTTGGAAGCCCTAAAGGTTCCAAGGTCAGAAGGCTGTGCTACCTAATGTCACCAAAGTCAGCATAGGAATCAAAACTATATATATGATATGATCAATATTTCTAACCATGTCTACTCAACAATATTTACATAAACAGCAAACTTAAGAAGTGGTCCTATAATGTACCATTTGCTGGAACAATTTAAAGTCCAAAATAATTCAAGGGTTCCACCTTAAATGAATCTTAGGTCACTCACTTGTCGCTTTGCAAGGCGATCCCTATCCGATGGTCTACTAGAAAATGTACCATTTCGTCATCCAAGGAGCCAGTGTGGCGTAGTGGTTAAGAGCGGTAGTATGGAGCGGTGAACTCTGATCTGGAGAACCGGGTTTGATTCCCCACTCTTCCACATGAGCGGCGGAGGCTAATCTGGTGAGCTGGATTCGTTTCCCCACTCCTACACAAGCTGGGAGACCTTGGGCTAGTCACACATTCTCAGCCCCACCTACCTCACAGGGTGTCTGTTGTGGGGAGGGGAAGGGAAGTTGATTGTAAGCCAGTTTGAGTCTCCCTTAAGTGGTAGAGAAAGTCAGTATATAAAAACCAATTCTTCTTCTTCAAAATGTAGAATCTACCATGTAAGAGCTTGGCCAATACATATACATTATTAAAAAATTGTCTAACAATGCATAAACAATTAAGGACCATCCAAGTACTTACCTCACCATATATATACAAACAAAACGTGAAAAAGCAGCAACCCGCTTGCTAATCAATAGGAATGCATCATGCATTCATTTTGATTAGAAGCCATGGATAGACCTCTCCACCATAAACATGTCAATTCCCCTTTTAAAGCCTTCCAAGTGGGAAGCCATCACCACATAGGAACATAAGAAAAGCCATGCTTGATCAGACCAAGGCAGTGGTGGACCTACATTTTTGGGGCCCTGAAGCTTGAACTGTTATGGGGGCTCCTTCGCAATCACCAACAACAGGGCAACATCCAACAAAGGTCCAAAGGGCCTTGCAGCCCTTGCAAGGACCCCGAGGCCCAAATGGCGGAGAACAGGGTGGTGGGGTGGAGTCCTTGAAAATGGGCCATACAGTGATGAAATAAAACCACAGAACTATTAAGCCATGCACCAACAAAGCATTTGAGGATCCCGCTGCCAAAATGTAGGGTGTGAATAGATTCTGGCGAGCTCAGTGAGCCCTTACAGCTGGGGGTTTGAGCTCTGCAAACCCCCGAGAAAAATTTGAAATTTGACCAATTACAAGGACATTGTCAGGCCAATGAAATGGGTATTAGAGCATATTCTAAAGTCAGTATTAAGTACTTCCACCCATTGGCTTATGATTCTATCACTAAAAAACTTGTTGAGAAATTCACTCATTAAAAAAAAGTTGCTTCAGGGGCCCCCTCCGGGATTAGGGGCCCTGAAGCTTAAGCTTCATTAGTTTCACAGTAGATCTGCCTCTGGACCAAGGTCCATCATGTCCAGCAGTCTGTTCACGCAGTGGCCAACCAGGTGCCTCTAGGAAGCCCACAAGCAAGATGACTGCACTAGCATTGCCCTGCCTCTGTTCCACAGCACCTAATATAATAGGCATGCTCCTCTGAGCCTGGAGAGAATAGGTATATAGGGTCTTTGTTAGGGCTGTTGATTCGGTTCGGACGAACTGAACTCAAAAAAGGCGGGAAACGGGGGAGCCGAATTTGCCGAATTCAGGGGTTTGGTGAATAAATTCGGCAGATTCGGGGGCCCCGCACCTTAACGGGGCTTCCATGAAGGCGCGGGGAGGTGGCCCTTTAAACAGGTCTGCTCCTCCCAGCTGGGAGGCGCAGATCTGTTTAAAGGGCCCCTCGCGCAGAGAGTGCAGAGGGGCTTGACAACCCCCCGCCAGCCCTGCCGGGACTCCCGGCAGGGCTGGGGGGGGGGTCTGGAAACCCTCTGCGCTCTCTGCGCAGACAGCGCAGAGGGGCTTGACAACCCCCTGCCAGCCCTGCCGGGACTCCTGGCTGGGAGGCGTAGATCTGTTTAAAGGGCCCCCCGAGCGCCTTCAGGGAATCCCCCTGAAGGCGCGCAGGGGGGTGAATTTTCCCCCGAACTCTGGATCCCCCCCGAATTTTGGGGATCCGAAGCGGGGGAGTTCGGACTTCGGCACGGCCCAAATAAAAACGGGCCGAATTTTGCCGAAGCTGAACTATACCAAAAAAATTTTTCAACAGCCCTAATCTTTGTACCCTTATAAATGCTGTATGCAATACGCATGAAATAATAGAAGAACAACAACTGATGAAGCAAGTATATTGCGAAACGTGCACTGATCCGGAAGTGTCGTTTTGTTTTCATTGAAACTGGACTATTGCATTTGGACACGGAATTCTTCATGGAACTGTGCCTCGAGGGTGAAGTAACCTGGCGTCAGTCTCCTATAAAGAAAAAGGAGTCATTGTTTTCTACTTACCTTGGTTGTCTGAACATTGAAGACATGGTTGATTTGTATTGTTTGTACTGAGGAGGGCGGGGTTTGGGAAGGGAGAGATTTTAATGCCATTTTCTCCAGGCGAACTGATCTCTATTGGCTGGAGATCAGTTGTAATAGCGGGAGATCTCTGGTTAGTACCTGGAGGTTGGCAACCCTAGAGCAGCCATGTTTTTGGTTAAAAGACCCTGCGTGTTTTGACTCTTGGGTTTATTTTCAGAGAGCAAGAAGATTAGATGCTGTCCTGGGAGCTTAAAAACACTGCCTCTGGCATTTCTGCTCAGAACGTCTGGGGGTTGTGTCTGCAACCGTCTTTGAAAACATGCATTATACATCGAGGGGAGAGACATGTTAAATTAATGCACTGTCATGCAGTGTCCAGCGAATGCTTCGCCCATTAATAAGGTGAAATGACAAATTAAATACTTTGGCTGGGAAGCTGGCAATGCAAGCAGCTATTTTTTTTAAAGGGTTCTTTGTTCATCCATGTTGATGAATTGCTGCACTGACCAAAAACTCTCGCTGTCCAAATGTTTTCTTACAGATGCGAAGTCCTGACAAACAGAAAGAGCAAATTAATTCCACGTTTCAAATTTAGCCGAGCACGCCACGCTTAATTGGCTTCCCAGGGTGACTTCTGGGACCATTTTGCCTTCGGTTTCTACCAGAGGTAGAGTTTAGCCCAGGGAACGATGAATTCCAGCCTTGCAGCATTCTGGGTAATCGAGTGCTTCTATGGTTGCCAACCTCCAGGTTGGGCATACCTTTCCACCCATAATGTATACCTACTATTGCGAGCCCTATCCTCTGCTGCCAACAGGAACAGCTCCCTGCCCTCCTCTAAGAGACAGCCTTTCAAATACTTAAAGAGAGAAATCATGTCTCTCCTCAACCTCCTCTGCTCCAGACAGAACATTCCCAAATCCCTCAGTTTTTCCTTGTAGGGCTTGGTCTCCAGATAGGGTTGCCAACCTCCAGTTACTAGCGGGAGATCTCCCGCTATTACAACTGATCTCCAGCCGATAGAGAGCAGTTCACCTGGAGAAAGTGGCCGCTTTGGCAGTCGGACTCTACGGCATTGAAGTCCCTCCCCTCCCCAAACCCCGCCCTCCTCAGGCTCCACCCCAGAAATCTTCAGGTATTTCCCACCCTGGAGCTGGCAACCCTAGTCTCTAGATAGGGTTGTCAACCTCCAGGTAGTAGCAGGAGATTTCCTGCTAATACAACTGATCTCCAGCCGATAGAGATCAGTTCACCTGGAGAAAATGGCCGCTTTGGCAGTTGGACTCTATGGCATTGAACTCGCTCCCCTCCCCAAACCCCACCCTCCTTAGGCTCCGCCCCAAAAACCTCCCACCAGTGGTGAAGAGGGACCTGGCAACCCTATCTCTAGGCCCTTGATCATCCTTGTTGCTCTCCTCTGCACCCACTCCATTCTGTCCATATCCTTTTTGAAGTGAGGCCTCCAGAACTGCACGCAATGCTCCAGGTGCAGCCTGACCAACACAGTGTACAGCAGGATCACACGCTGAACTTGATGGCTGATAAAGATTTGAATCTGGATCTCCCAAACCTTTCCAGGACTCTAACCACTGCACCAGCTCTCTTTCACGCTATAATTCATTCCCCTGTCCCCAACAAAAATAATCTTATTTATGCATGTAAACAGAATACATTCCATTCTTCTAATATACAGCCTGATGGGTCACCCGTGAACTAGGACACTGGTTCTCTATTCCCATTGATCTTTCCATCTGTTCTGAAGTTTTGCATCAAGTAAATTAATTATCATTGCCAATGCATGCCAAATCAGCTGCATTTAGCCAATACAATCAACCACAGAATAGATGCTGTGATTAAATGAAGCCATACAATGGTGATATGATGAAGCTACTTTAGAACGGTCTGAAACAATCTTCCTGCCGCAGTCTTCGGTGGCCATAATTATCATGGCTTGCCGTGCCATTATACTCCTCCCGTCTCTCTCTTTTTTTTTATGAAGATGACTGCAAGCTTTAATCGGCGCGTTAATCAACGGAAACTTTTGTTGATTAGCGGCGAGGGGTCAATTTTAATCAGAGGGGTAGTGAGTCGCTTTGGCAGGTTGCAACCTGAAGCGCAAGTGTTTACTTTTAAATGAACCGATGAAGCGGGAAACGTGATTGCTTCAGATGCTTCCACCCGTTCGCGCCCTGACCTTTTTACCTACTCTCCTCTTCTATTGGTTATAGGGCAAAGATGAGATGGAACGGCCAAGGACGGAAGAGCTGGATGTCACGTATGCCACGCCAGTGTGGTGTAGTGGTTCAGAGCAGTGGTTTGGAGAGGTGGACTCTAATCTGGGGAACCAGGTTTGATTCCCCACTCCTCCAAGTGAGCGGCAGATGCTAATCTGGTGAACTGGGTTGGTTTCCCCACTCCTCCACATGAAGCCAGCTGGGTGACCTTGGGCTAGTCATAGTTCTCTCTGAACTCTCTCAGCCCCACCTACCTCATAGGTTGTCTGTTGTGGGGAGAGGAAGGGAAGGAGATTGTGAGCCAGTTTGATTCTCCCTTAAATGGTAGAGAAAGCCGGCATATAAAAACCAACTCTTCTTCTTCTTCAAGGTGCCACTGGCTCAAATCTTGCTCTTAAACTGTGGACCAACATGGCAGAAGGAGGGTTTTCTTCCTTACACTCATGTCATTTCACTGTAGATTTGATCCAAAATGGAATGCGGTCCACATTGACACATGTACAGTGCAAACATGTCTTCTTGAGCATAGCAATGAGGACAGAGGAGTAAAACTGAAATGGGATGTTTTGCAGCTGAAACAGTAGGGATGAGAAATATGAAATTATTCCTATGGGGGCACTTTTTTCCTGGTCAATCGACAACTCTAATGTCATCCCACATCAAACAGGTATGTCTTTCATCTAAAACAGGGACCAGGAGAGATGTGCAAACTGTCCCACAAGTGAACATTCTATCTCTTCATTTTGTGTGTGTGTTAAGGGCTGTCAAGTTGCTTCCAACTCATGGAGACCCTATGAATCAATGTCCTCCAAAACATCCTATCCTTAACAGCTTTGATCTGATCTTGTAAATTGAGGGCCAGGGCTTCCTTTATAGCAGTGGTTCCCAAAGTGGGCAGTACCACCCCCTGGGGGGTGGGATTACCTAGGGGGGCACTTAGAGAGAAGCGGGCAGCAGGGAAGCGCGAGAGGCGGGCCCCTCCAACTGTGTTGTTCACTCATTTACAATAGATCAAGCTATGGCACCATGCTGGCAAATTTGGTGGAAACTATGAGTATTTTTTTTCTAGACTTTGAAGAGCTGGTACCGCTGGATCAAGTTCATCAGTTTTGTTGAATACATTTCAACTAAAAAGCTTTAATTTGATTTTGAATAGACATGCAATTAATTGTTACTATTTTGAAATTTTATTGTTATTATCTTCTTTAGTGCATCATGCAAACCCCTACTTTGAATAATGTTTTTTATAGGATAGGGTAGGGGGCGCTGGAATTGAGTTTGTGGAAACAAGGGGGCGATGGCCCAAAAAATTTGGGAACCACTGCTTTATAGAGTCAATCCATCTCTTGTTGGGTCTTCCTCTTTTCCTGCTGCCTTCAACTCTTCATTCATTGGGGGAGTTAAATAAAATTTATTGTAGTTACGACAGAGAAACATGGTGAGGTGGAGAAACAGAAGGAACAGGAAGTGAAAGCCTAGAAAACAGGAAGTGTTTCCATCCATTGCTTTAAAATGGTTGATAAAATTGTGAAAAATGGGTGACACTAAGTGTGCTTTTAAAAAGAAAAGCTCACAGCCCTTACTACGTTTGCGATAGTCCCACTCACTATTTTTCTTAGTATTCAAAGTAAAACACTGCTACAGAATTTTCTCATTGATCTCAGGTCACTTGTTTCCTCGGATGTTTAGCTCCCCGAAGTAACATGTCTTTAGCCATGAATAAATCAATAATAGATTAATCTCTCTAGCCCCGTTGTAATATTTTTTTTAAAAAAGAGAGAACAAACACCAGAGGGAAGCGAAATAATAACCAAAAAAAAAAAAAAACCCGAGAAAACAGGACAAGAATAATACAACAGCAACAAGTCATTAAAATAATTTATATCAAAAGAAGAAAGAACTGTTGTACACAAAGCAACCTGGCGAAGTTTAAACGATGCAGATATGACATTCAGAGTATTGATCAAAGGGCTTATTCTGTCAGAGAAATGTGAGATGAATGTTGCTTCTACATAAATCTTGCAACTAACGGGACATACGGTCTCTTGGAGCTCTCAGCCGAGCCTGTTTGACATTTTCAGCATTAGGAATGAAAGTGAGTTATTCAGAAGCCTCTAAAGGGGGCGAGCCAAAATCTCCCATGGTTATTTTCCTGATTAGGATCGGCCTTTTTTTTTTTCCGTCTTCCATCACTGCCCTCAGAGAGTGAACATGATCAAAACGGCTCTCCCACTTTTGCTGTTTCCCAAAATTGTCCTTTTTTCCCAGCCACCCAGAGGTCCTAACAAAATTCTCTACCATCTATTTCTCCATCACATTTTTGCCAGTCAGCTCAGGCATGGATAGGGTTGCCAGGTGGAGGCTGGAGATCTTCCGCTAGTACAACTGATCTCCAGGCAACAGAGGTCACTTCACCTGGAGGAAATGGCTGCTTTGGCAACTGGACTCTATGCCATTGAAGTCCCGCCCCTCTCCAAACCCCCGCCCTCTTCAGGCTCCACCCCCAAAATCTCCAGGTATTTCCCAACTCAGAGCTGCCAACCCTATGTAGATCTAGGGTTGCCAACTTCCTGCTATTACAACTGATCTCCAGCTGATAAACCCTGCCCTCTTCAGGCTCTACCCCAAAAATCTCCAGGTATTTCCCAACCCAGAGCTGGCAACCCTGTTTGTACATGTTATGTACAATGACAATTTTTATTCAGCTGTACCCATAGGTACAATTTTTATTCAGGTGTACCCAAAAAAGAAATTGTGCATGTTGATTAATCAAGGAATTTAGTTCCCGTAATAAGACAAGATTGTATTATTAGAAAGTTGGATTGAACGTATATGGACTTACCTCTATGTACCTTTGTAAACATGTTTTTACGTGATACTCTAGGTCATGGATGTATTTTCCAGTGAATGTATGTTGACTATATGGAAGAATCGTATTTTGGATTATAGAATTGGCTTATTTATATAATTGCGTTTTGGTGTGATTTGGGTTGAACCTCCCGGTCCTAGCTGGAGATCTCCTTCTATTTCAACTGATCTCCAGCTAACAGAGATCAGTTCACCTGGAGAAAATGGCAGCTTTGGCAATTGGACTCTATGGGCTTTAAGTCCCTCCCCTCCCCAAACCCCACCCTCCTCGGGCTCTGCCCCAAAAACCTCCCGCCGGTGGCAAAGAGGGACCTGGCAACCCTACGTACCCATATGGGATGTGTCACATAATGAAGTCAAAAACATATTCAAATAAATTCTGGTGGCTTCTTGCCCAAAATATGTTCTAAAATATTATTTTTAAAGCCAGGTGCTGGGGCACAGCTCCAGATACCATCTCAGGAGGCCTTCTTTTCTTGCCCTTCTCAGGAAATGCATGAAAAACGTGAATGTTCTTTGCCTCTGGAGCAACTGAGAGCTCCCAGTCCCATCGTAGCATGCTGACATTGTCGAATGCCGGTTTTCCGCCCTGCATTTAATTAGCGATAATGCTGCAGCCATTATGCATTTCGGTCAAGACCCAGCTCTCTGCCCTGGAAAAGGAGCTGTCGACGAAAGCTCTTGATAAGCATATATATAAGAGGCTCATTGGGGAGAAAAATCAATGGCATAAATATTTACCAAAGCTTATGGTGTGTAAATCATAGAACTTCCAGGGGAACAGGCCTTTCCTGCCAAACGCTCTTCTTATCGATTACGGTTTGGACATTAATGCTTTCTTCCCGTTTTAGCGATAATACGACATACAACATGAAGCCATAAAATGGGACAGTCTGAAAAACTGGCATTAACATGTTTACTCAGAAGTAATTCCCAGAGAGTCCAGTGGGACCTAATTTCTAGCAACCCTACAACATGTAGGGTTGCCAACCGTTATTGGACTCTATGGAATAGAAATGCTTCCCCTCTCCAAACCCCACCTCTTCACCCCCAAATCTCTAGGTATTTCCCAACTCAGAGCTGGCAACCCTAAGTAGATCCAACCAGTTTTTCCATTCAATCTCACCCAACTCCTCTACTTACTACAGTCTGTCTCACGTGGCTTTACTCTATAAACACCTATAAACGGTGGCTTTTTTATCAGATGATTGTTGACAATTTTATTGCCATGTTAAGATTATTTTAATCTGAAATGGTTGTAAACTGCTCTGAGCCTGACCTAGTCAGGAAGAATGGCCTAAAAATCCAATAAAATAAAATAAAATAATCTTCAGCATAACCTTTTTGGATGGTCGACATGTAAAAACCAACTCTTCTTCTTGTTCTTCTTCTTGTTGTTCTTCTTCTTCTTCAAGCCCAACCAGATCTCCAGGGTATAAGCTTTTGAGAGTCAGATATCTGATGAAGAGAGCTTTGATTCTGGAAAGCTAATGCCCTGGAAATCTTGTTGGTCTTTAAGGTGCTACTGGACTTGAATCTTGCTCTAAGGTCGCCTAGACATTCAAAGGACATGTCATTCTGAAACATGGTGAAGAGTTCCTCTGATTGACTGGAACACATATGCACCTACCTAAGTGCAATCAAGTTGCAACTGGCTTGTGCTGACCCCAGCACTGGGTTTTCAAGGCAGGTGAGAAGCAGAGGAGGTTTGCCATCGCTTTCCTCTGCAAAGCCTTCCTTGGTGATCTCCCATCCAGGTACCGACCCCGCTTCGCTTCTGAGATCTGGCGAGATCTCAGCCATACCATGCCGCATTCCCTCCCCTCCTGGTTAATAACAAGCCAGTAAAGAATACAAGACAAAAGCTACAAGCGTATGCGCTGAATGAGCAGCATGATCTGTTTTTCGTTCCCCCCAACAAGATCCCAGAGCAAGAGAGAGAGAGAGATGCTTCTGGGAGTGCAGATGCTTTACAAACACATCTAATTATTAACAAAGTCCATTTAAGTAGGTTATTCTGTTCAACATGCTTGTGAATTGAACGGAAACACAGAGACAAATCCAGGCGCTTTTATGGAAGCTAATCACTTACAGCAAAGCTCTTTTCGTAGAGTCTTGAATGGTATTAATCCGCAGACAATAAGATGCTTTGAGCTATGGCGCGGGTTAGATGCCTCTCATCACTCATTCTGCTCCACTGCGAATCATTTCCTCGTCTGCCGTGTTTCATTTTGGAAGAAGCAGGCTGGCGACAGATTTGTGTGACTGTTTGGAGGGTGAGGAGAAAAAAGATTGGGGGAAATGTGATTTCAGGTTTTTCTTTCATTGAGGACCTGGAGAAGGTGTTGCGTGATTCCATCATGGTTCACACACGGGTCAAATGTTTTCTCTCTTGTTCCTGCTGTGACGGATCATGCTCATGGACATTTCTTTGTGAGCGACTCTGCTTTCGTCTAACCATCCCATTCTCTCACTGCCTTTGGAAAGCTTTCTGATTTGGTGGGTGAATTTCCCCAAGATGGAGTTCGCAGACAACAAGAGGACCTCAGACCTGACCTGTGGACTCCATCACAGCCATATAGGATTTGTGTGTTGTCCTCTCTTCCCATGTGGGCTGTTTAGAGTTGCCAAACCCCTGCTGGGGGAGGGGGATCCTCTGCTTTGGTAGGGTTGCCAACCTCCAGGTACTAGCTGCACTGCACATTTAGGTGTACATGCAAAGCATTCAGTGAAAGCATGAAACACATGACATACATAAAAATGTGGGCCTTGGAATTATTATTTACTCGGCGCCCACTGCTGCTCAGTCCACTTTCCAAATAGGGTTGGCAACCTCCAGTTAGTAGCTGGAGATCTCCCACTATTACAACTGATCTCCAGCCGATAGAGATCAGTTCCCCTGGAGAAAATGGCCACTTTGGCAATTGGACTCTGTGGCATTGAGGTCCCTCCCCTCCCCAAACCCCGCCCTACTCAGGTTCTGCCCCCAAAACCTCCCACCGATGGTGAAGAGGGACCTGGCACCCCTACTCTGCTCCCTTTCTCCTGAGGATGTCGTTGGGATAGGGTTGCCAGGTCCCTCTTCGTAACCAGCGGCCCTCGTAACCGTTCAGCCAACTGTCAGAAGGACTTACCAGCAAAAAACTGAGGCCTAGGCCTCGGTCACCAGCGATGCATTGACATCACTTCCAGCGCACACCGTCACCTGCAATGTGGGGACGTTCTGGTATTTGGGCAAAAACTCTATGGTAAAAATGTCTTCTTCCTTAGAGTTTTTGCCCAAATACCAGAACGTCCCCACTTTGCTGGAGACGTGATGACATCACATCCAGCGCATGCCCTATGGCTATGCCCTATGGCAGTTGACAATCTAGGCCTGGGGTGAGGGCTTGGAGATCTCTCAGAATTATAACTGATCTTCAGACTACAGAGACCAGTTTCCCTGGAGAAATTAGCTGCTTTGGAAGACAGACTCTATGGCAACATGCCCCATTGAAGTCCCTCCCCTTCCCAGGCGCCACTCCTAAAATCTCCAGGAATTTCCCAACCTGGAGTTGGCAACCCTAGAAACTCCTTCTGCATATGTGCTGCAGTCCTTTCCAAAGCAGGAACGGAGCACAAGGGGAAAGTGAGTTTGAAACAGGGATTTTGAGGTATGGAATAAACATTCATCCCTGCTCCAAACCCACTTTTTGAGGCAAATCCCTAGTAACATCCCTGTTTTTAGCAATGCCTTACTGTTCGACAGTTGCAGTTTCCACATCTTGATGGATGTGAAAATAAGAGCGCCTTGAAATCTCTTGCACACATGGAAAAACAAAACACTATATCTCATTGGTTATGGCGTTGAACAACCCTTTGGGATTGCCAACGTGAAAGAATCGCTGGGTTGTTAATGGTTTTTCCCAAATGAAAATTGATAGCTTTTCTATTTACCCTTGGTGAAATGCCTTTCCAAATTATTTTTCAGTCTTTACACCTGAAGTATAACACCTGCTGCTGAAGAGGCTAGGTTGGTTACTGAATTGCCCAGAACATACTGAATGGCAGGGGGAAATATTAGAGTTTAGAAGACATTGTATCATAATGTCATATGCATTTGACTTCAACCATGGGGAATTCCAGATAAATCACAACCACACCAAAACAAGGGTTTGCCCTATGGATCGATCAGTATTGATTCCTCTGAAAAGTAGAGAGATGTGCCGAAGGAAATAGCAATTGGCATTTTTGCTTTTGGTGTTTAACCTGGGAGCATCTGCTGTAATCTTAAAGTCTGGTTTAGGCATGCGACATACTAAAGGGCAGTGTCTTGATGTACAAGATGGCCTGAAACACGATGGACTGCTGGTGGGCGCTTGTGGTAGATTTCATGTCAAATACATCTGATAGTGGAGTTCTCTGTAGCAGGGGCATGTTGCTGGAGAATTTCCAAAACGGCTGTTAAGTGCCACAACGCACTTGTATTCGTGCTTCAAGGATTCTGTTTTGGTTCTGCACTCAAAAAACGACACAATTAAGTCAAGAAAAAATCAGCTTCCAAGGCCAAAGGTTATACAATGTACAGGTTATATCAGTACAAAATATGTACATATTTATTACAGACTAAAATCAATATCATATATAAGGCCCTGCAATAGCCTGCCAACCCACCAACATATTCACATGAACACATGAAGCTGCCTTCTACTGAATCAGACCCTTGGTCCATCATAAATTCATTTTGGCCAGAGTACGAGGACTATTGATTTTGAATTATATGAGGATTATTGATTATGGTCTCCTGTTATTGCCCATAAACTGGCATCAATGATTTATCGCTAGTGTAATGGGTATTTTTTTAAAAAAAAAATGTGACAGAAGGGGAGGGGAAGGGAGGAGAGAAAAGGATGAGGAGGATTGTGGGTGGAGGAAGAGGATGGGCCATGCGGGGTAGTGGGCGTAGATACTCATGATCCATAGAGGCTGGGGGTGTGGATTCTCAGAGAGGAATAACCCAAAAAAGAAATTGTGCATGAAAATGTTTGCCTATCTGATATTGTTTTTAATGGAAAGATTACTGTATAAACGCTTGTAGAAACACCAGGCAAAAATGAATAGAAAAAGAAAAAGAAGAAGAGTTGGTTTTTATATGCCAACTTTCTCTACCTTTTAAGGAGAATCAAATCGACTTACAATCTTTTCCCCTTCCTCTACCCACAACAGACACCTTGTGAGGTATGTAGGGCTGAGGGAACTGTGACTAGCCCAAGGTCACCCAGCTGGCTTCATGTGTATGAGTGGGGAAACCAACCCGGTTCACCAAATTAGAGTCCACCACTTGTGGAGGAGTGGGGAATCAAACCTGCTCCAGATTAGAGTCCACCGCTCCTAACCACTACACCACGCTGGCTCTCTGAATACAATGAGGGAGAGGAAGATGAGGTATATGGCTTCTAGGAGGAAGAGTGGGATCTAATAACATAATAAACCCAAGATTCAAGTCCAGTACCTCTTCTACTGAAGATCAACACAACTGCTGGCCAGAACCATAATAAACTTTAGTACAATTGACTTCAGAATGAACGGACTGTGCAAATGAAAAATCTCTCGCAAGAACCAAACTTCTACTGCATCAACTGGAAACTCTTCATAGTTCTCATTCCAAAGTTCTCATTCAAGAGGTCAACCATCAGTGGTACCTTTCGAGCTGAATCAGGAGAACATCCATATTGCCCTAAACACGCCAGGTCACAGTTAATTTATTATCCCAGCCAATGCAGATGGCATCGCCTCCGTTTGGCGTGTTCCTCCGGAGATTTACCACATGAAGTATTTTTAAGTACAACTCCCCTAACATCTGCCTTAATTTAGTAGATAGGATCATTAGCGGCCATTATATCTAATCAACATCTAATCCTGGTGGCAGCGATTCATAAACAGGTTGATAGGGGAACACAAATGCACTGATGATAAATGTTTATTTCCCTTGAATAAAGTTCGCCATTTAAAAAGAAGAAGCAGAAGCAGAAAAAGAAGAAACTTGGCAACTGGTTTTGGAAATTTTAAAAATGTTAGGTTGTTAAATTCAACTCAGGGAGTCATGCAATCAGGCTCCATGCTTTCTTCAGTGCCGTGGGGAACACTAAAATATTCCCTGAAGTGGAGTTCAGATAAATGGGATCATTACAAGATCATAGAGCACATCTGTAACTGCATTTACTCATATCTAGCTCTATTATCTTCCATTCTGCTGCTGTATCCCCAACCAAGAGTGGACACACTCTTTAGTAGGTTTGCCAACCTCCAGGTAGCACCTGGAGATCTCCCGCATCAGTGTTTGGCTCTCGTGGTTCCTTCTTGCATGACCAGGGCAGTGGTGATCACCATTTTGGGTTCAGGAAGCAATTTTCCTCCAGGCCAGATTGGCCAGGGATCCTGGAGGGTTTTGTTTTTGTTTCTGCCATCTTCTGGGCATGGAGTAGGGGTCACTGGGGGCGTGGGGGGAGGTAGTTGTGAATTTCCTGCATTGTGCAGGGGGTTGGACTAGATGACCCTGGTAGTCCCTTACAACTCTATGATTCTATAATTCTATTACAATTGATCTCCAGAAGGCCAAGTTCAGTTCCCCTGAAGAAAATGGCTGCTTTGGAGGATGGACTCTATAGCATTATACCCAGCTCAGGTCCCTCCCCTTCTCAAACCCCTCTCCAGGCTCCACTCCCAAAATCTCCAGGTATATCCCAACCTAGAGTCGGCAACCCTACTCTTTAGCTTACTGAGAAGACTCCTGGCAGGCTATTCTCTTGCAAGGAGGGATATCTAAAGAATGTTTTGATTCCATGTCAACCTGCCCATGAGTTGAGATGTTCCTCAAAACATCTGTGGTGTGTCTGTCACCCCACTTCGCAGGAGAAAACAGTATCTAGTGATGTGACAGCACTTAATACCACCACCACAAGAGACAGAGCCATTTCGGTAGTGGCAGCTCATCTTTGACACTCCTATCTCACATCTACTCACCTAATACTGAGGTTGTTGAACTTCAAGTGCTGAGTTAAGACGTTTTGATATGCCCAGATATTTGCTGGTGGCTTGTTCTAGTTGGAGGGGAGCCCACCAAGTGGCCATTTTCTCCAGGTGAACTGATCTCTATCGGCTGGAGATCCGTTGTAATAGCAGGAGATCTCCAGCTACTAACTGGAGGTTGCCAACCCTATTTGGAAAGTGGACTGAGCAGCAGTGGGCGCCGAGTAAATAATAATTCCAAGGCCCACATTTTTATGTATGTCATGTGTTTCATGCTTTCACTGAATGCTTTGCATGTACACCTAAATGTGCAGTGCACATAAGAAACATTTGCCCCATGTGCCAGAGAGCTGGGATCATCTGTGGTTATCCACAGGGTGTATACAGGGTGTCAGACATGCGTTTGCTGTCACGCAACATGTGCTGCGCTCCTGCCACACCGGCGGAGGGAAAAATGATCTATCACACATAGTATGCGAATGACATCTGTATTTATGGTGAGACAGGAATTCAATAGAATGCATAATGGGAAGGAAAACTTGTCTGGGAACCATCTGCGAAGAGTACCATGAATAGAAACGGGGAAGCAAGTTAACTGAATAAAGAGCACTTCCAATGTGCATCAGAATAGATCACGGAGTTGACAGACTGCATTCTATTTTGGCTAAACCTGATTTCCGGATGTACTGCCTGAAAACAGAAGGCGCAGTCCTTCCCCTTTGCAGAAAATTGCCTGCCGCAGTCCCGCTTTATTTCATTCACTCCCAAGGATGACGGGTTAATCCGCCCGACGGCTATTTCACTGACTTTGTTATTACCGCCGAATCAATTTGGGCCGTTTCGACTCCGACGCCTCCAAGTACTTACTTCCCTTCGACGCAGCGCACCTTCTTATTTAGGCTTTTATTTTCATTTGCCGGTCCCCAAAGAAGCTCATATTTTAAATCCCATTCATGGGGCGAGCCAGGTAATCGAGGACGCTCCGAGTTTGATTAATTTGCGAGGCGGTAGCTCGAGATTGGAGGCTGAGGGGAATCGAGACGCTGCAGAGCCCGGCCATGGGGGCAGCCAATTGTACTTCCAGCGTGGTGTGGTGATTAAGAGTGGTGGACTCTAATCCGGAGAACCCGGTTTGATTCCCCAATCCTCCACATGAACAGCAGAGTCTAATCTGGTGAACCGGGCTGGTTTCCCCACTCCTCCACATGAAGCGAGCTGGGTGACCTTGGGCTAGTCACTGCTCTCTTAGAGCTCTCTCAGCCCCACCTACCTCACAAAGGGATATTCTTCACAGAGATTTGCTGCTGTTTCGACGCTGATTTGCATCGGAGGCAAATTTTGGTTATTCACTGCAGATCCGTGTTTTCCCCCACTAAGCAAAATAAGCCGGGTTAAAAGAGAGGCAATCCAAACCACTTTTGAGACAATCTTTCCTGTGGACGCGTGTTTTGTTGCGTGGATGCCCATGAAAAAATGTTTGCTTCACTCCCTGGGACATCTCCTTTCTCCTCTCCCAAGAACGGTGATTGGCTGGGGGAGTTGCCGCTCTAACAGCATCGCACCGGCAGGAGGGAGACCCAAAGCAGACTGGCTGCCCCTCTTCAGAAGGGTGATGGGAGTTTTGGCTTGGATTTGTTGCTTTCAGGATGCCCCCCCAACACACACACATATAGGATCGCACCGGCTGGAGGGAGACCCAGAGCAGACTGGCTACCCCTCTTCAGAAGGGTGACGGGAGTTTTGGCTTGGATTTGCCGCTCTCAGGATACCCCCCCAACACACACACACACACACATAGGATCGCACCGGCTGGAGGGAGACCCAGAGCAGACTGGCAGCCTCTCTTCAGAAGGGTGATGGGAGTTTTGGCTTGGATGTGCTGCTCTCAGGATGCCCCCCCCAAACACACACACACAGGATCATGGGAAGAGTGGGCGGGATTAGGTGGATTTGGAGCGGTGAGTCATGAGCAGCAGCAGACGTAAGCAGCGCAGAGAAGTGCGCTGTTTCTCCCATGAAAAATTGAAAATGCCTCGGGATGGGGGGAGAATCTGCGCTGCCATGAAAAAGCTATTTTAATCGGTTTATTGTTTGCTCCGATTCGAAACCAAAGCAAAATCCACCGTGAAAAATACCCCAAAGTGTCTTTTGTGGGGAGAGGAAAGTAAGGAGATTGTAAACCAGTTTGATTCTCCTTATAAGGTAGAGAAAGTCGGCATATATAAACCAACTCTTCTTCTCCTTCTTCCGTCCTTTTCTCAGTGTGGCGTAGTGGTTAATTGGAGCGGTGGAGTCTGATCTGGAGAACCGGGCTTGATTCCCCACTTCTCCACATGAGCGGTGGAGGCTGATCTGGTGAACCAAATTTGTTTCCCCACTCCTCCACGCGAAGCCAGCTGGGTGACCTTGGGTTAGTTACAGCTCTCTTAGAGCTCTCTCAGCCCCACCTACCTCACAGGGTGTCTGTTGTGGGGAGGGGAAGGGAAGGTGATTGTAAGCCAGTTTGAGTCTCCCTTTAAGTGGTAGAGAAAGTCAGGATATAAACACTTCTTCTTCTGTGTCAATGTTCTGATCTTCAAGCTGGGCAATCGTTCCCCTCCCCTCGCCGCCCAACTCAACCCTTGAGTTTTTGGAAGCTAAGACAAAACCGCTGCTTGTGTTGTGAACAGGCGCAATACTGCTGGAGCAAACTCTGCCTTTGTTACTCAAGCTGTGCATCACTTCTGTTATGCGCATATCTCTATTGATTTCCTATGGCTAAAGGAGAGCCCCCGGCACTGCACTGAGCCATTCATGCCAAGGGCTGAGATGTTAGCGCTGGGATAGACCACGTCAGGAAGACTCCTCTTTTCCACCATCCCTCCCGCTGACTCACACCTTAGCTGCCTGCACTCCTGACCACCGCTGTCTCTTCTTCTTCTTGATCTTTTTGTATATGTTTTAATCTGGGGCTTTGAAGAAAGACAAGAAGACGTGGTTGCATCGAGCAAAACTGGTGGATCCCCTGAAAGAAACAGCTTGCTGCTGCGGTTCTGAGGATAGTACGTGGAGCGTGCAGAAGGAACAGAAGAAAGATCTGATTAGAATATGAGAGAGCAAGCCTACTCAGACTCTTATTCTGTTCAACTAAATGAGGCCTACTTCCAGGAAAATGTATGTAGGGTTTCACAGTTAATGGCTAGGCTAGTGTTTTGGATTTAGAAAGCAAAGCAACCAGGAGTATTGCGGCGTATTGCACAGGACACTCTAGCACATTCCACCAAAAACTCTATGGAAACCATAGAGTTTTGGAAGGAGCGTGCCAGATTGTCTCCGTCGTGATGCTGGCGCTTCCAGAGTAAACCAGGAAGTGATGTCACCATACATGGATCGCTGCCCCCACTCAGCTGGTTTGCTTCCGCCCACCAACCAGCTGAAGGGCGGTGGTCAGCCCGGTTAATTGGCAGGCAATTGCCCGCCATAACCGGGCATATGGAAACCCTAATTCTACCCCATTGAAGTCTCTCCCCTCCCCAAACCCCACCCTCCTCAGGCTCCACACCCAAAATCTCCAGGTGTTTGCCAATCTGGATCTGGCAACCCTAGTGGCCACGTCCCCCCTACCCACAGGTGGGGGATTGGGGGGGGGTAGGATTGCCAGATCCAGGTTGGGAAACTCCTGAATATTTGGGGATGGAACCTGGGGAAAACAAGGACCTCCGTTGGGTACAATGGCACAGAGAGTCCTCCCTCCAAAGCATCCATTTTCTCCAAGGGAAATGATCTCTGTAGTCTGGGGATGAGCTGTAATGCTGGGGGTCGGGGGATCCCCAGGTCCCACTTGGAGGCTGGCATCCCTAGCTGGCGCTGGTATCTAGTGACGCCCAGCTTTGTTATGAGCAAGAGGCCATAAAATGGTTACATTTCACAGAACCCCACGAAGTCTGCCAATGACTGGGGTTGCAAGCTCTGGGGTGGAAAATACCTGGAGATTTTGGGAGTGGGGCCTGAGGAGGATGAGGTTTGGGTAGGGGAAAGACTTCAATGCCATAGAGTCCACCTTCCAAAGCAGCCATTTTCATTGAGAGCCAGCGTGGTGTAGTGGTTAAGAGCAGTGGTTTGGAGCAGCGGACTCTGATCTGGAGGACCAGGTTTGATGCCCCACTCCTCCACATGAGCAGCGGACGCTAATCTGGTGAACTGGATTTGTTTCCCCACTCCTCCACACGAAGCCAGCTGGGTGACCTTGGGCTAGTCACAGCTCTTTTAGAGCTCTCGCAGCGCAGCCCCACCTACCTCACTGTTGTGAGGAGGGGAAGAGAAGGTGATTGTAAGCCGGTTTGAGACTCCCTTAAGTGGTAGAGAAAGTCGTCATATAAAAACCAACTCTTCTTCTTCTCCAGGTGAAGTGATCTTTGTTGCCTGGAGATCAGTTGTAATAGCAGGAGATCTCCAGCCACCACCTGGAGATAATGGCAACCCTTTCTCTCTCTCCCTAGTTAGAACTAGATTTTCTATTTAGGAGAGAGTGAATCAAAAGCACTGGGCATTAACTCTGAAGATCAAGGTAAGGTGTCACATGAGGTATAAAGTCAATTAAGTCCAAAGGATTGCAGTTTTACCTCATGCTGCCACCTCATAGACAACGTCCCTTGCTAGTCAAAGCCGTTGTATTAAATTAACGTCAAGAGCCATTGCCTGGGAGAATGCAACATGAGGTAATGAATTGGACTCAGTTGACTTTCTCCAACACGCCACATGAGAAAACTTCTTAAATTCATCTCTTAAGCTGGGAGTCGGCTTCTGATTCTCCCGCTGGGGTAATTTTGCTCCGTACCCATGAAAGATCACAGGGATCAGCCGGAAACTGGGATCCTCTGATCTGCCATCCTGGAAATGTTGTTGCATCTAAGACTTGCTGAGATGCAGCAAATTTCGTGGACGTGGTGTTCAACAAGGCAGAAACAGTCTAACTAGGGTTGCCAGGTCCCTCTTCACCATAGGGGGGAGGTTTTGGGGTGGAGCTTGAGGAGGGCGGGGTTTGGGGAGAGGAGGGGCTTCAATGCCATAGAGTCCAATTGCCAAAGCAGCCATTTTCTCCATGGGAACTGATCTCTATCATCTGGAGATCAGTTGTACTAGCAGGAGATCTCCAGCTAGTACCTGGAGGTTGGCAACGCTAGTCTGGCTACTATCAAAACACCCCAATAGCACTGGGCAACTGCGTTTGTAAAGGGGAGGGAGAGGCTGAGATGTGGAGATCCATTATATCACATTCTGGTGCTTGCGGCTTCTTTGCCAAATTCGAAGCAAAGAAGAGGCAGATTTAGACAGGTTGATTCTTCAGTCGGCCGCATGGATGACTTCCTAATAGCAACACGAGGGTGGGCCGGTTTTTACCCTTAAGGTAGGAGGAAAAGAGCGGCTTATTTTGCTGGGGGGAGAAGACATGAGCATGTTTATCGAAGGGCCGGCAATCTCCGGAACTACCAGAAATGGGAATACCCTACCCTAGGCTATCCTCCCTCTGCCAGAAGCGATGAATGTCAACGGAGCGTTCAATGGAGAGTAAAATTTAATTAGAAGTGAATCTTGCCAAGGACTCCCGCTTTCATTCTAAAGATGATAAGACTTGACAGGGCCTTTGTCCACTCAGGGTGGGAATTTATGATGCGCTAGGCTTTACTTGTCACCTTTTCTTCGCAGGGATCATGTGCCATTGGCTACAGCGCTCGACTCCTGAAAATAAACTGAATAACGCATTTGGCCTTCCATATCTCAGCCTTGTATCGTAAGAGGAGGCAGGGGAGTGCCGGTTTCGGGAGAAGTCTCCGCTGCCTGAATCCAACTGTTTATTATCTGCTCATTGCATTTCACTGAGCCCCCAAATGAAGCTGGAGGGGGTGTGCCTCAGTGGTAGAGCATCTGCTTGACATGCAGAAGGTCCCCGGTTTAATCCCGGCATCTCCAGTTCAAAGGACCAGGCAGTATCTGATCTGAAAGACCTCAGTTTGAGATCTTGGAGAGTGGTTGCTAGACTGAGTAGACAATACTGACTTTGATAGACTAAGGGTCTGATTCAGTATAAGGCAGATTAATCCGTCTAGACATTAGGAAGAATTTCCTAACAGTTAGAGCGGTTCCTCAGTGGACCAGGCTTCCTCGAGAGGTGGTGGAGCTCTCCTTCCTTGGAGGTTTTTAAGCAGAGGCTAGATGGCCATCTGTCAGCAATGCTGATTCTATGACCTTAAGGAGATGATGAGAGGGAGGGCAACTTGGCCATCTTCTGGGCATGGAGTTGGGGTCACGGGGGGTGTGGGGGAGAGAGTTGTGAATTTCCTGCATTATGCAGGGGGTTGGACTAGATGACCTTGGTGGTCCCTTCCAACTCTATGATTCTATGATTCTATTCTATGATTCATGTGTTTTCATGATGGGCAGTAAATAGGGTTGCCAGCTCCAGGTTGGGGAATACCTGGATGTTTTGGGGGCAGAGCCTGAGGGGGGTGGGGTTTGGGGAGGGGAGGGACTTCAATGTCATAGAGTCCAATTGCCAAAGCAGCCATTTTCTGTAGGTAAACTGATCTCTATTGGTTGGAGATCCCGAAGCAGCCGCCACCTAATCTGAAGAATTGGGTTTGATTCTCCGCCCCTCCACATGAGCGGTGGACTCTAATCTGGTGGACCAGGCTGGTTTCCCCACTCCCACACATGAAGCTAGCTGGGTGACCTTGGGCTAGTCACAGTTCTCTCTGAACTCTCTCAGTCCCACCTACCTCACAAGATGTCTGTTGAGGGGAGAGGAAGGGAAGGCAATTGTAAGCCGGTTTGATTCTCCTTAAAAAGGTAGAGAAAAGTGGCATCTAAAAACCAACTCTTCTGCTTCTTCTTTTGAAATTTGCCTCTTTCTTACCCTTCTAGTAGCCACTAACAATTGCTCTTATCAGAACTGCCTCTGGTATTTCTTATTATCGAACCAAGACACGCCTGTACATCTTAAAGATTCCAAAACCAGGGTTGAGGGTGCACTTGTGATCAGCAAATACATGTATAACCCTGTTTCCTGGCTATCACACAGCATCCCTAGGGACAAGATAGGAAAGAGGCCAGCCAGAAAGAGACAGCAGGTTCCATTTTTATGGTGCTAATTCCTCTTTCTCCACTGCATACAAAAAATGGGAGGGTTACTACAGCCCTGGAGAGTGATTACTACAATTTTGTGAATTAAACCCAGGATCTTGCTGCTCCAGAAGCCGCTTGGAATGATGCCTCAATGTCGAACCGTTTGGAGTGTGTCTCTGTCCAGACTTTCCCACTGTGACCAATAAGAGATAGAATAATAGAATCATGGCCTTCGAAGGGGCCATAGAGGCCATCTATCCAACCCCCTGCTCAATGCAGGATCAGCCTAGAGCATCCCTGACAAGTGCTTGTCCAGCCTCTGCTTAAAGGCTGCCAGAGAGGGGGAGCTCATCACCTCCCTAGATAGCTGATTCCACTATTGAACAACTCTTACTGTAAAAAAAAAAAAAATCCTAATATCCAGCTGGTACCTCTCCGCCCACAATTTCAACCCATTATTGCGAGTCCTATCCTCTGCTGCCCACAGGAACAGCTCCCTGTCCTCCTCTGTGACAGCCCTTCACATACTTCAAGAGAGCAACCATGTCCCCCCTCAACTTCCTCTTCTCCAGACAAAACATTCCCAACTCCCTCAGCCTTTCCTCGTAGGGCTTAGTCTCCAGGCCCCCGATCATCCTCTGCACCCGCTCGATTCTGTCCACATCCTTTTGGAAGTGAGGCCTCCAGAACTGCACACAGTACTCCAGGCACGGCCTGACCAATGCAGTGTACAGCGGGACTATGACATCCTGCGATTTGGATGTTTTGCCTCTGTCGATCCACCCCAAGATCATAAATGAGATAATTTCCTCCAGGTTGGACAAATGATCAGCTTTGAAGATGGCGGTGTCTGTCAACGTGATGTATAAACAGGTCTTCCCCTTTACCCTAAGAGAACAGTCGTTTAAACGAGGGTCCAGAGGAAGGGGCATTAGTGTGGTGGTTCTCTTTGCAGGTAACCAGCTGTCAGCGATTTATCTTTCGATGTCCAATGAGTGCTTTTCTCTCTCTCTCTCTCCAAGATACAGCTGTTCCATCTGAGCCTGATTATTGAGGACACCTGTCTTCTGCCTTGAAGCCTGGAGATTAGTTTTCCCCCTGCTGTATTTAAAGTTCTAAATATGCTTGCAATGTGTTCTGATACTTCAATATGCTCCCTCCCCCTTTAACTACTCGGGGAAATAATTTTCCTTGTTTCAAAAAGGTGACATTTATTTGCGAGGGGGCATGGCTCAGTGGAAGAGCCTTTGCTTGGCGTGCAGAAGGTCCCTGGTTCAATCCCCAGTATGTCCAGTTGTAAGGACCAGATAGGAGATGATGTAGACAACCTCTGGGGCTAGGGTTGTCAACTCCAGGTTCAGAAATACCTGGAGATTTGGGGGTGGAGCCTTGAAGGTATGGTTTAGGGAAGGGAGGGACCTTGGTAGGGTCTAATGCCATAAGGTCCACCTTCCAAAGCAGCCATTTTCTCCAGGAGAAGTAGAATAAATGTTTTAAATACATAAGCAACCTATGTAGCCTGGAGATCAGCAGTAATTTCAGGAGATCATTGGCAACCCTGTCTGAGACCCTGGGCAGCCTCTGCCAGTCTGAGTAGATAATACTGATCTTGATGGACCAAGGGTCTGATTCAGTAGAGTGCATCTTCATGTGTAAATTTGTATTTTCTTCCAGGGAGATATGCTAGGGAAACTTGCTGGGTGACCTGGGGCCAGTCACACCCTCTCAGCCTCGACCCTGGCAAGTATTTGGATGGGAGACCTCCGAGGAATACCAGGGATGTGACTCAGAAGCAGGTGATAGCAAACCACCTCCAAACATCTCTTGTCTTGTCTCCATGGCCATTTATGCAGGGTCAATTTTGATGCTCGCTCAAAGCTCCTTTTTTAAATCTAACCTTTAAAATGCCTATTCACAGTCTCGATGCAAACAAATTCCATCCACCCCCCACTCACCTACTCCTTCATTCCTTCATTTGCATAGCCATTAGCAGTCATTGTTTGCATAGCTAACCCACAGCTGTGATTCTTCATGCTTCCTTGAGTGGATGCTTCAAGGCAGGGATGGAGCAAATAAAAAAGGTCGTGTTAAAAGGGCTCTTAAGAAATGCAAAGCAGGTATGCACTGGCTTCGCCATGACTTCTGGAATGACGGTTCTGCGTGAAGTGCAAGGCACTTCAGCCTTGAACGTGCTGCTAATTACCAAGCATAAATGGCCCATAAGTCAGCTACTTCAGGGCTTCGTTTTAATTATGCAGGTATTTCTCAACCTTAAGAAGTCGCCTCGCTCTCCCAGCATGGTGTAGTGATTAAGAGTGGTGGTTAAGAGCAGTGGACTCTAATCTGGAGAACCGGGTTGGTTTCCCAACTCCTACACATGAAGCCTGCTGAGTGACCTTGGGCTAGTCCCAGTTCTCTTCGAACTCTCTCAGCACCACCTACCTCACAAGGTGTCTGTTGAAGGGAAGGGAAGGGAAGGTGATTTTAAGGCGGTTTAGATTCTTCCTTAAGTAGTAGAGAAAGTCAGTCAGCATATAAAAATCAACTCCTCCTCTTCTTCTTCTTCTTCACCTCTTTCCACTTTAAAGCTGTGTGCACCAGCTCACACTACTCTTTAACCATCTGCAAAAATCCAGATTGTTTTAAGAGAGTCATTCCGTTTTGACAAAGATCTAAAAAAAGTGAGGGAGCCACCTAATCTGCATTGCCCTGAACTATGTAATTAAAAGCTATCTTTCATTCTCTCCGAACAGGGTGCTCTGCTTGTGTGTCTCGGCAGATCATTTTCCAAGCATGGATGTTCCTCTTTTCAGTTTAATTATGTGTACGTTGGCATTTTATCGTTCTTTTTTAAATAGCCCATTTGGTATTTCAACTCTCTAGTGTGCTAGGTACATTGCACCGCTGGGAAAATAGGGCATTTAAAAAAGAGCGCAGTGAGATCTTTTCCCTAAAAATTTAGAGAGCCATTATTTTGGTTTAGAAACTACTGCAGTTAAACTAGTAACTGTTTAACTCCCCAAACTGTGCGCCAAAGGTAATCTATAGAGAGAAAGTTTGACTAGGGTTTGGGAGACCTGTGTTCAAATCCCTCTCCACCCTCACCACCACGGATCATGCTGGATGACTTGGGGCCAGTCACTTTCTCAGCTTAATGTATCCCAAAGGGTTGTTGTAAGGATCAAAATGAATGAGGGTTTTGACTGCCCTGAGTGCTTTCGACAGGGGTGGGACCATGGCTCATTGGTAGAGCCTCTGCTTGGCATGCAGAAGGTCCGGTCCCAGGTTCAATCCCCGGCATCTTCAGAGGGGAAGGATCAGGTAGTGGGTGATGTGACGGATCTCCACTTGAGATCCCTGACAGCCACTGTATATTTGTGTAGACAATAGTGACCTTGATGGACCGATTATTCATCTGATTCAGCGTAAACCAGCTTCATCTGTTCATGTGACGTAGGGTGTGGTATAAATATGCCAGATAAATAGTATGTCGCAAGGAAACTGGTCGACAGCTGCAAGAAATGAAATGAAATATATCATTAAGGCTCATGCAAAATGAATAACTCACCCAAAGAGGGGAGGGCTCGCTGGATCTCTGTATGAGTCACTGCTTCCTTTTAATCAGCCTCTATTGGGAGGCAGGTTATTTTCTCCTATGTTTGTATCAGGTGTTATAGGTATTATATATGAAGCAGCTTTACCTTGGGTTAGGTCATTGGTCTATCTAGCTCAGTACTATCTCCTCTAACTGGCAGCAGCTCATCAGGGCCTCAGGTAGAGAAAGCAGAATCAGTTCAACACTCTTTGATCCTAAATGCTGTTTTGAACAACAACCTTTTCCTAGTAGCTCTAAAAACCCAACTTCTTTATAGTCATTTATGTATGGGAGTTTTACCTGAGGTTCGTTGCTCGCTGGACCCACACGTTCCTGTTGGGAGTCTATGCACCAGCAGTCATAGAAATGATAGAATCATAGAGTTGGAAGTGACCACCAGGATCATCTAGTCCAACCCCCTGCACAATGCAGGAAATTCACAACTACCTCCCCCCCCCACTCCCAGTGACCCCCTACTCCATGCCCAGAAGATGGTCAAGATGCCCTCCCTCTCATCAGCTGCCCCAGGTCATAGAATCAGCATTGCTGACAGATGGCCATCTAGCCTCTGCTTAAAAACCTCCAGGGAAGGAGAGCTCACCACCTCCCGAGGAAGCCTGTTCCACTGAGGAACCGCTCTGACTGTTAGAAAAAAAAAGTCTCCCAGCTCAAATCAGAAAGTCTTTGAATCCCCTTGAAATGCTGTGTTATAATTGGCTGTAGTGAGAGAAAAGTTCCTCCCCCCACCCCGAAACCAATTGCCGCATAAAAAAGCATTTTAAGAGCATTTTAAGAACCCTATGGGGCTGAACAAGAGTCACTCTGCATAATCTATTCATTTTCTGAATAGAATGGCTTTTCAAAATAACTTCCAAATGCCTTCCTCCGTCCATTTTTGTCTATTTTACCCCCTCGGTTTCAGTTGCTCACCAAGTCACTATGTTTGCGGGATGACATGGTACATACATTGATTTAATTATTTTTGGGACCCTTGCCTAGCCGGCTTTCCAAGCCGCTCGAGAAGAACTTGTCAATTAGCCGCGACGCTAATGAAAACACAGAGGCGACATGTTTCACCCTTTAGCCTGTGCCCAGTTTGCAAACCACAGAAATGCAACTTCTGTTGTTGCTCTAAAAGGAAACGGGTCAGACGTTGGCCGTTTCCATGCCTGTCGGCATAACGTTCATTCTGGCCACAACCCAGGACAGGCAGGAATGAAGAGGGGGAAATGGAACAAACTGAGTTTCTCAATCTGTCCCCAAACTTTGTTCCCCTGGAGAAAATGGATGTTAGGATTCTACATCACTGAAGTCCCTCCCCTCTCCAAACCCCACCCTCTTCAGGCGCCACCCCCAAAATCTCCAGGTATTTCCCAACCTTGAGCTGGCAGCCCTGAGGATCAGCCAGGTTCCTGACCCGAGGTTTGTTCACAACGTCTGCATTCCGAGTCAGTGGCAGATTTTGCCAACAATAATGAGAATAGCATTTGTGAACGGTCCAGTGACCCTAGCCTGCATCTCCGATCAAATGCATGAGTAATCTGTTCCCCTTTTGCGCTGGTTTCATATAGTTGCAAAACTAATTGGGGCCATATTTGATTGGTTTGTCACTATTTTGTTGTTTTGCAACACCCAAGCTAAAAGAACCCCGTGGCCAAGTGACGCATCTAACAGCTAGCAGAAGGGATACATTTGCACAAACCTTTTTTTAAAGTCTCACACACCAGATGTTTGCTACATTAAAATAGCTTTCCTTTCATTTGTGGGAGTATAAAGACCAGAAACGGGGAAAGTGACATTACTTGCATCTATTTTGCAATTATTGCAATCATGTTAAAAACAAACAAAAAAAAACCCAGCTCTGGCCATTTTATGAATGCGTGTTCTAAACACGTGAACACGTGAAGCTGCCTTCTACTGAATCAGACCCTTGATCCATCGAAGTCAGTATTGACTACTCAGACCAGCAGTGGCTCTCCAGGGTCTCAGGCTGAAGCCTTTCGCATCACCCACTTGCCCAGTCCTTTTAACTGGAGTTGCCGGGGATTGAACCATGGAGATTAGAGAAATCCTAGGGTGTCAACATTGTTGCCACCCACATACTTTTTTCTCTCTCCTGCTCCTCAAATTATTGAAGGCAGGAGACCAAGGGCACCAACAGGAGATTGCCCGCTGCCACCAGTCAAATGATAAGCATACCAGCGGTATTTCTCTGAGGAGGGCAGCCACTGCCTCTGTGGCATGCAGAGAGGGCAGCAGAACTGCCTCTCCTGTAGGCACCTCTGTGCTGGGTAGGAGAGGCAGTTCTGTCACCCTTCCTGCATGCCAGAGGGGCAGCGGCTGCCCTCCTTGTTCCTCCCCCAGCTATGTCCCCGATCATGCTCTTGCGAGACCTGGGCTTCTGGGACCATCAGACAGTGCAAGCAGGGGACCACCAATCAAGCCGGAGCTGAAAAGGCTGGGGGGATAAAGCAAGGACTATGGGAAGATAGAGAGGAATCATTCCAACATAGGGTTGCCAGCCTCCAGGTACTAGCTGGAGATCTCCTGCTATTACAACTGAGCTCCAGCCGACAGAGATCAGTTCCCCTGGAGAAAATGGCCTCTTTGGCAATTGACTCTATGGCATTGAAGTCCCTCCCCAAATCTCGCCTCCTCAGGCTCCGCCCAAAAAAAACTCCCGCTGGTTACGAAGAGGGACCTGGCAACCAATCCCAATGTCATCCTCGGGAGAAAGGGAGCAGAGTAGAGGTGCTAGGTCCCTCTTCACCATCGTGGGAGGTTTTGGGGGCAGACCCTGAGTAGGGCGGGGTTCGGGAGGAGAGGGACCTCAATGGCACAGAGTCCAATTGCCAAAGCGGCCATTTTCTTCAGGTGAACTGATCTCTATCGGCTGGAGATCAGTTGTAATAGCAGGAGATCTCTAGCTAGTACCTGAAGGTTGGCAACCCTAGAGCAGAAGGCTTGATGCCAGCGTGGGAGTTCTCCTGGACATTCTGGGAAGAGCTAATATTAGATCCCCCCCTTTCTAAGGCTATTAACAGCATGTGGGGTGGTGCCGATTTGCAAAACCATAAGCCACTTTTCCCTGTGCACTCAGGCCTGGAAGCAAATCATGGCCTTCTGCTGTAGCTATCTGTGTTTTTGGTTTTGGTTTTTTTACAGGTTAGGAACCTCCAGTTACTGAACTAGCATCGTGTCTGCCTCAGCCGTAAGAATCAAAATGAGACGTGCGAGGGACCCAACTCTATCTCCGCGCAGGATGTTACAAGAACGTCGCCCTGTAATCATCCTTCCTGTGTATGTACATCCATTTATTATTTAAAGGTGTTTGTTGTCGATTAGGCGGAATGTCACAAACATCTGTAAAGGTTTTCCTTCCCCTTGATGTATTCTGTTTTCATGAGCCCGAGACAGAGACCGTTTCATTGTTTCACTCTTATTTGGCTCGCGAAAATTGATTCCACTAAGGCATGAAATGAGCATATAAAAACTGCATCTTTTCATGACATCTCCATCGGCCAATGAATCCAAAAGAATTTCGTCTTCAGCCAGCAGGAGCTCTGAACTAGCGAAGCCAAAGAATTTTAGATCACAGATCTTTTAGGGATTCCTTAGAGGTAAGCTTGCCGGATCTCTAGGGTTGCTAGCTCTGGGTTAAGAAATACCTGGAGATTTTAGGGGTGGAGCCTGAGAAAGGCGGGGTTTTCCCCATTGAAGAAGAAGGAGGAGGAGGAGATGAAGAAGAGTTGCTTTTTTATATATAACTTTTAAGGAGGAAGAAGAAGAAGAAGAAGAAGAAGAAGAAGAAGAAGAAGAAGAAGAAGAGGAGGAGGAGGAGGAGGAGGAGTTGGTTTTTATATGCTGACTTTCTCTAACTTTTAAGGAGAATCAAACTGGTTTACAATCTCCTTCCCTTCCTCTCCCCACAAAAGGCACCCGCTTCTCCAGATTAGAGTCCACTGCTCTTAACCACTACACCACGCTGGCTCTCCCTCTCCAAATCCTGTCCTCCCCAAGTACCTCCCCTCCCCAAATCCCATTCACCTCAGGCTCTAATCCCAAAATCTCCCAGTATTTCCCAACCCAGAGCTGGCAACCCCTAGGCTGAAGCCTAGGGAAGCACCCACTCTTTCCTCAAAGCCCTGGAGAGGCTAGATGGACCAGTGGACATGGTGATGGCCTCAGGCATAGATACATTTAAAAGGAGATTAGATAGATTCATGGAGAAGAGGTCTGTCATTGCTACTAACCATGATGACTAAATGGAACTTCCATGTTCAGAGGTACTCAACCTGAGAATCCCATTGCCAGGAGGCAACATCAGGGGGAAGGCCTCGGCCTCTGGCCCTGTTGTTTGGCCCTCCAGAGGAGCTGGTTGGCCACTGTGTGAGACAGGATGCTGGATAAGATGGACCACAGGTCTGATCCAGCAGGGCTCTTCTTTTAGTATTAGGCAGCTGCACATGAACACATGAAGCTGCCTACTACTGAATCAGACCCTTGGTCCATCCAAGTCAGTATTGTCTACTCAGACCGGCAGCAGCTCTCCAGGGTCTCAGGCAGGGGTCTTTCACATCACCAACCTGCCTAGTCCCTTTAAATGGAGATGTCGGGGACTGAACCTGGGACCTTCTGCATACCAAGCAGTTGCTCTACCACTGAATCACATGACCAAAGCATTCTGGGAATTGGATTGTTTTTTCTACTGTGGCAACATTGCAGTGGAAGAATCTGCATTGGCAGAACTTCCCTCTGCTCCTCTGCATCCCTCCTAGGTGAGATTTGGCAGCCCAGTATCTGCTGCTTCTCACCCGAGCTCAGAAAGAACACTAAACCCCAGCTGTCTATTTTTTTCCTTGTTGTCTCAGCTCCTGGGGATGCCTAAACATTTATTGTCTCGAACTCGAGAGGCTCAGTGCCTTGAGCTGGATACAAAATCCCCTTTATATTTGCACAGGGATCGATTGACATTAAGCAGTGCGAGTGAACCCCCTCGAAACACTCCAACAGCATAAAAATTGTAGTCTTGACGCTACCCTCGGAACTGCCTTCCTTTCTGCATACATCAATTGAGTTCCCTCTCACCTTCTGAGTTCCACCTCAACGTCAACTTCTGCGGCAATAATCTTTGGTTCCTCTCTGCCAATTCTCCCCTGCTGGTTCCCCTCTTGTTTCAGTCCTCTCCTTTCCTTTATTTCTGTTCTTTATGCTCGCAGACTAACTGGTCATGAGTAAACAAATTCAGTAAGTTCAGTAATACAGAAATAAACAAAAATACAGGGGACGAGCTGTGGCTCAGTGGTGGAGCATCTGCTTGGCATGCAGACGGTCCCAGATTCGATCCCCGGCATCTCCAGTTCAAGGGACTATGCAAGTAGGTGATGTGAAAGACCTCTGCCTGAGACCCTGGGGAGCCGTGGAGAGGGGCTGTGGACTCAGTGTAGCGCCTCTCCTTAGCATGCAGAAGGTCCCAAATTCAATCCCCGGCATCTCCAGTTCAAGGGACTATGCAAGTAGGTGATGTGAAAGACCTCTGCCTGAGACCCTGGAGAGCCATGGAGAGGGGCCGTGGTTCAGTGGTAGAGCATCTGCAGAGGGTCCCATCAGGTTCAATCCCCAACATCTCCAGTTAAAGGGGCTAGGCAAGCAGGTGATGTGAAAGACCTCTACCTGAGGCCCTGGGGAGCTGTGGAGAGGGGCTGTGGCTCAGTGGTAGACATCTGCTTGGCATGTAGAAGGTCCCAGGTTCAATCCCCAGCATCTCCAGTTAAAGGGACTAGGCAAGGAGGTGATGTGAAAGACCTCTGCCTGAGACCCTGGGGAGCCACTGCCTGTCTGAGTAGACAATACTGACTTTGATGGACCAAGGGTCTGAATAGTATAAGACAGCTTCATGTGTGTTCAGAAATACAAAATTGAAAGTATACAGTTAGAAAGAAGTATTATTAAAAGCCATAGATAAAAGATTTGCCACGGTGAGAGTTACATTTGGATCATTTGGGTGTTTTTTCCCCCTGAACGAATAGCCTAAGTCCCTTCGGATAGGAAAAACTTGAGTCTATATCCACACAAGACAGTTTAATTGAACAGACCTTTTAAATTTTTACAGCTATATGGGTTAGCAGCTCCCCCTCCCCAAAAAAGCTGTCTGTCTGGTTTGGTGGCATTTGATGTAAATTAAATTTATGACTGGATTAACCTGTACGAAACTATCTGAAGTCCATTCTTCATCTCGTGGTGTCATTTCCTCCTTGCTTCCCTTTAATTGGCTCAGGAGCCAATAAAGTTTTATACAAGTTCTCATTTCCGTGACCAAGCATCGGCTCTCTCCAAAAAGCTTGAGCTTTCTTCCCTACAGTTTCTTTGACTTGCCCATTCGGTCAATGAGAATCGAACCTGGTTCTCCAGATCAGAGTCCGCCACTCGTAACCACTACGCCACGCTGGCTCTCTGTGGGAATGCAGTAAGTTGGCTGTGACTTGATGGTGCTTTCCGCCCCAAGAATTGGCTCCTCCGAGAGGCTGGTTGGGTCCATGTTCTTAATCACACTCTCTCACCCCCACCTACCTCACAGGGTGTCTGTTGTGGGGAGGGGAAGGGAAGGTGATTGTGAGCCGGTTTGATTCTCCCTTAAATGGTAAAAGAAAGTCAACATATAAAAACCAACTTTTCTTCTTCTTCTTCTTCTTCTTCTTCTTCTTCCTCTTCTTCTTCTTCTTCTTCTTCGTCTTCAAAAAGTGCCCTCCTGTGTCAGAGCAGTGGCGAGGGGAAGCACACTGCCTCTGCATATGGAACCATCAGTGATTCCAAGAAGAGGTTCACCAAAAGATCTAGCCATGTTGGCAGAGAGTTGGTTTGTTCGCCACTAATATATGTCATAGGAAAAATGTCAGTCTCTTTGGTTTCCATGTGTTCTTACTTACTTAAACTTACTTAGTCCATTTTTATTCTGTCCTTCCTCAAAGGTAGGGAGCCAGTGTGATGTACTGGTTAAGAGTGGTGGTTTGGAGCGGTGGTCTCTGATCTGGAGAACCGGGTTTGATTCCCCACTCCTCCACATGAGCGGCAGAGGCTAATCTGGTGAACCAGGTTGGTTTCCCCACTCCTACACAGGAAGCCAGCTAGGTGACCTTGGGCTAGTCACACTCTCTCAACCCCACCTACCCGGGGTGTCTGTTGTGGGGAGGGGAAGGGAAGGTGATTGTAAGTCGGTTTGATTCTTCCTTAAGTGGTAGAGAAAGTCGGCTTATAAAAACCAACTCTGCTTCTTCTGCTTCTTCTGCTTCTTCTGCAACTGCTGCTCGGATCCGAAGGGCATTCCAGTTACGGAAGTTCAACTGTCCAATACTAAGTCACATTTCAACATTAAAATCTGAACTGCAAATATTGAAATGTCAAGCTTTCCCCCAAAAAACCGTCGGTCTCCACTATCCTTTCCTTATGCCTTGTCCCCTACTGCAGCGGCATTTGTGGAACGTCAACAATCATGTCCCTTACCCTGTTGGATATGGCTCTGGCCACTGGCATGAGCGCTTGAAAGCCGCTCGACGACACCACCAAGCACGATCGACTGTCTCCATTGGAGGGAAGGAGAACGGGACCCGGCTCTTCCGTGCCTGACTGGCGTAGCAACCGCTACAGCAGAGGGTGTCCTCCTTACCGGTTCTCCAGCTCCAAAGAGCGAACCAGTGCGGATGCTGTGTGGATCTCGTAAACATCACCATCTGTCCGTGCCAGAGAAATGGGAGAAAGAGCCAGCAGTGCCCCAGGCCTTGGCAGCACAAGGAAGATCTGCATTCCATAACAATCCTCTGAAGTGTGTGTATGTCTCGATGCTATGTTAAGCTGTTTCTTATCATGGTTTTCAGCTAGCCTCTGGCCACAGAAGCATTCGTGGAACATGGGGACACTCAGTGGAGAAGAACATAGGGCAAATTCCCTTCCAGGTTTTATTTGAAGAAGAAGAGTTGGGGGGGGTGTTTATATGCCAATTCTCTCTACCTGTTTGCTCTGGTGCAAGACAGAATCATAGAATCATAGAGTTGGAAGGGATCCCCATGGTCATCTAGTCCAACCCACTGCACAATGCAGGAAATTCAGAACTACTTCCCCCTCACACCCTCAGTGACCCCTGCTCTATGCCAAGAAGATGGGGGGAACCCACCAGGATCCCTGGCCAATCTGGCCAATCGCTTCCTGACCCCAAAGTGGTGATTGGCATTACCCTGGGCATGTAAGATAGGGCCACGAGAGCTGAGCTCTGATGCAACCATTCCTGCCCTCACTCTCATGATCTGCCTAAGTTCCCAGAGTCAGCATCGCTGTCAGATGGCCATCTAGCCTCTGCTTCAAAACCTCCAAAGGAGAGCTCAACACCTCCCGAGGAAGCCTGTTCCACCGAGGAACCTCTCTGTCAGGAAGTTCTTCCTAATTTTTAGCCAAAAACTCTTTTGATTTCATTTCAACCTGTTGTTTCTGGTCCGACCTTCTGGGGCAACAGAAAAGAACTCGGCACCATCCTCTATGTGACAGCCCTTCAAGTACTTGAAGATAGTTCTCATATCATCTCTCAATCATCTCCTCTCCAGACTAAACATAGCTAAAGATGAGGGAGGGAGAACCATGTATGCCCACTTGAGTTTCTTGGAGAAAGGACGGGATAAGAATATATCTACCCTGGCTTCCAATTTGCTTCTGGGCTGAATTCAAGGTGCTGGTATTGACATTTAAAGCTCTGTATGGCCTGGGACTGCCTTCGTGGTGTAGTGGTTAAGAGCGGTGGTTTGGAGCAGTGGAGTCTGATCTGGAGAACCGGGTTTGATTCCCCACTCCTCCACATGAGCGGCAGACACTAATCTGGTGCACCGGGTTGGTTTCCCCACTCCTCCACACGAAGCCAGCTGGGTGACCTTGGGCTAGTCACAGTTCTCTCCGAGCTCTCTCAGCCCCACCTACCTCACAGGGAGTCTGTTGTGGGGAAGGGAAGGGAACGGAAGGGAAGGTGATTGTAAGCCAGTTTGAGTCTCCCTTAAGTGGTAGAGAAAGTCGGCATATAAAAACCAACTCTTCTTCTTCTTCTTCTCCCATATGAACCTACCCATTCACTCTGGTCATCTTTGGAGACCCTGTTTCACTTGCCCCTGCCATCTGAGGCTAGATGGGTGGCACCCCAAAAAACAGTTTTCCCTGATTGGTGTTTTTATCCTCTTTCCTGGATCACTCGCAGCCAATCAGGGATCCTGTAATGTGCAACATCCCAAAGATATGTAGCCGATCAGCTTTGGTTCTGGGTGGATATCCTTGATTAGTAAGCAAAAGTGAGCAACAAATATCAATTGTTTTCAGAAGGAGAGAAATCGCCCAAAAGAGTTTTTGACATTATTGAACATCTTCACACACACACACCACCCCAAATGGGAATGGCTTTGCTGAGCCTTAGTTAAAAGTGTCCTTAATAGCTTCATCCTTCATGGCTGCACAAAGAACCCTGTGAAAATAAACCTTTTAACTCTTGCGGTGTTTTTTGTCTTAAGGGTAATGAACCATATGTGAAGGCATCTGCGACTGCCTGTGATGCATGATCATTAATTAGACAGGCGACTTTATGACTTTGGGGACCCCGTCCCCCAAAAAGATAGAAGTAGCTGTGCATTAATAAGGACACCAGATGCATTTCATTTCATAGTCAGTGTTTTAATTTTTATGATCTGCGCGATTGCATTTGGCTGGAAAGATGAACCTCTGGAGAAGACAACGTGATTGGTGCCTTGCAGTTCAACTCCCCCTCACTTTTCTGGCACCTCAAGCTTCTTCCCAGATGCTGATGCTTTCATCTCTTCCTTCAAGGTCCAACTCAACTGAAATTGAGCATGGTGTAGTGGTTAAGAGCAGTGGACTCTAATCTGGAGAACCGGGTTTGATTCCCCACTCCTCCACATGAGCGGCAGACTCTAAGTCTTCTCTGCCTGAATCCATTTATTATCTTCTAATTGCATTTCATTGAGCCCCCCAAATGAAGCTGGAGGAGATGTGGTTCAGTGGTAGAGCATCTGCTTGGCATGCAGATGGTTCCCGGTTCAATCCCTGGCATCTCCAGTTCAAAGGCCAGGCAGTACCCGTTCTGAAAGACCTCAGTTTGAGATCTTAAAGAGCTGTTGCCAAACTGAGTTGACAATATTGACTTTGATGGACCAAGGGTCTGATTCAGTATAAGGCAGCTTCACGTGTGTTCCTGATGGGCAGTAAATAGGGTTGCCAGCTCCGAGTTGGGAAATAACCCGCAATTTTTTGGATGGAGCCTGAGGAGGGCGGAGTTTGGGGAGGGGAGGGACTTCAATGCCATAGAGTCCAATTGCCAAAGCCGCCATTTTCTCCAGGTGAACTGATTTCTATCAGCTGGAGATCAGTTGAAATTGCAAAAGATCTCCAGCCAGTACCTGGATGTTGCCAACCCTATTGATTATGCATGCCATTTCTGACCATCTGAGACCCCCCCCCCCCGTGTTTCCCCGTGTTTTGCCTGCATTTTCAGGGACCTGTTTTATCTTGAATTTGAAAACGCGGGCAAAACGCAGGGAAACGCAGGGGGAGAGCGAGGCGACCTCTGACGGTTGGAAATGGCATGCATAATCCAAATAAAGACCTGAAGTGGTCTGAGGAGTGACCGCAAGGGAAACAGTCATGCATAAAAGACATGAGTGGTACATTCAAGAAGAAGAAGAAGAAGAAGAAGAAGAAGAAGAAGAAGAAGAAGAAGAAGAAGAAGAAGAAGAAGAAGAAGAAGAAGAAGAAGAAGAGGAGGAGGAGGAGGAGGAGGAGGAGGAGGAGGAGGAGGAGGAGGAGGAGGAGGAGGAGGAGGAGTTGGTTTTTATACGCTGACTTTCTCTACCACTTAAGGGAGACTCAAACCGGCTTACAATCACCTTCCCTTCCCCTCCCCACAACAGACACCCTGTGAGGAAGGTGGGGGCTGAGAGAGGTCTTAATAGAGCTGTGACTGGCCCAAGGTCACCCAGCTGGCTTCGTGTGCAGGAGTGGGGAAACAAATCCAGTTCACCAGATTAATCTCCACCACTCATGCGGAGGAGCGGGGAATCAAACCCAGTTCTCCAGATCAGACTCCACTGCTCCAAACCTCCACTCTTAACCCCTACACCACGCTGGCTTTCATGGCTCTGCCCCACTGACTCTGCCGCATTCATAGATCACCCTCGAGTGGCCAGCTCGATAAGAACTTTACAGTGCTGTTATTCTGAATGTTATTGTCCTACTAACTAGAACAATGGAGCTATCTTGAGTCTTCTTGTGATTAAACATTCAAACCGGCAATGGCATCTTGTGCGACAGCATGTTTTACAAGGTCTGTCCACATCGGAGTTGGTTTAGGCAGGTACTCAAAGCGCTGGAATTTAATAAACTCTCCAATTCTCTCGCGGCTCTCCCATCAAAACAAAAAGAGAAAGAGACAAAAGAAGACCGGGGCGGGGGCCTCGAAGAGGAATATGCGCTCATTGGTATGGCGCTCCTTTCCCATTAACACGGCAAACAGACCTCTGTAAATGAATAATTCAGAATTCAAACGAGCTACCGCAGGATTCGCTCCCTGCTCACGTTTGACTAACAAGCCGTTTTCATGGCAAATATTGGGGATCTGAGGATGACTGTAAACGTACTCAAAATTCAGGGCAGTTTGGGACGAGATCCTGCCCGGAAATAGTTCACTGTACCAATGAAAAAGTACACATCCGATTTTCATCACTTTGTATTCCCAATGAAGCACTGCTGGGGGGGAGAGGGTTGTCAGGTCCCTCTTTGCCACCGGCAGGAGGTTTTGGGGACAGAGCCTGAGGAGGGTGGGGTTTGGGGAGGGGAGGGACTTCAGTGCCATAGAGTCCAATTGCCAAAGCAGCCATTTTCTCCAGGGGAACTGATCTCTATCGGCTGGAGAGCGGTTGTAATAGCAGATCTCCAGCTGGTTCCTGGAGGTTGGCAACCCTTGGGGATGGAAAGGAATTCTAAGCCAGTGTTGAGAATATCATTCCTTTTTCAGTGCCATCTTGGGGGGTCTGGGGGGGGGGGGACACTTGCCCCAGGTGCAAGAAGAGGGAGGGCATGGGGGGAAGGAGCGCAACTGGGGCACGGGCACAGCTGCTGCCCGTGGCCCAGCTGGTGAGCATGCCGCCTACCCTAGTGTTGCCAGGTCCCCCTTCACCACCGGCGGGAGGTTTTGGGGGCAGAGCCTGAGGAGGGAGAGGTTTGGGGAGGGGAAGGACTTCAATGCCATAGAGTCCAATGGCCAAAGCGGCCATTTTCTCCAGGTGAACTGATTTCTATCGGCTGGAGATCAGTTGTAATAGAAGGAGATCTCAAGCTACTACTTGGAGGTTGGCAACCCTATTTACAGTATAAAGGCACCCAATTGTTGCACAGCCCAGCGGTTGAGCCAGAGCAATGCTCAGCATAGGAAATGTTTATATTACGATATAATACATTGTAGTGTTAATGCATAAATAGGGTGACTGGGCTGCTTCACGCATGCAAGTTAATTTACTTGACCTCTCCATGCTGGACTCCATTGAGTTTCATGAAAACCTTTCCAACCCCCCCAACCCGCACCCAAAGAAAAACCCCACTTCATGTTCTGTTAGACTAGACCTATCCAGACATTAGGAAATGTTGAGCCAACCATCCTGCCATGATAGTGGCCGTTGTTTCCAAATGTATGTTTCTTGAAGAACCTCTGATGATGACTCCTGGGGGTCTTCTGCTCCAATGGGGTAGAGGCAAGCCAGGATTCGCTGTTTGCTTTGGGGAAGGAGAAGGAGTTGGTTTTTATAGCCTGCTTTACTGTACCGGAGTATAGGTGAGGCTGAGAAAACTTGAAGAGAACTGTGACTAGCCCAAGGCCACCCTAACGGCTTCATCAGGATGTGGAGGAGGGAGGAGTAGAGAAACCAACCCGGTTCAGCAGATTAGAGGGAATCAAACCCAGTTCTCCAGATTAGAGTCCACTGCTCTTAACCACTACACCACACTGGCAAGTGGGCACCACAAGTGGGCACCAGCAAGCTCAATGGTAGGCACAATGGTGCCAACAGGCCTGGAGGAATCACTGCACTAAGATCTGACCCTTTTCGGCTGTAGTGCTTTCCCTTTGAAGTCAAGCTCCCATTTTTGAACTATGAAAAGCTATTTACCCTTTAAAAAAACCCTTAGCATTAGGGTTGCCATCCTCCAGGTACTAGTTGGAGATATCCTGCTATTACAACTGATCTCCAGCAGATAGAGATCAGTTCCCCAGGAGAAAATGGCCACTTTGGCAAATGGACTCTATGGTGTTGAGGTCCCTCCCCTCCCTAAACCCCGCCCTCCTCAGGCTCCGCCCAAAAATCCTCCCACCAGTGGGAAAGAGGGACCTGGCAACCCTACTTAGCATACAGTATGACAGCCTAGTGTGCATTATTCAGAGAGTATAAGCATCAGGTGTTGATGACGGGTTTCTTACCTTTTCTTTCTACAGCAACTGATCAATACAGGTGCATCAAGATCAGAGCCCCCCCCACACACACACACACACACACACACACGCCTAATTGTTAGGGAACCTAAGCAGATGGCTAATCGGGGAGCAGACGTATTTTCCTGCAGTGGTGGGAGCCATTAGCAGGAGGGGAGGCCATGTTTGATCAGGAAGCGACGGAGGTGTTCAGTTTGCAAGGCCAGCGGCGCCATACCTGGAGTGTGCCATTTAAAACAGATCTGGAAATCAGTGTGACGCTTGTGAGTCATTAGGAAAATGCACACAGCACTTAAAAGAACAGGGATCATGTCATCCGGGCCCAATCTTTATTAATACATAACCAAGTTTGAGATATGCAGATGACACCACATCACTGGCAGGAAAGAGTGAAGACTTGAAACAACTAGGAAGAAGAAGAGTTGATTTTTATGCTCTGATTTTATCTACTGAAAGGAGTCTCAAACCAGCTTACAATCAGCTTCCCTTCCTCTCCCCACAACAGACACCTTGTGAGGTAGGTGGGGCTGAGAGAGTCCTGAGAGAACTGTGACTAGCCCAAGGTCACCTAGCAAGCTTCATGTTTAAGTATGAGGGAAACAACCTGGTTCACCAGATTAGAGTCTGCCACTCATGTGAAGGAGTGGGGAATCCACCCCGGTTCACCAGATTAGAGACAGCCGCTCATGTGGAGGAGTGGGGAATCAAACCTGGTTCTCCACATTAGAGTCCACCACTCCTAACCCCTATACCACACTGGCTATCTACTGATGATGGTAAAAGTGCCAAAGCAGGGTTACAGCTGAATATGCACAAGACAAAAGTAATGACTATTTAAGGACAGGGTTGCCAACCTCCGGGTACCAGCTGGCGACCTCCTGCTATTACAACTGATCTTAACCAATAGAGATCAATTAACCTGGAGAAAATGGCTGCTTTGGCAATTGGACTCTATGGCATTGAAGCCCCTCCCCTCTCCCAACCCTGCCCTTTTCCGGCTCCGCCCCAAAAACATCCTGCCAGTGGCAAAGAGGCACCTGGCAACCCTATTGAAGAATGACACAACTTTTAGGGCTGACAATGAAGAAATTGATATTGTCAGAGATATTATATTCCTTGGTTCAATCTTCTCCCGACAGGGAGAAGAAATTGGGTTCTCAGGCCGACCTCCAGACCGTGAGAGCAGGGCCGTTTTCAAGTATACATGATTGCCCCCGTTTCCATCTGCTGAATGTTGGCGGGGACGCCGGCGTCATGAGTGCGAAAACAAACGCGATCAATTGCCGGCGCATAAATACGTGTTCATCATTATGCAAACATTTGTAATCATTTTCAGTCGGTTTCATAATCAAGCGTTACAAATTGGCTGTCGTATTGTTCAAGGCTGCCTTTTGTGTCACTCTTGATTGCGCCGCAGAGACCGTTTAGAGATATTTATATGTTCTAATTTTTTCCCCAGCCCCAGAATGGGCTACAATTTAAAAAAATAAGGAGTGCATAATACAATCTGTCTAGCACATTAGACTGTGAAAGCAGGCATGCTACGCCTCAAGACAGGATAGGGTTGCTAGGTCCCTCTTCCCTATCCACGGGAGGTTTTGGGGGGTGGAGCCTGAGGAGGGCAGGGTCTGGGGGGAGGGACTTCAATGCCATAGAGTCCAATTGCCAAAGTGGCCATCTTCTCCAGGTGAACTGATCTCTATAGGCTGGAGATCAGTCGTAATAGCAGGAGATCTCCAGCTAGTACCTGGAGGTTAAGCAAAACAAACAACCTGGGCTGTAATAGGTAACCTTAGGAAATTGGCAGCACGAAGGCTCCACAAAGAACACAGTGCAAAAATTAGACAAGCACTGAATTATTTACAAGCTTTCAACAATGCTTACTGAGCATTGAATTCATGCCCTATTGACACCAAAAGAACCACCGAAGTATTACATTCATAACAATGGAGTATCAAATGGTAACAAAACTAGCAATAAAGTACCAGCGCAACTCAAGTCCTTGGGCAAAAGCCTCAAAAAGTGGCAGGACGTGACGTGAGACCAGTCACTTCACATTTCACGAGGGAGGGAGAACCATGTATGCCCACGTGAGCTTCTTGAAGAAAGGACGGGATAAGAATATATCTACCCTGGCTTCCAATTTGCTTCTGGGCTGAATTCAAGGTGCTGGTATTGACATTTAAAGCTCTGTATGGCCTGGGACTGCCTTCGTGGTGTAGTGGTTAAGAGCGGTGGTTTGGAGCAGTGGAGTCTGATCTGGAGAACCGGGTTTGATTCCCCACTCCTCCACATGAGCGGCGGAGGCTAATCTGGTGAACCGGGTTGGTTTCCCCACTCCTACACACGAAGCCAGCTGGGTGACCTTGGACAAGTTACAGCTCTGTTAGAGCTCTCTCAGCCCCACCTACCTCCCAGGGTGTCTGTTGTGGGGAGGGGAAGGGGAGGCGATTGTAAGCCGGTATGAGTCTCCCTTAAGTGGTAGAGAAAGTCGGCATATAAAAACCAACTCTTCTTCTTCTTCTAGATATTGAAGTATATAAGAGCCTACGTGTTGTTGTTTGACTTGTAAGTACCTGGAGGTTGGCAACCCTAGCATCAAGTTACCTTATTATTCAACACCTTTAAGGAACCTTTCATTTTCTTGTAGTGATGGAGATAAATACTATTGAGCCAAGTGCAGGAATCTAAGCATACCTGCCTTTGCTTGTAGCCATCATATTCTAATGTGTGTTCTTTAATTAACTGTATTGCTTTCAAATACCGTAATTACTCATTGAAGTCTACTGTAAATTAAATGTGCCATTGAGTGTTATTAAGGACACTTTAATTTAAGTGCTAACAAAAAAAAAATTATCTTCAGCTTGGAGCCTTGAATTATTAGCCTTGTATAATTTCACAGCATTTGGTGCGAGTTCTTTAATGGCAAACAGATGAAGATAAATCTGCAACCGAGCACGGGAATGAAAATAAAACAGTTGGGGAGTCTGTTTCCGCAAACAGGACCGTCTCAGGGTCAGACTCGACATAACAGACAAATACGCACAGCTCAATCCAAATGGCCTCCCTCCCTCCCAGAATGTAATCTCTTACAATCAATGGAGTGTCAGGATTAATTGCTTCTCATTCCAGGTCGAACTGGACTTTCCAGGCAACATACTCCCAACATATGGTTTGCCAACCTCCAGGTACTTGCTGGAGATTTCCTGCTATTGCAACTGATCTCCAGCCGATAGACATTAGTTCCCCTGGAGAAAGTGGCCACTTTGGCAATTGGACTCCATGGTATTGAAGTCCCTCCCCTCCCCAAACCCCGCTAGGGTTGCCGGGTCCCTCTTCGCCACCAGCAGGAGGTTTTTGGGGCAGGGCCTGAAGAGGGTAGGGTTTGGGAAGGAGAGGTACTTTAATGCCATGGAGTCCAATTGCCCAAGCGGCCATTTTCTCCAGGTTAACTGATCTCTGTTGGCTGGAGATCAGTTGTAATAGCAGGGGATCTCCAGCTAGTACCTGGAGGTTGGCAATGTTAAACCCTGCCCTCCTCAGTCTCCAACCCAAAAACCTCCCACCTGTGATGAAGCGGGACCTGCCAACCCTATCTCAACAAGTAGCGTTCCCATTTCCCTGCCGCCAGCCAACTGCAGTAGTTCCCTGCCAATGCTCAGCTGATAAAAAGAAACAGCCTTAGGTACTTGTAGCAAGTTCTCACCATTGAATTCCTGACAATTCTTAGAGCTACCTAGAAGTGACTAGTGTAGCTCTAGCAATTTCCAGAAACTCTAATAGGACTTCCACATTGGACCCTTGTCACTTCTGGGTACCTCTAGGAATGGCCAGGAACTCTATAGGCAGAACTTCTGGTAAGTAGCCAAAACTTTATTTTTCTTTCTAATTTTTCTCTAAGGATGCTTAGAGTTGCCAGGTCCCTCTTTGCCACCAGCAGGAAGTTTTGGGGGTGAAGCCTGAGGAGGGTGGGATTTGGGGAGGGGAGGGACTTCAATGCCATTTTTGATGCAATTGAGTCCAATTGCCAAAGCAGCCATTTTCTCCAAGTTAATTGATCTCTATCGGCTGCAGATTGGTTGAATTAGCAGGAGATCTCCAGCTAATATCTGGAGGTTGGCAACCCTAAGGATGCTGCCCCTCCCATAATTAGGGTTGCCAATCTCTAGGTGGTGGCTGGAGTTCTCCCACTGTTACAACTAGGATTGCCAGCTCCAGGTTGGGAAATACCTGAGACTTGGGGGTGGAGCCCGAGGAGGGCGGGGTTTGGAGAGGGGAGGGACTTCAATGCCTTTGAGTTCAATTGCCAAAGCAGCCATTTTCTCCAGGGGAACTGATCTCTGTCGCCTGGAGATCAGTTATAATAGTGGGAGATCTCCAGTCACCACCTGGAGGTTGGCAACCCTAATTACAACTGATCTCCAAGTGACAGAGATCAGTTCCCCTACAGAAAATGACTGCTTTGGCAATTGGACTCTATGGCATTGAAGTCCCTCCAGTCTCCAAACCCTGCCCTCCTCAGGGTGTGACTAGCAAGAGATGTTGTCTATGAGATGTTGTCTATGAGACTAGCGAAGTCCGTATTGTCTGCTCTGACTGGCAGCAGCTCTCCAGTCCCACTAGTTAATCCTTGGAATGGCCCATACATTTTTCAAAGGGGTGTCTGCTCCATAATGTTATTTTTTCAGCCTTTATGTTCCGTCTGGCTCTGTCTGATAACAATTCTGGTCACCAAATGGACAGGAGTTGTTACCAAAAGTAATGGCACATTATAAAATCGTTCTCCTCCAACAATTAAAGACATTTTAGTACGTAATAAAATCCAGGCGATTTTTCGAGCTTCAGCCACACGCCATTAATCCAGACACTAATTTGCTCGTGATATATTATTGATGGAGCACAAAAGCATTTATTAGTAACAAGTATTTTTGTAAAAAAAAAAAAATCCCTCCAATGTATATTTTAACATATTAATGCCCACATTCCTCATCAGGCTTCAACGGAATCATTCTTAATTGAGACAAATACAACGGAGACTATTGATTAAATTCAAGTTGCTGGAATTGGCTTATGGAGAAGTGGTGATCTATGAGGACAGAATAATAGCTACGAAGCGTCAAAGGCAGTTTCTCGAACTCTTCGCTCAGGACTCCTCCATGTCTCCAAAGCCCCAGAGTCTAATGGCTTTTGCTTTTCACAAAACTCAGATTAATTCCCACAAGTGAATTGTATAATATTTGCAACGGCTTCTCTGCATTGTCTTCTTGGAAACATTCCAAATGATATCGAAACAGCAGCATTTGTTTATTCGTTGTTTGCGCCGAGGATTTACATCTCACGTTCCTGTCCTAGAAGAATACCCGACAGCAATCGCCATGAAAATGAAAATAGCAAGCAAAACAGTCGTAACTGACACACCACATCAACAGATCCATCAAACCAACAGTGGAGTGTATCCAACCATCCGTGGACTTCACAGAGGGAGGTCTTTCCTGCTTCTCCCTCCTTCTGCAGCCTGCTGATCTCCCTGAATTTTTTTTCCTTGGGGCAGGGGGTAGGGTTGCCAGCTCCGGGATGGGATTTTGGAGGCAGAGCCTGAGGAGGGTGGGGTTTGGAGAGGAGAGGGACTTCAGTGCCAAAGAGTCTAATTGCTAGGGATGCCAGGTCCAGGTTTGGAAATTCCTGGTAGGGTTGCCAGGTCCCTCTTCACCATCAGCGGGAGGTTTTTGGGGTGGAGCCTGAGGAGGGTGGGGTTTGGGGAGGGGCTTCAATGCCATAGAATCCAATTGCCAAACCAGCCGTTTTCTCCAGGGGAACTGATCCCTTTCAGCTGGAGATCAGTTGTAATAGCAGGAGATCTCCAGCGAGTACCTGGAACCCTAGGAACAGTCCCATGAGCAAGGCACTTGGTTGGAAATCTGTGCATGTGGAAATCTTCTGTGGAATACAACACAAAGAGTGCAATCCTGAAGGTGGGGGTAGATTCGACGCTCCCAGCCACCATGGGTGGGGGGAAGCATTTTTCAAAATTAAAATAGGGGGAAAGGGGGGAAATGCCCCATTGAAAACAGGGTGTTGCAGCCCTGCTGTTGCCCAAGGTAAAAGGGCTGTGGAAGCTACCTAAAGGGAGCTCCACCCCCAGGAATGCCCCAGGAACGCCTCCCCCATGCCGGCGCATGAGAAATAAGCTCAGGATTATTGACCTCGAAGAATCAAATTTGGTTTCTGCCTCCACAGGTACCAAAGTCAGTTTTGAACGATCAGGTTTCTTGGAGCTCTGCTGAAAGCCTAATTTGTTTTTAGGTTTTGTTTTTCACTTTGCCAGTCTGAAAAACAGGCCACCCTTCACAAGCACGAGTTAATTCCTGTTTTTCTTCCTGTTGTTTTTTTTAAACACCTAAATGTCTCTTTATTTGTAATCACTTATACCTTTTTATAGTCAGGTTTTAATTGGGTTCCATCGCCTTTTATATTAATGAGGCTGAAATGTTAATGAAAAATGCCTCCGTGCCGTCACCGTTGAATACATTAAATGACAAAAAAAAAATCAGCTCCTTTTTAAAAAGAAACTGCACAGGTTTCCTTCGAGAGCCAGCGTGGTGTAGTGGTTAAGGTGTGGTACTAGGATCTGGGAAACCCAGGTTCGAATCCCACCTCTGCCATGGACACTCGCTGGGTGACCTCGGGCCAGTCGCACACTCTCAGCCTTGACCTTGGCAAGTGTTCGGACTGCCAAGGAATACCAGTGGCGTGACACGGAGGCAGGCAATGGCAAACCACCTCGGGACGTCTCTTGCCTTGAGTCATCTGTGACTCGATGGCAAAAAAAAGGTTTACTCCTGTCTGGCTTTTTGACTGAGGCGTAGCTGTGTGCAGTACAACAGAAATGTACGGTCACCATTTCGCATAGTGTTGTCAGCCGCCAGGTACTAGTGGGTAATTTCCCTGCTATTGCAACTGATCTCCAGCCGATAGAGGTCAGTTCCCCAGGAGAAAATGCCCCCTTTGGCAATTGGACTCTATGGCATTGAAGTCCCTCCCCTCCCCAAACCCCACCCTCCTCAGGCTCCACCCCAAAACCTCCCACCTGTGACAAAGAGGGTCATGGCACCCTTAAGGGTGGTGTAGTGGTTAAGAGCGGCAGACACATGAAGCCTGCTGGGGAACCTCGGGCTAATCACAGTTGTCTCCGAACACTCTCAGCCCCACCTACCTCACAAGGTGCCTGTTGTGGGGAGAGGCAGGGAAGGAGATTGTAAGCCGGTTTGATTCTCCTTAAAAGGTAAATTGGCATATGAAAACCAACCCTTCTTCTTTATTGTAACATGCGCTGAACTCCCAGTCTCCCGTAGCTTTCCTATCTTCTCTGCATTCCAATCAATTCATTAGGCCCAACACGGAGAGTTTAGTACATTATTTGGCATAAATGTATGTGCTCCAGGCTTGTTCAACAAATTCAGCCCGTCAGCTCAATTTGCTACAGCGGCCGCTTGACTGCGCGGTTCTTGAGCATAATGACGATCCCTGCAATCACATGAAAGCGACATCAATCTCTCATCAGTGTGATGCATCTAGCTATGAGTGAGCAAGGGGAGTCGGTAACATGGATCTCCTAACCTTTCCTGTTGCTACTGCATCATTCCTGTGCTGGAAGGCTTGGAGTGGCCAGTGTGTATTGGATTAACTGTATTGGGTTGATTGTGGCTTTGCGTAGAGGGTCACGTTTTGGTTTGAGGAGTTCTGCAGCTGCAAAGCTTGCCTTGGATAAAGCAGAAGCCACGGGGTTGCCAACCTCCAGGTACTAGCTGGAGATCTCCTGCTATTACAACGGATCTCCAGCCGATAGAGATCAGTTCCCCTGGAGAAAATGGCCGCTTTGGCAATTGGACTCTGTGGCATTGAAGTCCCTCCCTTCCCCAAACCCCACCCTCCTCAGGCTCTGCCCCAAAAACCTCCCACCGGTGGCGAAGAGGGGCCTGGTAACCCTAAGAAACCACGAAACAGAAATCACTGCAGAGACTGACCCCCTGAGTCAATTAAAAACGATTTGTTGTAACATCACAGAATACTAAATATAGAAGAGGCATAGAGTTGCCAGGTGAATCAGCCTGAGGCCAGTAGCCCATGCAGTCTAACAGGGAGGGGCTGTGGCTCAGCGGTCAAGCATCTGCTTGGCATGCAGAAGGTCCCAGGTTCAATCCCCTGCCTCTCCAGTTAAAGGGACTAGGCAAGTAGGTGATGTGAAAGACCTCTGCCTGAGACCCAGAGAGCTGCTGCAGGTCTGAGTAGACAATACTGACTTTGATGGACCAAGGATATGATTCAGTAGAAGGCAGCTTCATGTGTTCATGTGTTCGTGTCCCCAGATAGCCTTCGAGGAAGAGGCTTAGAGCTGCCTTTCGAATATGAGAAAATCTTCATATGGTGGAGTGGGGTTCTCCAGATTAGAGTCTGCTGCTCTTAACCACTACCCCATGCTGGTTTATGGTTGCATTAACTTGGCAGAGCAGACTGTTCTCGGAGGCGCAAGAGCAGGAGCTGGTGGGAAAAGGCTGGCAATCCTCAAGGACCTTGGTATTCACTGCATCCCACATTTTTCAGTGTCTGTCTATTAATTAATTTGAGGTTGAAAGAAAAGGATTGATTTCAGATCAAATTTGGCTGCTCGATTCCATCAAATACTCCTCTGGAGTCTGTCAAAGAATGGTGAAGTTCAGAGCATGAGCACACACATGCGGCTTCGCCCAGCCCTCTTTGACTTCCACCACCTAGCCTTTCCCTCCATCTCTTGTATAGCTAGTCAAAGAATGGCTCCTGTGCATGTCCTACTTGCTTGACTATTGTGCTACTATGTTGTGCTACTATATAACCCTTGGGGAGGGGCTGTGGCTCAGTGGTAGAGCATCTGCTTGGCATGCAGAAGGTCCCAGGTTCAATCCCCTGCAACTCCATTGAAGGGACTACGCATGTAGGTGATGTGAAAGACCCCTTCCTGAGACCCTGGAGAGCCGCTGCCGGTCTGAGTAGACAATACTGACTTCGATGGACCTAGGGTCTGATTTAGTATAAGGCAGCTTCATGTGTTCATGAGAGAAGAATCTCAAGCAGCCCTGCACTCCTCCAACAAAATCATGCGCGTGCTGCTAATACTATTGTGCACGAGAGGCATTTCAATTTCATCTAGCCCATTTCCCCCTCGCCGTACGGAAAGCTGCAACTCCCTTTCCATTCAAATGATTTTATAATGATGCCAGGTGTCTGCGTTTTAATAACCGTCCTCTTTAATACGTTAGAAAGTGCCTGACGGTTACCCCCTTCTCTGCAAGAGATCCTGATTGAACTGTCAGTAGTACAAGCAATTTTCAGCCCAGAGTCAATCAAGTACAGATATTCTTCAGCTGGGTCCTCTCTCCCCCCCCCCATTTAAACGCCATCACTGTTAAGGTTGATGCATCATTTTTGAATGGTGAATGGGCAACAGGAGGGACACTTTCTCCCTTCCAATGAGATCCCTGGGAGGTAACAGGAGAGGAGGAGGAGGAGGAGGAGGAGAAGAAGGAGGAGGAGAAGAAGAAGAAGAAGAAGGAGGAGGAGGAGGAGGAGGAGGAGGAAGAGGAGGAGGAGGAGGAGGAGGAGGAGGAGAAGAAGAAGAAGAAGAGGCTGCGGCTGTGGCTCAGTGGTAGAGCATCTGCTTGGCATGCAGAAGGTCCCAGGTTCAATCCCTGGCATCTCCAGTTAAAGGGACCAGGCAGGTAGGTGATGTGAAAGACCTCTGCCTGAGATCCTGGAGAGCCGCTGCTGGTCTGAGTAGACAGTACTGACTTCGATGGACCAAGGGTCTGTTTCAGTAGAAGGCAGCTTCATGTGTTCATGTGTTTAGTCCGACAGTCTTAATCTCAGCACCATACTGGTTTCCATAATTTGGGAGAAGGAAGGGCTCTCAAGACAAGCCTATCGGTCTGCGGTGTGCATATAACATGCTCTCCCCTCCCATCTTTCTGCAGACAATGTAAGCAGGGAAATGTTTGCTATGCCTGGCTTTTGAAACTGTGAGTTGACCAGCAGCATGATCAACATTCTGGAGCATAATGTCAGCATTTGGAGCAGAAAGGCAGCCAAACTGTTTTTTTTTTTTTAATCATGTTCTGGTTTTATAGGTGAAGAGCCAGCGGGTTGTAGTAGTTAAAGTGTCAGACTAGGATCTGGGAAACCCAGGTTTGAACCCCCACTCTGCTATGGAAACTTGATGGGTGACCTTGGGCCAGTCACACACACTCAGCCTTGACCCTGGCAAGTATTTGGATGGGAGACCTCCAAGGAATGCCATGGGCTTGACGTGGAGGCAGACAATGGCCAACCACCTCTGAATGTCATTTGACTTGAAAACCCTATGGAGTTGCCAGAAGTCAGCTGTGACTTGACAGGAAGAAGAAGGAGGAGGAGGAGGAGGAGGTTTTTATATGCCAATTTTCTCTACCTTTAAGGAAGAATCAAACCAGCTTACAATGACCTTCCCTTCTCCTCCCCACAACAAACACCTTGTGAGGTAGGTGAGGCTGAGAAAGTTTGGAGCAAACTGTGACTAGCCCAAGGTCACCCAGCTGGCTTCATGTGGAGGACTGGGGAAACCAATCCGATTCACCAGTTTAGAGCCCACCTCTCATAGGGAGGAGTGAGGTATCAAACCCAGTTCGCCAGATTAGAGCCCACCATTCTTAACCACCGCTCTTAACCACTACACCACACTGGCTCTCTAGCACATTCAAAGGGCTCTATGTGCATAAAGGAGCTGTTGAATTTTGTGATTACGCAGGATCAGCTGAAAAACGGAATGTTTTTTAATAGTTCGTCGGTGCAGAGGACAAAACTGTGCATCTTTTCCCCCCAACTAAATTAACAAAAGGTCATGGTAAGATCAGCTCCGGTTTGTGCCTCGAATAGGCATTCGACCCCATAAAAGGAATGGATTCAATAACCAGGTGGGATGCACATGCTCACAACCCATGCATAAAAAGGTTCAAAATCATTCATCCTTTCTTCTGAATTTAACTGAAGCTCATACTTGGCACTTCAAAGAAAGTCTGTCTCTCTCTCTCGCTTTCCCCATGCCAAATCTTTTTAAAGGTGCCAATTATGATTAAGTACATTTGCTACCGTCTGGCTTTTTGACCGAGGTGTAGCTGTGTGTGGTACAACAGAAATGTACAGTCACCATTACGCATAGGGTTGCCAACCTCCAGGTACTAAACCCAACAAAATCGGGCCGCAATATGTAGTTGACTATCAAAAGCAAACAGCAGCTATGGCTCTAATCTAAGGTACATATTTCTAAAGGAACAGTATTTTAATCAGCTATAAATCTACACATTTTAACATTTCACAAAATTCCAACATACAAAATGCATTCACAAATGGTGCTAGTTGCGTATCTAACCGTAAACCCCAAACCTTACAAATATCAACTCCAACCTAGCTCTTCATATCCACAGTTCCATTCCAACTTCGCTAATAGTTTTTAAAGAGCCAAGGACAGCTACATTGGAGATTAGATTAGAGCCGTGGTTGCTGTTTGGCTCTGATAGTCAACCTACAGGTACTAGTTGGAGATCTCCTGCTTTTACCATAATTCACCACATAATGGTCGCAGTATTTATGCCCAAAAGGTTTTTGCAAAAAACTGGGGATGCAACCATTATGGGAAGCTTTTAAAAAATCATTGATTACTAAACTGGAGTGAAAAAACACCATTATGCAGTGGCGACCATTATGTGGTGAATTACGGTACAACTGATCTCCAGCGGATAGAGACCCGTTCCCCTGGAGACAATGGCCGCTTTGAACCTTGGACTCTATGGCATTGAAGGCCCTCCCTTCCCCAAACCCCGCCCTCCTCAGGCTCTGCCCCAAAAACCTCCCGCCAGTGGGGAAGAGGGACCCGGCGACCCTAATTACGCAGGGGACTCATTGCTTTCGAGAGGAAGATGCGCCAGCCGCCGTTTAATGCTTAATGTCAATTCAGTCTATTTACAGAATAATCCTCCCTCCCCCTTCCCTTTCCTGCACCCTTACTATTTTTATCATTGGCGGAGAGCCACGAGAGACCGCCACGAAACAACCACAGAGGATCACATTGCAGACCATACGGCTGGGGTGTTTCCTTGTTAACGGTGACATTTTCCAAGCCAGCAGCGCAGTCCTTTTATGAAAGAAACAAGCAAGCCATCCCCCCGTAGGACAGAACGGAAGGGACAAAGGCATGAAAAAGAAACCTGTAAGGAACAGGCTCTTGTGGATAGAGATGAAAGCTTCCATTTGTTTTTTGTTCTCTTGCTTTTTGGCCTCCTTCAAAAAAGCAGTTTACTTTTTTGCGGAAAACGCTACTTGGTAAAATGGGAGGAAGGTCTCGATTGGTTTTATTTACTTACTTACTTATTTTGACTTACAACGGTGATTGCCAACCTCCAGGTAGTGGCTGGAGATCTCCCACTATAACAACTGATCTCCAGGTAGGGTTGCCAAACTCCAGGTACTAGCTGGCGATCTCCTGCTATTACAACTGATCTCCAGCCGAGAGAGATCAGTTCACCTGGAGAAAATGACTGCTTTGGCAATTGGACTCTATGGCAGTGAAGTCCCTCCCCTCCTCAAACCTCAGGCTCCGTTTCAAAAACCTCCTGCTGGTGGCGAAGAAGGACCTGGCACCCCTATCTCCAGGCGATAGAAATCAGTTCCTCTGGAGAAAATGGCCACTTTTGGCAATCGGACTCTATGACATTGAAGTCCCTCCCCTCTCCAAACCTTGCCCTCCTCAAGCTCTACCCCCAAAATCTCCAGGTATTTTCCAACCCGGAGCTGGAAACCCTACTTACAAAATTTGTATACTGCCTTTTTTCCCCCACAAGAGTCACCAAGGCAGCCAACAATTTAAAACATATGTGATAAAATCACATTTTTAAAAGCATTAAAAATTGCTGGGAGGGGAAGAGATTGTGATTGTAAACCGCTTTGAGGCTCCTTAAAGGTAGAGAAAAGTGGGGTATAAAAACCAACTCTTCTTCCTCCTCCTCCTCCTCCTCCTCCTCCAAAGCAGCTCTTTTCTTCAGGGGAACTGATCTCTGTCACCTGGAGATCAGTTGTAATCCCAGGAGATCTCCAGCCACCACCTTGAGGTATTCAGTACAGGAATCCAGCCATAAATGATGCCAAATATATTCTGGCTAAATCTTTACAGTATGTGGTAATGTAACCACCAACACCATATATTGCCAACAAACAAGTGTATTTTTTCTTATTTACAGGATATTTCAACAGGTAAGTTCGCAATTAATTCCTTTAACAAGTAAGTATTGAAGCAAAGTTCACTTAAAAATGTCCTTTTAAGGTGTATTTCTTTCTTTGCAGCACAGGTGTGCCACTGAGACTGATACATTATTTGGGCATCGTTCAAAGAAGTACTTCTTTGATTTGTCTACCTGCTCTCCAGCTTCTTGGGGTGAGGGCTAAATTCTAGAATTTGGAGGGAGGGAAAGCTCTCTCCATCTTCACAACAAGCATCTTGCTTCATACCTAGTTTTAGGCCTCTCCTATGTTCTGATGCCCTCTTCTTCCCACCCAATCCAATTTGAGCATTCGACTCCCAAAACAAAAAGTGCAAATTAGGGTTGACCGCCTAAAACTCCCCGTTTTCTCCATTCGGCATCCATTCCCTCCTCAATCTCTTCTCTTATTTTGTTTCTTTCAAGCATCTGATCATTATACTGCTTCCAGGATCCCCAGGGATTGGGGGATAAATGGAAGTGTACCATCATACGATTGGCTCAAACTCTCCCCGATTCCTTGGGGGAGAATTTGAATGCAGCGGGCAAGTGTCTATTTTGGCACACTTCTCTCAAATGAAAAATGATCTGCATTCGACAGGTCCAGACAAGTGGCCATTTGCAGAGAATTAATTCATGGGATTATTTTTTCCGGCTGGCCCGGCAAAGCTATTTTTGACAAACCAAAAGGATCGATGGCTTTCGGTGCTTCGTCTCTAGTGATTAATGCCCATCTGCACTGTCTTCAGCTGCATTGCAGTTTTCATTTCATTTGGTGAGCATAATAAGAGGCCAAACTGCTCGACTTCCCCCTAAGGAGAAGAGGGATTTTCGTTCATCTTGTCGAGTTCCTCGATCCGCATCCAAAACCTGTCAGAGATGGGTCCTGCTTTTTCCTATGAAACTCGACGAAACTGACCCGATGAACCCTTGTTTCCTTTGAGCTGCCCTGCAGAGTCCTTAAAGGGATGAACAGTGAGCCGTTGCCGTTGGCAGTGAACACCCTGGCTGGTGCCAATAAAATCAGTGCCAAGAACAACAGGCATTAGAACTCCAATCTGCAAATTCTGGAGGCTCTTCTCCTTTTATGTAGTGTCAACTCCATCCCTTCTGAGATAAAGCCATACAAGGAAAAGGGAACGGGGAGGAGAAAATGCCATAGGCATTTTAAATTGGAACTGAACATGACGTTTATAAATTGTGGAACTCCCTGCCCCAGGATGTGGTGATGGCTGCCAACTTGTGCTGCCAACGTGTGCTGAGATTCTTGCACATAAGAAACTCCGTGAAGTTCAAATTGCATTTCTGCTCGCGCGTCATTGGATGCAAGCCATCTTTTTTTTCCCCACCTCCAATTTATCCTCACAACATCCCTGTGAGGTAGGTTATGAGGAGGGAGCATGACAGGCCCAGATTCACCCAAGGAAGAAAGATTTGAACCCAAGTCTTCCCAATCCTACTCTAAAACTCTAACCACTACCACCACATTGGCTATGGTGGCAAGAACATCTTAATTCAACCCCCCTCGTCCAAAGAAGTTCAGGGCAGAGTCTCCCCCTCTTCAAAACAACACTGTGAGGTAAATTAGTCTGAGAGATAAGGATTGATTTCTCTCTCCTTTATCCATATTGATATGCTATAAGAACATAAGAAAGGTCCTGCTGGATTAGACCAAGGTCCATCTAGTCCAGCAGTCTGTTCACACAATGGCCAACCAGGTGCCTCTAGGAAGCCCACAAACAAGACGACTGCAGCAGCACCATCCTGCTATGTATGGAACTGGTGTATTTTATCAGCATCATCAGAAACCAGAGATGGAAGGGTGTACCAGGAACTCGGCCTTTCTCCTGGAAAGGAGAACCTTCATATAGTTTTATGAACACACATGAACACACATGAAGCTGCCTTATACTGAATCAGACCCTTGGTCCATCAAAGTCAGTATTGTCTACTCAGACTGGCAGCGGCTCTCCAGGGTCAGGCAGAGGTCTTTAACATCACCTACTGCCTGGCCCTGTTCAACTGAAGATGCTGGGGATTGAACCTGGGACCTTCTTCAGGCAAAGCAGAGGCTCTTCCACTGAGCCACGGCCCCTTCCCTAATGATGAACACAAGTGAAGCTGCCTTATGCTGAATCAGACCTGAAGTCCATCAAGAGGTGGACATCCAACACCTACTTACCTAGTCCCTTTAACTGGAGATGTCGGGGATTGAACCTGGGACCTTCTGCATGCCAAGCAGATGCTGTACAAATTGATCCACAGCTCCTCCCTATGGGACTCCACTGATTCCAGAGCCTTATTCCTTGTCTTCATTTCCCTGCTTCTTCATTCCTACCTCACCCATCCCACTTACACATACACACACATGTCCATCCCAGTTCTCAATGAGGAGATGGAACTTGGATCATGAGGTTGATTCCGAGCTGTGACATTGGATCAATTCATTTACAGAGGGATCGGAACTGACCTCCACCCTTTGGAGCTACGGAGATTAGGCAACCATGTCTGAAACATTTGGAGAGATGGATGCAAAAGAAGATGATCCTGAAAGGAGAATAGGGTTTTCAGCTCCACGTTAGGAAAATCATGGAGATTTTGGGATTGAGCCTGGGGAGGACAGAGACCTCAGTGGGGTACAATGCCATAGAGTCCACCCTCCAAAGTATCCATTTTCTCCAGGGGAACTGATCTCTGTAGTCTTGAGATGAGCAGTTATTCTGGGGGGTGCCCAGAAGGCTAGCATCCTTAATGGAGAACAAAGAGAACAAATAAATCCCACTGAACAGAATTTTTGGCAAGTTGTCAAGTCACAGCTGACTTATGGTGAACTCACAGAGTTTTCAAGGCAAGAGACGTTCAGAGGTGGTTTGCCATTACCTGCCTCCATGTCATGCCCCTGGTATTCCTTCAGTCTCCCATCCAAACACTTGCCAGGGGCGAAGTTAAGAGTGTGTGACTGGCCCAAGATCACCCAGCACACTTCCATGGCAGAGTCGGGATTCAAAACTGGATTTCCCAGATCCTAGTCCAACACCTTAATCATATGGTGTAGTGGTTAGGAGTGGCAGACTGTAATCTGGAGAACCGGGTTGGTTTCCCCACTCCTCCACAAGAAGCCTGCTGGGTGACCTTGGGCCAGTCACAGTTCTCTCCGAACTCTCTCAGCCTCACCTATACCACAAGGTGTCTGTTGTGGGGAGAGGAAGGGAAGGCAATAGTAAGCCGGTTTGATTCTCCTTAAAAGGTAAAGAAAGTGAGGGGACGTGGCTCAATGGTAGAGCATCTGCTTGGCATGCAGAAGGTCCTAGGTTCAATCCCCGGCATCTCCAGTTAAAGGGACCAGGCAAGTAGGTGATGTGAAAGACCTTTGCCTGAGACCCTGCAGAGCCGCTGCCAGTCTGAGGAGACAATACTGACTTTGATGGATGAAGGGTCTGATTCAGTATAAGGAAGTTTCATGTGTGTTCATGAGTGTCAGAAAATAAAAACCAACTCTTCTTCTATACCACACTGACTCTCATACTGAACAAAATAGGGTCCCTCTTTATCAATTTTTGCTAAAAAAAAATATTGACTAGATTTAAAAAAAATCTTGACTCCTCTGGAAAACCTTTTTTTTTTAATGAATGCAAAGGTTTTATTTTATAGATGTCTAGAAGACAGCTAATAGGAATGAATGGGGGCTGCGCATTCTAATTTCAGCCTTCTATATTCTTTCCAGGAAATGAGGTCAGAGCCACTTTATAACCTTTGCCCTCTCTGATGTGACATCATAGACAAAGCTCCCCTCATCTCTGCATCCCTGCCCTCATTTTTCAAACCCTTCTTAATATTCCATTCTGAAACTATGGTCCTATATATATCTGGCAGCCATGGCCTCATCTTTTACTTTTCCACCTTTATTAATATAGACATAGGGACTGAATATAGAAAGTCTTCTTAAATGCTTAAATATGGAGATGACCTTCTTCTGTTTTCAATGAAAGATGAGCCGCCCTGCTTCACTAAATCCCTTTCCTTCTTAAGTGGCAAATGGGATCATCTGACTTAATGATCCCCTCTTTCTTCACCAGACAAGATGTAAGAATTAACTTTTTAGAAATATATATATAAGTTTTCCTTTCTGTACCATTTTCTTTGTGAAAGGACTTCCGCAAACTGGTTGGCCACTGTGTGAACAGACTGCGGGACTTAATGGGCCATGGTATGATCCAGCATGGCTTTTCTTATGCTTTCTTGTGTTTTTCATATGTTCTCCTTGCTCTAACTACAGAGGGAAGGGATTGTGGCTCGGTGGTTGAGCATCTGCTTTGCATTTAGAAGGTCTCAGGTTCAATCCTCATTAGGCGAAAACACATGGTTGCTTTAGCCTACTTTATTCCCTGTTTCAGCCAGGATTCAGCCAGGATCGAATGCACGTTTGGCGAAATGCATGTGTTTGATCCTGGCTGAAACAGGGAATAAAGGAGGCTAAAGCGACCATGTGTTTTCGCCCATTGTCTCCATTGGAAATAGATCAGATGGTAGATTATGTGAAAGACCTATACCAGAGACCCTGGTGTCGGATCCATACTAGAGGTTTCCACTGGCACAAGGCTATCCACCCATGGAGTGCAATCTCTCCGCCTCCTTTCAGTTCCAAATTTCCACTGAAATCATGTTCTTGGGGAAAGGGGAGCCGCCCCCAGGAACAAGATTTGGGAGCAGTTCAGGCAGAAAAATTGCACTTCGGGGGCAGAGATTCTTCTGTCCACAGAAATATTTATCTGGATCCACTCTCTGGAGAGCAGCTGCCAGTCAGAGTAGACAATACTGATGTTGATCAATCAATAGGGTTGTCAGCTCCGGGTTGGGAAACCACTGGAGATTTGGGGTGGGGGAGCTTGAGGAAGCCTTAGTCTACCTTCCAACATGGCTACTTTCTCCAGGGGAACTGATCTTTGTCTCCTGGAGATCAGTTGTAATCCCAGGAGATCCCAGGAGGTCTCCAGCCACCACCTCAAGGGTGGCAACTCTAGCGGGACCTCTTTTCCATGAATTTGCTTAATTGCCTTTTCAAGCAGTCTAAGATAATGGCCATCTTAAGAACATAAGAAAAGCCATGCTGGATCAGACCAAGCCCATCAGGTCCAGCAGTCTGTTCACACAGTGGGCAACCAGATGCCTCTAGGAAGCTCACAAGCAAGACGACTGCAGCAGCATTCTCCTGCCTGTCTTCCAAAGCACCTCATAGAATAGGCATGCTCCTCTGATCCTGGAGAGAATAGGTATGCATCATGACTAACATCCATTTTTACTAGTAGCCATGAATAGCCCTCTCCTCCATGAACATGTCCACTCCCCTCTTCAAGCCTTCCAAATTGGAAGCCATCACCACATAAGAACATAAGAAAAGCCATGCTGGATCATGCTAAGGCCCATCAAGTCCAGCAGTCTGTTCACACAGTGGCCAACCAGGTGCCTCTTGGAAGCCCACAAACAAGACAACTGCAGCAGCATTATCCTGCCTCATTTTCACAGTACCTAATATAATAGGCATTCTCCTCTGATCCAGGAGATAATAGGTATGCATCATGACTAGTATCCATTTTTACTGGAAGTCATGAATACCCCTTGCGTGCTTCTTGAAGCAGAAGGGCTGGGTGGATACTTCATAAACAAATAATACATAACCTGTCTTGAAGGGTCGTTGCAGAGTTCAAGTTTACAAAACCTTCACAAATGCAACCCTGAGCTCCTCTGTGGGTGGTGGAATGGCAATATCAGTTTGCGAAAAAGGACGGAAACTGAGAAATGAAAACTGTGCACTCAAAACCAGCCAATTTGCATCATGCTTCCTCCCCTCCATTCGGATGGTAACTGATCCTCGCTTCCCACCCACCCCATTCACAGCCAGGCCCGATCTATCGGCGTGCTACACATATATTTCGCAGCATTTTAAGGAGACCCCTGCAAATTGTGGAGCAGATGAACGGAGCATATGGAAGTCAGAGCGAACACAAAATGTAAGGCTGTAGTCATTAAGTCAAACAAGGCAGCCCGCAGGATTGCTCTCCTGCTTCATCTATATTTTATCAAGTCGGTTCAGAGCATCCTGGAGCTGGCTAGGTGGTGGAACATATCCAGCCAATCGAGTTGCGCACAGGAGTAGGGAAAGGGAAGTTTTGTGCCGCGGAGGCAGCCTAAAGCAAGGATGAGACAGTGATAGGGGAAAAAATGGAAAATAAGTTTCTTTTTATTTTATTGATACTTTATGGGTTGGTTCGCTGAAAAGATTTGTAGTCCACCTTTCCATCCATTAGAATCTTAAAGAAGTGGCGGTGGAAAGCGCTGTCAGGCCGCAGCCAACTTACGGCGGTCTCGTAGGGTTTTCAAGGCAAGAGACGTTCAAAGGTGGTTTGCCATTGCCTGCCTCTGCATAGCAACCTTTGACTTCCTTGTTGGTCTCCCATCCGAGCACTAACCAGGGCTGACCCAGCTTAGCTTAGGATCTGATGAGATTGGCCAAGCCTGGGCTATCCAGGTCATGGCCCATCAATATAGAAATAAAATCTGTAACTGGATGGGACCCCTTAATTTGTCTGGACTAAATATTGTTAGTCTTCTTAGAGAGCCAGCGTGGTTAAAAGTGGTGGTCTGGCGCAGTGGAGTGGTCCCTCCCCAAACACTTCCCTAGTACTTCAGGAATCTCCCAAATAAGATATGGCAACTCTATTAACTGTGAAAGGTCAGGTGATGGTGCAGGTTTGGTCAACCTGTGAATGAACTTTCTCTACCGGTCATGAATTGTGGCCTGCCAAAGGCTTTACAGCACCTCTAATTATGCAATCCCAGGGAAGCAGGGTGGAAAAAACACATACGTTTATTGTGTCCTTCGGCTGCTACATGATAGTGTGGACCTAAATTTTAATATATTTCAATAAGACAGCCAGTGTGGCCTATTGGTTAACAGCTGTGAATTTTAATCTGGAGAACCAGGTTCGATTCCCTACTCCTCCACATGAGCGGCGGACTCTAATCTGGTGAACCAGGTTTGGTTTCCCCGCTCCTCCACATGAAGCCTGCTGGGTGACCTTGGGCTAGTCACAGCTCTCTCTGAACTCTGTCAGCCCCACCTAACTCACAGGGTGTCTTTTGTGGGGAGGGGAAGGGAAGGCAATTGTAAGCTGCTTTGAGGCTCATTAAAGGTAGAGAAAAAGCAGGGCGTAGAAGCCAACTTCTCCTCCTCCCTTCTCCTCCTCCTTCTTCGCTGGTCCGGGTCTATACATCTCTTCTGAGACTCTATCTGCCAGTGCGGCCAATCATGCAAAACTTCTCATACCTATATGAGAATCACGGATCTCCATTTAAAGTATGAGACGTTCTGCACACTGACACATACGAGAGCTCAGGGGTGTTCGCAGGGCTGATATTGCCGGTCATCAGGGCCTGACTCTGCAGCATCTGCTGCAAGAAAGCAAGTGGGAGAAGAGGCCAGATGGCTGGAAAGATTAGCAGAATTTTCTCTGATTTACTGCTGCTGGCTGTTCAAACAAGAGCTCTGGACTGTTCTGTCTTGACTGAGTGCCCAGAATTAGCGCGATTAAGAGAAATGATCTTAATTCTCCTTTACCCAGCACCCGCGGGAAACCCAACAATCCATTGCTTTCCCCTCTTTTTAGGCATTTGGGGCCTGTTTCTAATCAAGCCCATTTTGATTTGAAGAGAGGAAGGACAGGCAGGGAGGTTCTGCAACATTTCAGAATTTTGCTCCGTAGATGCTCAGAGGAAGGCTGTGTGTTTCCAAACCTTCCCATCCCCCTGCTAGAGCACCACCTTGTGGTGTGCAACATAAAAAAACTGCAAGTGCTGAAGTTACCAAAGGGTACACTGGTGTCTCTTCCAGAGAAATCAAAGAGAAACAAAAGAGAAAATCCTCTTTTTATTTCTTTCAAAAGAGGAATTTCTCTTTCATTTCTCCTTGATTTCTCTTTGAAGAGAGACCCATGTACCTAACGAAACCAATATATTTTAATAAGAGAAATAAATGGCTAGATCTAAAAAAGTGAATTTTGCAAAAAGAACTTCCCCTCCCCATAACAAGGCTACCCTGAATCTCATGGATAAGCAAGCATAAGAGAGTGGAATAAAACAGAAATCCAGTGGCATGTGGAAGAAGAAGAAGAGGAGGAGGAGGAGGCGTTGGTTTTTATATGCCGATTTTCTCTACCACTTAAGGAAGAATCAAACCGGCTTCCAATCACCTTCCCTTCCCAACAACAGACACCCTGTGAGGTAGGTGAGGCTGAGAGAGCTCTAAGAGAGCTGTGACTAGCCCAAGGTCACCCAGCTGGCTTCATGTGGAGGAGTGGGGAAACCAACCTGGTTCACCAGATCAGCCTCCGCCGCTCGTGTGGAGGAGTGGGGAATCAAACCCGGTTCTCCAGATCAGAGTCCACCGCTCCAAACCACCGCTCTTATCCACTGCACCACGCTGGCTCTCATAGGCAAACTCTGTTCATCTCTTGCCTTGAAAACTCTATGGGGTCGCCATAAGTCGGCTGCAACTTGGTGGCACTTTCCATGCTCGTGGCCATCACTTCGTCTTGTGGCACCGAGTTCCACCAAGTGTTGTGTGAAGTACAGCTCTGTGAAGTAGAATGTAAAAACCCAGAGGAAGAAGTTTTATGGACAACTGGTGTTTCTATTGTACTGTTCTAGAGCCCAAATATAAGCAATGTATGGGATCTGTGGCCCTCGCCTGGATGGCCCAGGCTAGCCCGATCTCATCAGATCTCAGAAGCTAAGCAGGGTCAGCCCTGGTTAATACGTGGATGGGAGACCATGGAATAACAGGGTCTCTACGCGGAGGCAGGCAATGACAAACCACCTCTGTTCCTCACTTGCCTTGAAAACCCTACTGGGTTGCCATATGTCAGCTGCAACTTGACGACACTTTACACGTACACCCACAAGCGTCTCCGCCATGTCAGTTCGCCTCATTTTTTCAGCGGTTGTCCATCGTTCTGTTGGTTTTATGCCATTTTTACACCAGAAACAAACACTGAAAAATACGTTCATTTTCCTGAACAAAGGGAGATTGGCAAGAAAACCGAGACTTCCGGGTTCATTTCCTACAAAATTTGTCAATGCCATTTCTCATGAGGGAGAACTGAAATCAAAGTGGGAAGGCTTGAATCGGATAAGACAGCTTTCAAAATTTGGCCTCATCTGTAGTTTGGCTCTGTTTTGGTGGCGTGGGGAAAGAGGCAGAGGAATCGTATTCTGGGGGCTCTTTGGGCATCCTTGGATTCAAAATCAGACTTTCCCTTCGGCTGCACCCAGAGTGAATTCATTTTCGGCAACAAATGTGCCCATGTTTTTTCCCCCAAAAGGATTTTGTTTTTCCATATAAGAAAGTGTTTTTCCATATCAGAGAGCCAGCGTGGTGTCGTGGTTAAGAGCGGTGGTTTGGAGCAGTGGACTGGAGACCCATGTTCGATTCCCCACTCCTCCACATGAGCGATGAAGGCTAATCTGGTGAACCGGATTGGTTTCCCAAATCCTAAACATGAAGCCAGCTGGGTGACCTTGGGATAGTCACACTCTCTCAGCCCCACCTACCTCACAGGGTGTCTGTTGTGGGGAGGGGAAGGGAAGGTGATTGTAAGCCTGTTTGATTCTCCCTTAAGTGATATAAAAAGTCGGCATATAAAAACCAACTCCTCCTACTCCTCATATTACTCCTCCTCCTCCTCCTCCTCCTCCTCCTCTTCTTCTTCTTCTTCTTCTTCTTCTTCTTGTGCCTGTCATAGTTCTGCCATTGCGGTTTTTCTGAGTTTCATTTATGGCACTCGCAGGAAGCTTTCCACAGTAGCAAGCCTGGATTTTAATAAGGCTGAAAACCGTGCATGGCTTTGGGTTTTATATATATATTATTTTGATTGTAGCCAAGATCATTAAGATTGCTTGAACAATTCTGACAAAACACCGATAAAGTCTGCAATATATATGGTAATAGGGCTGGAGTTTTCACTCGACTCGTTGGGATGCGGCTCGCAACTGGATCATGGTACATTTCTGCTTGAAAATCACTTCCATCGTCATAGGCGCCAGATAAATGCCGGGATGTCAGTTCTGCAGTTGGATAAAAACGGCTTAATCTTAGACCATTCCTGAGGATCCTAATAGGGTTGCCAAACTCCAGGTGGAGGCTGGCGATCTCCCAGAATTATAACTGATCTCCAGCCTTCAGAAATCAGGTCCCCTGGAGAAAACTGATGCTTTGGAAAGTGTACAATGCATAGTTAAATTGCAGAACTCACTGCCCCAGGATGTGATGATGGCTTCCAACTTGGAAGGCTTTAAAAGGGGAGTGGACATGTTCATGGAGGAGAGGGCTATCCATGGCTACTAGTCAAAATGGATAGTAATCATGATGCATACCTATTCTCCCCTGGATCAGAGGAGCATGCCTATTAGGCTCTCCCATTATCAGCTGCAGATATCAGCTCTTAGTGTTATCCATCTACAACATTTGGGCAGCCCTAACTTGAGATCAGAGGGTCAACCAGTCAGGGCCTCCATGTGCCATCCAAAGTTCTTTCCATGTGGTGATGGCTGCCACCTTGGAAGGCTTTAAGAGAATGGACATGTTCATGGAGGATAGGGTTATCCATGGCTACTAGTCAAATGGATATCCGTCATGATGCATACCTAGTCTCTCTGGTATCTAAGAAGCATGCTTATTATATTAGGTGCTGTGGTTAGGATTGCCAACTGATCTCCAGGCGACAGAGATCTGTTCCCCTGGAGAAAATGGCCGCTTTGGCAATTGGACTCTATGGCATTGAAGTCCCTCCCCTCTCCAAACCCCTCCTCGGGCTCCACCCCCAAAATCTCCAGGTATTTCCCAAACCGGAGCTGGCAACCCTAGCTGTGAAACACAGGCAGGATGCTGCTGCAGTCGTCTTGCTTGTGGGCTTCCTAGAGGCACCTGGTTGGTCACTGTGTGAACAGACTGCTGGACTTGATGGGCCTGGGTCTGATCCAGCAGGTCTTTTCTTATGTTCTTCTGTTCACTCTTGTCCAGTACAACGAAGACCCCTATTTTTTCAAAGCATCAGTCGGTGGCCAAACAGATGCGCAAAGATTGCAAAACTTCTCTAGCAATCTGTTCCCCTAAACTTCGGTTGTCGACACAACCTTCTTCTAGGAATGACAAAAGCCCAAAGAATCCCACCGGCATTGACAGTTGCAGCCCCTCAAAACTGTCAGCGATTCACCCCTCCCCATCAATCCCTTACCCAGAGTGGTCGTTAGTATGCTAATTCTTTCGACAGTCTCTTTGAACACTGCTTGAAGGATTTGCTATTATTCAAAAGCAGATGTGCGCTCGCCTTTAATGCTTCTTATTTTCAGATGTAAATATTTCCAATATTTCTTCGGGGACTTTCTCTTTTGTCTCCTGCCTGCCTCCAAAACATAATCTCCATTCCATTTAGGCTCGCGGTTGCTAAATTATTGTACGGCTCAGCCACCTGCTTCCAAACAAACTGCAGGGGGGCAGGAACGGGTGGGACTTGTAATCAGTCCTGGGATGTGGTTCTTTTAATGGCTGCCATGTCAGATCTGCTGAGTCTGGCAAGGAACATAGGAAAGAATGCTTCAGTATGCCCTGACTGAAGTTGACCCTCTGAACTCAAGTTAGGGCTGCCTAGGGTTGCCAACTTCCACATACTAGCTGGCGATCTCCTGACCACTGAAGAAGGCAAATACGCCGAAATGCGTATGGTCTACATGTGATTGTATGTTTATGGTTTGTGTATGATGGTATGTCTTATTGTATGTTATGCCAATTGTGTTATTTTAATACATGTGTTTGGAAGGCTCCTTGCAAGGCCATATAGGAAAGCTTTTGGAGCGAAAGCATTCACACATGCTCCTTTAACTTGAGGAAGGTTGACACCAATTCAGGTCCCAGCATGGGTCCCTTTTATTCTAACAACAATGCTGTGGGGTAGGAAAGGCTGAGAGAGTGTGAGAAGCCCAAGGTTACCTAGCAACATTTAAGGCCAAGTGGGGATTTGAAACTGGATCTCCCAGTTTCAAATATCTTGGGGTACTGGTGGACTTAAATACGAGCAGCCAGTGTGATGAAGTGACAAAGAAAAAGCTAATGTGATCTTGGGGTGCATCAACAGAGGCATAACATCCAAATCGCAAGATGTCATAGTTCCGCTGTTCACTGCATTGGCCAGGCTGCACCTGGACTATTGTGTGCAGTTCTGGAGGCCTCTCTTCAAAAAGGATGAGGACAGAATTCAGCGGGTGCAGAGAAGTGCGACGAGGATGATCCGGGGCCTGGAGACCAAGCCCTACGAGGAAAGGCTGAGGGAGTTGGGAATGTTTAGTCTGGAGAAGAAGAGGTTGAGAGGGGGCATGATTTCTTTCTTTAAGTATTTGAAGGGCTGTCACTTAGAGGCGGGCAGGGAGCTGTTCCTGTTGGCAGCAGAGGACAGGACTCGCAATAATGGGTTTAAATTGCAGGAAGAAAAGTACCAGTTGGATATTAGGGGGAAAATTTTACAGTAAGAGTTGTTCGACAGTGGAATCAGCTACCTAGGGAGGTGGTGACCACCCCCCCCCCCACACTGGCGGTCTTTAAGCCGGGGCTGGGCAAGCACTTGACAGGGATGCTCTAGGCTGATCCTGCATTAAGCAGGGGGTTGGACTAGATGGCCTGTATGGCCCCTTCCAGCTCTAAGCCTAAGCTGGTTTACTCAAAAGTAAGTCCCATTTAATTCAATAAGTCTTACTTCCAGAAAAGAGCCCTGCAGCTGATTCTGCTTTCAGGGACTGCGTCTGATCCTTCTCTATTTTATTCACAGCATTTCAGTGTTTTTCAGTGAGCCTATTCAAGTCAAGGGACTTCGGCCGATTCACAAATGCAATGAAAACACTTCCATATGGCTTTCCAGCCCATCTCCTCAAAACCTAATGGGAATTATTCAATATGAACTCCAGTACAAAGGAACTGCAAAATCATTGCCCAGTCTGACTTTTTTTGTGAACATTTGTTGTTTCCACAACACATTTCTCTTGGCAACAGATGAACAAATAGACAGAGACACTAACCATACAAGCCCAATGGATAAAAGATCTGGCTGGCGAACACTGAATTATTATACTGAAGGTTTATGTCCACATTATTAAGTGTGTGTGTGTTAAGTGCTGTCAAGTCGCTTCTCATTCATGGCGACCCTGTGAATCAACATCCTCCAAAACGTCCTATCTTTAACAGCCTTGTACAGGTAGTAGTGGTTAAGAGCTGTGGTTTGGAACGGGGGACTCTGACCTAGAGAACCGGGTTTGGTTCCCAGCTCCTCCACATGAGCAGCGGAGGCTAATCTGGTGAACTGGATTTGTTTCCCCACTCCTCCACGCAAAGCCAGCTGGGTGATCTTGGGCAAGTCTCAGTTCTGTTAGAGCTCTCTCAGCCCCGCCTACCTCACAGGGTGTCTGTTGTGGGGAGGGGAAGGGAAGGTGATTGTAAGCCGGGTTGAGTCTCCCTTAAGTGGTAGAGAAAGTCGGCATATAAAAACCAACTCTTCTTCTTCTACTTCTTCTTCTTGCAAATTGAGGGCTGTGGTTTCCTTTATACAGTTAATCCATCTCTTGTCAGGTCTTCTTATTCTCCTGCCACCTTTAACTTTTCCTAGCATGATTGTCTTTTCCAGTGACTCCTGTCTTCTCATAATGTGACCAAAGTACGATAGCCTCAGTTTAGTCATTTTAGGTTCTAGGGTCAGTTCAGGCTTGATTTGATTTGTAACCCTCTGATTTTTTTTTTATTGGGCAGTCCACGGTATCCGTAACACTCTTCTCCAACACCTCACTATTAAAATGAAGTAAATAAGAATTCCCCTCCCCAATATCATATTTTTTTCTTAGCTGTGAATTCTTCTTCCTTACAAATCAAACTTGGATAGTGAACTTCTGGCAATTAAAATGTTTATCTCCATGGATTAAAAAGTGCAACCCCAAATTGGCACAAACAGTTGGGGAGAGAATGGCCCACATAGGAATATATTAAAATATTCCAACATATGAGACTTCAGGAAGACAATCTGTAAACAAAGTGCTCACAATCTATCAGAAAGATGAACAAAATTTGATGAGTTATGAACTGCATCTCAAACACATGAACACATGAAGCTGCCTTCTACTGAATCAGACCCCTGGTCCATCAAAGTCAGTGTTGTCTATTCAGACCAGCAGCGGCTCTCCAAGGTCTCAGGCTGAGGTCTTTCACATCACCTACTTGCCTAGTCCCTTTAACTGGAGATGCTGGGGATTGAACCTGGGACCTTCTGCGTGCCAAGCAGATGCTCTACCACTGAGCCACAGCCCCTCCCCAACAATCTCAAGATTGTTGCATGGTTAGAAGTTACAAAATGCCACCTCTCCTTAGCCTTAGACACTCCGATGGTCTGCTGTAGACCTTTAAGGTGTCATTGTTCAACCAAAAGGTTTCAGAAACTGGGAAATTGGACTGTCAAGATGATTATCAAATTCGATAATGTTGTACTCAGACTCACCTGGAGTCAGGCTCAATGATCCACTGTAGGTTTTTTAAATAAGCTCAGTATAGATGTTAATAGATGTTAACGCCCTGACTTGGATAGTCCCAGGCTAGCCTGATCTTGTTAGATCTCAGAAGCTAAGCAGGGTCAGCCCTGGTTTGTATTTGGATGGAGACCCAGCATGGTGTAATGGTTAAGAGTGGTGGTTTGGAGAGGTGGACTCTGATCTGGAGAACCAGGTTTGATTCCCCACTCCTCCACATGAATGGCGGAGGCCAATCTGGTGAACTGGATTGATTTCCCCACTCCTCCACATGAAGCCAGCTAGGTGACCTTGGGCTAGTCACACTCTCAGCCGAGCCTACCTCGCAGGGTGTCTGTTGTGGGGAGGGGAAGGGAAGGTGATTGTAAGCCGGTTTGATTCTTCCTTAAGCGGTAGAGAAAGTTGGCATATAAAAACCAACCCTTCTTCTTCTTCAACCTCCAAGGAACACCAGAGTCATGATGTGGAGGCAGGCAATGGCAAACCACCTCCAAACCTCTCTTGCCTTGAAAACCCTACGGGGTCGCCAGAAGTCAGCTCAGCTGTAACTTGATGGCACACAGAGACACATAGATGTTAATAGATACTAGTGATGCTGATGAAAGTAATGAAAAATGTAGCCTTATAATATGAATTTTACTATCCATAGCACTTTCCCAGAAACTTGTAAAAAATTCAAAATTCATAATGAGATATCTTTTGAGCAGATGTCCCACTATAACTGATTTGTTACATTTCTAAGCCATTGCATTCCAGGTGGTTTGCAATTCCAGTGTTGAAACATCTCCCCTTTTTTGCACTGAGCCAATTGTCCAGATTTTTTGATCCACTTTCTGAAGTCATGTTTAGAATTTGATATATAGATGTTAGAGAGGAGGACTGAGACTATGCATGCTGGTCCTACCTCCACCCACCCACCTACCCCAGGTCCCACTCCAATCTCCATACAGCCAGTATCCTGTTTATACAGAGGACTATGAACAGAGACAAACCCTCTAGAAGGGTTGATCCCTCCTAGTACTTGGATGGGAGACCACCAAGGAAGCCCAGGGTCACTGTGCAGAAGAAGGTGGTAGCAAGCCACCTCTGTCACTCTCTTGCCCGGAAAACCCTACTGGGTTGCCATAAGTTGGCTGCGACTCAACAGCATTCTACACACACAGAGAGGATGGGGACAGAGCCAATGGGCATGTTCCCACCACCTCCACCATGCATTCAAGGCTACTCTTTGTGAAAATCGGCACTGGGCTTCTAAAGGCATCTCAAGTGAGCCAATGGTTTTCTGTAGCAAGAAAAAAACTCCCGGCACCAGCTGCGTCAGCCCAAAGCTTCTCCCAAGGAAGTTCGCATAGAAATGAAGCAGACTTTGGGGTCGGTTTCGACAACATGAAATGTGCTGCGGCTTGTCATCTGTCCCTGCTCCTTGCAAAAGCAAGAGTATCCAGCTCCCTATTTGTGCCACACAGCTGTTACAAACAATAAGGCACCCCCCCCCTTGCAAAACAATTCTGTTTGGTTTAGTTGGGAGGGGCAGTTCAATTGGTCCCAGCCTCTGCTCTCTTTTGGCTATTGTCTCTTCCCTTTCATTATCTTCCTTTCTCGTTCATGTTCAGCTGTTATTTTCATTTTCAGCCCCTCTTTTGGCAGACGGTTTTGGGCGAATGTTCTATGATCGCCATCGGGAGTTTTCTCCTTTGTCCTTTTGTTTTCATAGAATCATAGAACAGAATAATAGAATCACAGAGTTGAAAGGGACCACCAGGGCCATCTAGTCCAACCCCCTTCACAACTCAGGAAACTCACAACTACCTCCCCCCCCGGCCCCCACACCCCCAGTGACCCCCCACTCCATGCCCAGAAGATAGCCAAGATGCCCTCCCTCTCATGATCTGCCTAAGGTCATAGAATCAGCATTGCTGACAGATGGCCATCTAGCCTCTGCTTAAAAACCTCGAGATGGCCATCTAGCCTCTGCTTAAAAAACCCTTACTCCATGCCCAGAAGATAGCCAAGATGCCCTCCCTCTCATGATCTGCCTAAGGTCATAGAATCAGCATTGCTGACAGATGGCCATCTAGCCTCTGCTTAAAAACCTCGAGAGAAGGAGCGCTTACCACCTCCCGAGGAAGCCTGTTCCACTGAGGAACAGCTTTAACTGTTAGAAACAAAGAGGTGGGGTTTCTTCATCTGAGTGGACTGCGAGGCGTGGATAACGTTCCCCAGCCTGCATGAGAAATGCCTCTTCTGAGTCCACGCACCATGCGGCAGGTTGGTACCAGAACTCAACAAATGAAGGTATGAGGCCCGAATGTACAGGTTAACCTCTGCAGCTGGGCAATTTCGTTTGAGCGACGCCATCCTAGCTCTATATTTGGCCACTGCTAATGCCAACCTACCCTGACCTGGGTGGCTCAGGCGAGCCCATTCTCCCCAGATCTCAGAAGCTAAGCAGGATCAGCCCTGGTTAGTGTTGGATTATTATGCCCAAATCCTTGTTAAATTAGCAGAGTGAACAAAGGCTATTGTGCGCAGAGAAGCTCATCCAAACCTCTGTGTGTGCCAGGAACAAAATTGTTTGGAGACCTTTTTTCTGTTCAACTAATATACTTCATTTATTGTAGGAAATCCATTTCTGGATAGGCTAGAGTAAAATATAGTTCCCAATCTGTTCCGAACTAACTAGGATGGAGGGAGATCCAGGACTTGTGTCCTTCCCTCATGGTGGCAAGACGGAGAAGAATGCCTGCGGGTGTGAGGAGGTGAGGAAGAAGCAGGAAGGAAGTTTTCCCTAAGAGTAGCAATCTACACATCAAAGGGATAGTTCAAAGCAGTAGAGAAAGGATGCCCCTGTGTCTTGTCCCTCGTCTCTCTGACTCACTAGTCTTGCCCCCCTTTGAAGTATGAAGTTAAGAGACAGCATAAAGTCCTTTACTTTCAACAGTTAGTACTTGGATAGGAAGCAGAAGAAGAGGTGGTTTGTATACCCTGCTTTTCTCTACCTTTAAGGAGTCTCAAAACAGTTTACAATCCTTCCCCTCCTCTCCCCACAACAGGCAGCTTGTGAGGTAGGTGGGGCTGAGAGAGCTCTAAAAGAGCTGTGACTAGCCCAAGGACACCCAGAGTGGGGAAACCAACCCTGTTCACCAGATTAGAGTCCACCGCTTGTGTGGAGGAGTGGGGAATCGAACCCGGTTCTCCAGATTAGAGTCCACCGCTCTTAACCACTATGCCATGCTGGCTCTCGTCACCAAGTCTCCCAGCAGCTGAGCCCTCACCCTCACCGGCAATGTAATGACACCATTAGTGATGCGCTGACATCACTCCCAGGAGGTGATGTCAGCGCACCACCTGCTGACTTGGGGGATGCCCTGCCATTTCAGTAAAGCTTTATGGTTCAACCATAGAGTTTTGCCCCAATGCCAGAGTGTCCCCAGTGTCTCCTGGTGATGCGCTGACATCACTGCCCGACTCATGGGGAGTGACATCAGTGCATCGGGACTCTGTCAATGTTTCTCCTCCCCCTTTCCTTCCATTTCCTCCCCCTCTGGTCAGCTGGTGGCACAGGGAACTCCCTGCTGGTGGCACGGGATCCCCTGCCCCCAGGAAGGGAGGATGGCAGCCCTAACGAGACACGGCAGTCCTCTATAGGAGAGATGCTGCCAAAAGAGGAGGAGAAGGAGGAGAAGAGTTGATTTTTTTATCCTGATTTTCTCTACCTTTAAGGAAAGTCAAACCAGTTTACAATCACCTTCCCTTCCCCACAACAGACACCCTGTGAGGTAGGTGAGGCTGAGAGAGCTCAGGGAGAGCTGTGACTAGCCCAAGGTCACCCAGCTGGCTTGATGTGTGGGAGTGGGGAAACCAACTTGGTTCACCAGATTAGCCTCCACTGCTCATGTGGAGGAGAGGGGAATCAAACCAGGTTTGCCAGATCAGAGACCACCACTCTTAACCACTACACCACGTTGTCTCTCTGACTTTGATAAACCAATGGTTTGATTCAGTATTGAGCAGCTTTGCATCTGGCAAATGCAACTGTTTTGTTTTACTGCTCAGCGCTGGCAACCCGACCCAAACTCTCACCGAACTTTGCATCTCCTGTATAGCCACCAGGCCAGTATCATGTTCCAAAGGCCTAAGCGCAGATATCACATAGCAGCTTGAGTTGCGCCTTTCCTTTTCCCTTCGGAAATGAATGTGGGGATCAAGCCAGTGTCTGGCCATCAAAAGCAATCATGTTGTCAGTGTAGGTACCAATTTTCATTGTGATTCCTCAGTGCTTAAGGGAGATATCTCATTGCAGAGTGCTTGACATTCCATCTGGCCCTTTTGAAAACAGGTACAGGGATGGAGCTGGGCTTTGAACTTGAAATGCAGGATCTGTGCTCCACAGAGATGTTATGTTTCTGTTTTGTTTTGTTGCCCTCAAGTCACAGCTGACTTCTGGTGACCCCATAGGGTTTTCAAAGGTATGGTGGTTAAGAGCCAGTGTGGTGTAGTGAACTATGCTCATTTGGGGACTAGATTCGGGCAAGGACGATCGATGAACACATGAACACATGAAGCTGCCTTATGCTGAATCAGACCCTTGGTCCATCAAAGTCAGTATTGTCTACTCAGACTGGCAGCGGCTCTCCAGGGTCTCAGGCAGAGGCATTTCACATCACCTACTTGCCTAGTCCCTTCAACTGGAGATGCTGGGGATTGAACCTCGGACCTTCTGCATGCCAAGCAGGTGCTCTACCACTGAGCCACAGCCTCTCCCCAGTGGGAGGGCAAAAGAGACTGCCAGGGACAAAAAATCCTGAGAGGGAAAGCCAGATTGAGAGCCAGCATGGTGTAGTGGTTAAGAGCAGTGGTTTGGAGTGGTGGACTCTGATCTGGAGGACCGGGTTTGATTCCCCACTCCTCCACATGAGCGGCGGAGGCTAATCTGGTGAACCGGGTTGGTTTCTCCACTCCTACACACAAAGCCAGCTGGGTGACCTTGGGCTAGTCACACTCTCTCAACTCCACTGACCTCACAGGGTTGCTGTTGTGGGGAGGGGAAAGGAAGCCGATTGTAAGCCAGTTTGATTCTTCCTTAAATGGTAGAGAAAGTCAGTATATAAAAATCAACTCTTCTTCTTCTTCTAAGAGACGTTCAGAGGTGGTTTGCCATTGCCTGCTTCCACGTCACGTGCCTGGTATTCCTTGGAAGTCTCCCATCCAAATACTTGCCAGGGTTGAGGCTGAGAGGGTGTGACTGGCCCAAGGTCACCCAGCAAGTTTTTATGGCAGAGTGGGGTTTCGAACCTGGGTTTCCCAGATCTTTGTCCGACACCTTAACCACTACACCACGCTGTTTTAATCTGTTGGCTTGTCAGGGTCAAAAGCAGAGTGTATGACTGGCCCAGGTCACCCAGCAAGTTTCCATGGTAGAGTGGGGATTCGAACCTGGGTTTCCCAGATCCTAGTCCCACACCTTAACCACTACACCACACTGGCTCTCTGATGTTATGTGAGAAACAAGCAAATGGAGGATGCCAAGATGAGTTACACCAAAACCCACCCTTTGCTCAGCCAATTAAAGGTCTGGACTGACTGATAGGCCATCCCTGGTTGACACCCCAAATCCATTCCTATTCCATGATTCAGTTATTTTATACATTGTCCCTTCTTGCCTTCTGGTGTTTTATACACATGTGCTAGTCAGATTTCATCACATATACGAAGCTGCAGTGCCTTATACTGAATCAGAGCCTTGGTCCATCAAAGTCAGTATTGTCTACTCAGACCGGCAGCAGCTCTCCAGGGTCTCAGGCAGAGGTCTTTCCCATCACCTTCTTGCCTAGTCCCTTTGAATGGAGATGGCGGGGATTGAACCTGGGACCTTCTGCATGCAGAAAAGATGCTCTACCACTGAGCCACAGCCTCTCCCCATCTCATCATCATCAATTCCCCCAGCTCATACAGTGTCTTGCTCCTCCGGCACACACCAGACAGTTTCAAACCTCACAGGGGCAAGTCCAAAGGTAATCCAAAAGCCAAGCCCAAGGGTTCAAGCCGAGGTTCAAATGGAGCAAACAGTTCATAGCAAGGTCAGGAGTAGATAGACTTCTTGCTTTCACACAACTACACTTTTATCATAGAACCATAGAATCATAGAGTTGGGAGGGACCACCAAGGTCATCTAGTCCAACCCCCTGCACAATGCAGAAAATTTACAACTACCCCCACACCCCCAGTGACCCCCACTCCATGCCCAGAAGATGGTCAAGATGCCCTCCCTCTCATGATCTGCCTAAGGTCATAGAATCAGCATTGGTAACAGATGGCCATCTAGCCTCCGCTTAAAAACCTCCAGGGAAGGAGAGCTCACCACCTCCCGAGGAAGCCTGTTCCACTGAGGAACCGCTCTAACTGTTAGAAAGTTCTTCCTAATGTCTAGACGGAAACTTTTTCCAGCTGCTTATCAACAGCACGCCACTCAGGCAGCCTGTAATGCCATGCACCTGCCAGCTACCTCAGACCATGTTCAGTGGTCATTTAGGTGTGTTCAAAGGGATGCTTTAAAAAAGCGTGCATGGGCATACACAGGATAATAGTATTATAGAGTTGGAAGGGATACCCAGGGTCATCTAGTCCAACCCCCTGCACAATGGAGGAAATCCACAACTACATGCACAGGGCCTTGCCCGCTCAGTATTCTCCCACCTTAAGCCACAAATGGAGCCTTTTCCAAAGGGGAAGTGCAATGTCTTTAACCAAACAATAGACTCTAGTTAAGAGCCTTTCTTTCCTGCAAATTATTTTTTTCCCACCATGTATTACCACCATGAGATCCTGCCAGGGTTGGTGTCGTGGTGTAGTGGATAAGAGCGATGGTTTGGAGAGGTGGAGTCTGATCTGGAGAACCAGGTTTGATTCCCCACTCCTCCACATGAGTGGCGGAGGCTAATCTGGTGAACTGGATTTGTTTCCCCACTCCTCCACATGAAGCCAGCTGGGTGACCTTGGGCTAGTCACAGCTCTCTCAGCCCCACCTACCTCACAGGGTGTCTGTTGTGGGGAAGGGAAGGTGATTGTAAGTTGGTTAAGTTACCCTTAAGTGGTAGAGAAAGTAAGCATATAAAAACCAACTCTTCTTCTTCTTGGTGTAGTCTGTAGATTTCATGTCCTCCTAGATTTACTCGACAGGCTGAAAAACTACAACTCCCAGTCACCCCAGTAATACTGTAAATTCTGAGCATGCACCACAATGGCTCCCACCCACCTGGCTACACAACCATCATTCAATCAATAGTGTCAACTGCCCAAATGCAAATGCGCTCGAAACATTGTTTGTCCTAAATTGCAAATAAACCATCAGTCCAAACAAATGGGATGCTCAAGTGGAGAGAAAAACGGCACTGACGGCAGGCGATGTTTGGTTTTCAAACACCTCATTTGTGAAGATCACAATGGCATAGCAATTATTATTTTTTTACTCGCCATTGGTATACACAGCTTTTTTCTAACCCTTCCCCGCAAGTGATCTTTACAAACAGACTAGCATAAATAATGGGGCTCACTCGATATGGAACACCGTTGGTGCAGAAAATTCAGATCAAGTCGCTGATAAAAAATTCACTCAATTATAGATCACAGAATTACTTTTCTATACTTTTGCTGCCCCTGTTTTCTGTTTAGTGCGATATAATATTCACACTCCACTCTCTAATCCGTCACTTGTTTGTCTCTGGAGAGTAACCGTTCTCGTTAAATCAAATCTGTGTAATCTAGGGGACATGGCACATCTTTTTCTTGAGTAACTGTGATGCATGTACCAAATCATCCCCTGCGTAGTGTTTTTTATTTATCTCTGTGTTCTACTTGCACTTTTATTTACTAGGCTGAAGACATTTTTTAAGTGACTTGCCTGGCAGGGGAATGGCTTCAGGTATTCCTATACAATCAGCTTTTCTGAGCCATAGCTGCACATCTCCTTCTCGTTTGTAGTAAGGTTGCTCTGAATATTCGCGATTTCCAACTCCCACGTTCAGCATCGTGAATACGAGTACCGAACAGAGAACAGGAACCAAGAGGTTGAAATTAAATCAAAAGAGCTTCCGTCTAGACATTAGGAAGAATTTTCTAACAGTTAGAGCAGTTCCTCAGTGGAACAGGCTTCCTCGGGAGGTGGTGAGCTCTCCTTCCCTGGAGGTTTTGAAACAGAGGTTAATGGCCATCTGTCAGCAATGCTGATTCTATGACCTTAGGCAGATCATGAGAGGGAGGGCATCTTGGCCATCTTCTGGGCATGGAGTAGGGGTCACTGGGGTGTGTGTGGGGGGGAGGTAGTTGTGAATTTCTGCATTGTGCAGGGGTGGACTAGATGACCCTGGTGGTCCCTTCCAACTATGATTCTATTATTCTAACAAATTTGCAAAAGCATCAATGGAACGGTAAGTGCTAGGGATGGGAATTGCTGGGGAACATCTCAGCTGTGTTTTTGCCTCCATCCTGCTTGCATTTATAAGGGCTAGGGTTGCCTGGCAACCAGCAGGAGACCAGGGGGCAGGAACATGGGGGACAGCCATCAGAATGGCATAGGGTTATGAGTCTCCAGGTAGCAGCTGGAGATCTCCTGCTATTACAACTGATCTCCAGCCGGTAGAGATCAGTTTCCCTGGAGAAAATGGCTGCTTTGGTAATTGGACTCTGGCACTGAAGTCCCTCCCTTCCCCAAACCTCGCCCTCCTCACGCTTTGCCCCCAAAATCTCCAGGTTTTTTCCCAACCCGGAGCTCGCAACCCTGGAATGGCATGATGTCACTTCTGGGGGGGAAACCAGAAGTGACGCCATGCCTCTCTAGGAATTGCCAAATTTGATATGGCGCCTACTGAATTGTAGACTGTATAAGGTTTATGAGGTTTTAAATTTTATGGTATGTTTTTAAATTGATTGTTTATCTGGTTGGTAGCTGCCCTGATCCTGACTATGGTAAGGGGATAGAAATCTAAATACATAAATTCTGCTGCAGTCGTCTTGTTTGTGGGCTTCCTGGAGGCACCTGGTTGGCCCCTGTGTGAACAGACTGTTGGACCTGATGGATCTTGGTCTGATCCAGCATGTCTTTTCTTATGTTCTTATGTTCACTCTTGTCCAGTACAATGAAGACCCCTATTTTTAAAAAAAAATCAGTCGGGGGCCATACAGATACATGAAGACTGACCACTCCCTGCTTCTCCCTGTCTGCTCTCTTCACACCATGCATACTTTTATAGACCTCTATCATGTCTCCCCTCAACCGCCTTCTTTCCAAGCAAAACACCCCTAAGCATTTTAACCGCTCATCATAAGGCAGTTGCTCTAGTCCCCTGATCATTTTGGTTGCTGATTTCTGTACACACACACAAAGCCCTGGCAATAACCTAGCATGTTTCACAATAGCTAGTGGGGTCTAGCCTTTCCTTGGGGAACTAATGAATGCTAGCCTGGAATGATACAAGCTAGCAGACCGAGTCTGGCATATAAACAGGGGAATTGATGAAAAATATCTCAGCAGCCAGTGAAATTGTTAGTCTGGTCTATCTGCACTGATGGACAGTAGGTCGGCTTGTTACAAAATAGGCAGTGCAGTCAAAGGATAACATTGGACAACAGCTTGATCCGAGTCCAGCAGCACCTTAGAGACTAGCAGGAGTTTCGGGATACCAGCTTTTGAGAGTTAAAGCTCCCTTCGTCAGATACTTTGTCTGATGTTATTTTGTATCTGACGAAGAGAGCGTTGACTCTCGAAAGCTCGTGTCCCGAAAATCTCATTGGTCCGTAAGGTGCTACTGGACTTAAATCTAGCTGTTCTACTGCAGACCAACATGGCTACCCTCTGCAACAATTCACAATAGAAGGAAGGCGGTTAAGGGGGGACATGATAGAGGTCTACAAAATTATGCATGGTATGGAGAGAGTGGACCGGGAGAAGCTTTTCTCCCTCTCTCATAATACCAGAACGCGGGGTCATCTGCTGAAGCTGGAGGGCGAGAGATTCAAAACAGATAAAAGGAAGGATTTCTTCACACAATGTTAAACTATGGAACTCCCTGCCCCAGGATGGGGTGATGACTGCCAACTTGGAAGGCTTTAAGAAGGGAGTGGACATGTTGATGGAGGAGAGAGCTCTTCATGGCTACTAGTCAAAATGGATACTAGTCATGATGCATACCTATTGTCTCCAGGATCAGAGGAGCATGCCTATTAAGATTAGGTGCTGTGGAACACAGGCAGGATGGTGCTGCTGCAGTCGTCTTGTTTGTGAGCTTCCGAGAGGCACCTGGTTGGCCACTGTGTGAACAGACTGCTGGACCTCATGGGTCTTGGTCTGATCCAGCGTGGCCTTTCTTATGTTCTGAACCGCCAAACATGGCTAGCCGCCAAAACGGCGATGCCTCCGTCTGGAATGCTGGAAAGATCTGGAAAGGTGGAATATTTCATACCTTCCTGCATTTTCACCTCATAAGCTACAGACTTTTGTTGCAGAGATCTCTGGCAGCTTGTTTATAGCCTGCGCAGCTGAGCCATGATAATGAAAGAGCAATACCGAAAAAGTCTATTAGCAAATACAATACTATAGCATATAAAAGCTAGGGTACTAATAGAATTACAGTACCCATAAAGCAGAGCCCAACAGATCAACCGCCAAGGAGTACCCATTAATACAAATCATCCCCCATACAGTGTGCCGCACTCTCTTGCTCCCGGTTTCTCTCCATTCCAGCTGCGACATATGCAAATGTTGCCATCCGATTTGGTTATAAATCCCCTTGTCCTTTTTAATAGCTACTCAGTCTTGTGCAAGGCAGGTTGTTGATGGGTATATATATATTTAGAGATATGCCAAGTCCCTTTCTCCCAGGGAATTGTATAAAGGGCACCGCGGAAGGGAGCGAGGAGATGTTTCAGCTGCCAGGCACACGTTACTCAAAAGCCTCAGATCAGTAGTAGAGTGAGCAGAGCTCAGTGAAAAGAAACATGAACACATGAACACATGAAGCTGCCTTTTAGTGAATCAGACCCTTGGTCCATCAAAGTCAGTATTGTCTACTCAGACTGGCAGCGGCTCTCCAGGGCTTCAGGCAGAGGTCTTTCACATCACCTACTTGCCTAGTCCCTTTAACTGGAGATGCCGGGGATTGAACCTGGGACCTTCTGCATGCCAAGCAGATGCTCTACCACTGAACCACAGCCCTTCCCTGTCTCCTACATCCATAGAACTCCCCTGTCTCCTGCATCCACTGCAGCCCCCTGAAACACAGCTCCCAGGGCTCAGGGTAGGGTTGCCAACCTCCAGGTAATAGCTGGACATCTTCTGCTATTACAACTGATCTCCAGCCGATAGAGATCAGTTCCCCTGAAGAAAATGGCCGCTTTGGTAATTGGACTCTATGGCACTGAAATCCCTCACCTCCCCAAACCCCACCCTCCTCAGGCTTCGTCCTCAAAATCTCCTGCCGGTGGCGAAGAGGGCAACCCTAGGTCAGGGTAACCCGAGAAATAGTGTGGGGTATGATTTGGAGGTCTTCAATGGGGAGAGAGAAGGTGACATGATATAGCCCGATCTCATCAAATCTCGGAAGCTAAACAGGGTCAATACTTTGAACGGAGACCACCAAGGAAGGCTCTGCAGAGGAAGGCAATGGCAAACCACCTCTGCTTCTCACTTGCCTTGAAAGCCCTGGACTTGATGGGCCTTGGTCTGATCCAGCATGACTTTTCTTATGTTCTTATGTGTATTAATAAATAGTTCCAAGTAGAGTTGGGCATATCAATAAACCCAAACCGAAAATATACCAGAAATTAGCCGTTTGGGCAATATTTGGGTTTCGGTTTTACCAAATACCAAAACCTGGGAATAAAGCTGAAGCCGGATAGCCGATCATCGAATCAGCCGAATAGTTATTCAGCTTTTTTTTTGGCTTCCCCAAATTTTTTCCCTATGGGTTTTTTTTGAAGCTCCTGTAGGAGCATTTTTGGAGGTAGAGTTCCCAAATTTTCAGGTTAGCTTCAAGGGGCTCTCCTTGCATGAACCCCAAAGTTTAGTAAAGATTGGGTCAGGTGTCCAATTTTATGGGGTCTCAAAGGGGTCGCCCCCCTCCTCCATAGAGAAGCATTGTAACTTTTACCATGCTTCTCTATGGAGGAGGGGGCAACCCCTTCTGGACCTCATAAAATTGAACCCCCTGACCCAATTTCACCAAACTTTGGGGTTTATGCCAGGAGAGTTCCTTGAAGCTACTCTGAAAATTTGGGAACTCTGCCTCCAAAAATGCCCCCACAGGAGCTTCGAAAAAATCCCAAAAGACTATAATGGACCAGAACTTTTTCGGTAATCCAGAAATAAAGCCAAAATACCCAGTGACTGGTATGGGTATTCAGCTTATTCTGGGTTTACCAAAAAAAATCGAGCCCAATAAACCCGAACCCAAAACTGACCGAATTTTTGTTTTTGCACAACCCTAGTTCCAAGTTCAATGCAGAGGTGTCTCAGCTTGTGATGTAGTGAGATCCAGCATGGTGTAGTGTTTAAGAGCGGTGGTTTGGAGCTGTGGACTCTGATTCCCCAGTCCTCCACAGGAGAGGCGGAGGCTAATCTGGTGAACCAGGTTGGTTTCCCCACTCCTACACATGAAGCCGGGTGACCTTGGGCCAGCCTCAGCTCTCTCAGCCCCACCTACCTCTCAAGGTGTCTGTTGTGGGGAGGAGAAGGGAAGCCAATTGTAAGCCAATTTGATTCTTCTTTAAGTGGTAGAGGAAGTCGGCATATAAAAACCAACTCTTCTTCTTCTTCTTCTTCTTCTTCTATCTGCTATTACCCCGAGCCTGGTAGATTCAACCCTGCCAATGCCGTCCATTCACTTTGCAGACTCGAGCCGTTCCCGTTTCTCCCAGCCACCTCTTTCGGTGATTACAAAAAATGCATTTTCTAAAAAGAAAGAAAAGAAAAGCTAATAAAATATCAGCATGTACAAACAGCTTGAGTGACAGTCATGCAAATTTCTAAAATTGGGAGCAATTAGAGAGAAGGAAAGTGAAAAGGCAGGGGGACGACGCTACTTGGAGAAACATGTTGGCAATCACAAAACGTAAATGCTTAATGTGTATGTTGAGGGCATGGGTGGTCGGGAAGGGCATTAAAGCATCAAAAAGAAGCAGCACTTGATCAAAAGCCATCTGCAGTTCGAAGTTGGAGGCTTTGCCACTGTCGAGACACCTCTCCCTGAAGATAATTTTTGTCTGTTCTAGCACAGCTGGGCATTAATCATTGTTCTTGCATGTTAACTTCGGGGATCAAAGAGCGTCAAGCGCTGCATGAAAGAGGAAAGGAAAGAATCGTCAGGGGCCGATCTCTAAATAAAAGCGCTCTCTCCCAACTTTGGTTTAACCTCTCGCTTCTCAGGGGAGGTCTTGAAACTGGAAAACACACCAGCGAGCAGCTCCAGAGTTCAGAAGCATCCTATTTTTAAAAAATGCGGTTTTGATAAATAGCTTAACTTTAGGTACATAATAAGAAGCACAGTGATAGGCATTTTTTAAAAAGGGGGGGAAAGAAGATAGCTCGGCATGAAGTAACACACTAGAGATTCAGAGACCAAAAGACACATTCCTCTTTGTGTTTCCAAGCTTAAATCAACTTGGCGAGTTTTCGGCCAGGGAGAGTAAACACTTGAAACTGTTGCTATCAGGGACCTCAATATCCAGAACCAAAAGCCATTTAATACAATTTTTTGAAGAAGAGAAGAATTGGTTTTTATACCCCACTTTTCTCTACCTTTAAGGAATCTCAAAGTGACTTACACTCACCTTCCCTTCCTCTCCCCCCAACAGACACCTTGTGAGGTAGGTCAGGCTGAGAGAGTTCAGAGAGAACTGTGACTGGCCCAAGGTCACCCAGCAGGCTTCATGTGGAGGAGTGGGGAAACCAACCCGGTTCTCCAGATTAGAGTCTGCTCCTTATGTGGAGGAGTGGGGAATCAAACCCAGTTCTCCAGAACAGAATCTGCCGCTCATGTGGAGAAATGGGAAATCAAACCCGGTTCTCCCGAAAAGAGTAAGCCGCTCATATGGAGAAGTGGGGAATCAAATCCGGTTCTCCAGATAAGAGTCCACTCCTTATGTGGAGGAGTGGGGAATCAAACCCGGTTCTCCCGAAAAGAGTCCACCACTCTTAACCACCACACCACGCTGGGTCGCCACCTATTAAAATGACAAAACACATTGCGTGAGCTTTTGAGTTCTCCAGAACTCTCTATCTGGCGATATTTTAAATAAGCAAAAAAGGAAGTGGGAAGGTCTCAAGTCAGGATCTTCTGGTCAGGATCCAGTGTAGGATGTTCTGCTGTCTGCTGTGAGCCTTCAGAGTTCACATTTGCCCGATGATGATGATTATGATGATTATGGTGGTGGTGGTGGTGGAGAAGAAGAAGAAGAAGAAGAAGAAGAAGAAGAAGAAGAAGAAGAAGAAGAAGAAGAAGAAGAGGAGGAGGAGGAGGAGGAGGAGGAGGAGGAGGAGGAGGAGGAGGAGGAGGAGGAGGAGGAGAAGGAGTTGGTTTTTATATGCTGAGTTTCTCTACCACTTAAGGAAGAATCAAACCAGCTTACAATCACCCTCCCCTCCCCACAACAGACACCCTGTGAGGTATGTGGGGCTGAGAGAGCTGTAACTAGCCCAAAGCCACCCAGCTGGCTTCTAGTGTAAGAGTGGGGAAACAAATCCAGTTCACCAGATTAGCGTCCACTGCTCCTGTGGAGGAGTGGGGAATCAAACTCGGTTCTCCAGTTCAGAGTTCACCGCTCCAAACCTCCGCTCTTGACCTCTACACCCATCTTCCACCTCCTGCCTCTGCTGCCTGCTACAGCTCAGCTGGGCAATGAGAGAAAACTGGCCATCCAAATTGGGGGGATGCAAGCATCATCCCCATGAGATAGGGTTGCCAACCTTCAGGTGGTGGCTGGAAATCTCCTGCTATTCCAACTGATCTCCAGCCAACAGAGATTAGTTCACCTGGAAAAAATGGCTGCTTTGGCAATTGGACTCTATGGCATTGAAGTCCCTCCCCTCTCCAAACCACGCATCTGCTGCAATGCCTAGTTTGGCCCTCAGTCCCCAACAGGGAGAAGAGAGTACATGCCAGTTCTTCCCCTGAGGCGGATGTACAGCTGTCATTGCTGGCTGCTTCTTTCCCGCGTCCTTTGCCTTTGCAAGGTCACCAGCTTTGCGCAAAAGTCTGTTGAGGATGAAGAGAGAGAAAATTCCTCTATGGTTGCAGAGCCTAGCTGGCAAAAAGGGAATTATCCAAAGGGGGTGGGGGTCCAAGATGACAATATTGTGACAGCTCAAAGAATAAGCCAGCCATGCTATTTTTTCACCTCACTGGCACCTAGGAAATGTGCAGTGCTGGATAAAAGTAATTTAATGCACTGTGACTTATTTAATCTGCTTTAATGTTAACATGATCATTTACTTTATGTGCCATTAAACTGGTTACCTCTGTGAATTCTCTCCCTTCTTCCTTTAAATCAGAGAGCTGCTTAAGAAAGCCCCAGGAGTGACTTTACAAGGCTGTCTTTCCCTGCAATTTTACTGCAAAATCTTTGCCATTTCACTTGCATGAAAGGCTAGTTTCAATTCGGCTTGCCAGCCTCCAGGCGGGGCCTGGTGAGCTTCCAGAATTACAACCAATCTCCATTTAGATTGGAGTCCCATGGCCCCTAAGAGACCTACGAGACTTTCAGGATATAAGCTTTCGAGAGTCAAAGCACCCTTTGTCAGATACAAGTACGTATGGAGGTCCCTATCTGACAAAGGGAGCTTTGAGTCTTGAAAACTTACACCCTGAAATTCTTGTTGGTCTCTAAGGTGCTATGAGACTAGGGTTGCCAGGTCCCTCTTCACCACCGTCAGGAGGTTTTTAGGGCAGAGACTGAGGAGGGCAGGGTTTGGGGAAGGGTGGGGAGGGGAGGGACTTCAATGCCATAGAGTCCAATTGCCAAACCTGGAGGTTGGCAACCCTAGCTTCCAAAGCCACTCATGGGAGTCAAAACTGATATAAATGACAATTATTCAATACAAAATGTTTGGGGGTGGGGGCAAAGGCCATTTATGCATGGTCAATTTTGATGCTCGCTTACAGCTCTTTTTTATTATTATTCTTTTTTTATTTTTTTTCATTGATAGGTAAATATACAGGGGAAAAGAAAAAAGAATAGGGAAAGGGAAAATAATATTGTTTACATGTCGTTTTGTAGATATCTAACAATCTCTACCCCTCTTTATAATACCGTTTTTCATTTATTTTTTAACCAAATAATATATTAATTTAATTAAACCTTTCGTTTGGTGCTTTTAATAAATTCATAAAAAGATCTCCATCTTTCATAATTCTGTTCTTGTGAATTATCTTTCATGTGTTCTGTTAATTGTGCCATAGTACTATAATCTAGGGACTTGTCCAACCATGCTTGCAGTGTTGGTGTCTTATTTGTTTTCCATAATGATGCAAGAACTACTCTTGCCGCCGTTACGAGATATTTTAATACAATCTGTTGGTCCTGATTCAAGGTATCTGGTGTTTTATTCAGAAGAAATAGTTTGGGGTCATATTTTATGTTCTGTCTTACAATGCTTTCAAGATTCTTGTGGATTTTTTTCCAAAATTTCTGTATAACTTCACATGTCCACCAACAGTGGAAGAAGGTGCCTCTGACTTTATGACACTTCCAACATAGTCCCGAGGCTTTGCTGTTCATGTTCTGAATATCGCTAGGTGTTATATACCATCTGTGCAGCATTTTTAAGCAATTTTCCTGAATACTTTGGGATAAAGTAAATTTGAGGTTTTTCCGAATAATCTGTTCCCATTCTTCTATCGTTATCGTTTCCTTTAGATTTTCCATCCATTTAATTTGGCATACTTTAACTTGTTCTTCCTCTGTCTCAAACGAAGTTAAAAGTTTATAGATCTTTCCGAGAAGATGTTGTTGTGGTTTACTCATTAGTTTTTCAAATTCCGTTTCTTTTCTAATTTTACCTCTAAATGTACAGCTCTTTTTTAAAATACGACTTTAAAAATGCCTATTCACGGTCCCGACCCAAAAGGAGAAATTCCACACACACCCTTGCCTGCTCCTTTGTTCCTGTTTGCATAGCCATTAGCATGTGCATAGCTAACGCGCCGCTATTCTTTTGCATTGTTCCTTCAGGGGATTCTTCTCGGCTATGGCGGAGCAAACACAAAGGTTGCATTAAAGGGGCTCTTAAGTAATGCGAAGCAGGTATGCGCCGGCTTCGCAGTCACTTTCAGAACGAGGGTTCAGTGTGAAAAATTCAAAAAAAAAATGCAGGGCAATTCAGCCTGGAGTGCGCTGCTAATTACCGTGTAAAAATGGCGAGAGTTTCATGCAGGCATGAAGGAGGCCTGCCTTGCTGCTAACTTCCATCTCTTTCATAACCTGATCAATGTTAGGTGAAAGCTGGAAGGAGGGGATTCTCAGCAGGAATCCTGGCTGCCTCCTGCCCTTCTTCTGACATTGTAATGATTGTACGGCAAGCAACCAGATCACTGGGAGACGCAGCATTCTATTAAACATTCCTTATGTTATCCAGGCTAGCCTGATCTTGTCAGATCTCAGAAGCCAAGCAGGGTTGAATGTAGGGTTGCCAGGTTCTTCTTTACCCCTGGCAGGAGGTTTTGGGGGCAGAGCCTGAGGAGGGTGGGGTTTGGGTTGGGAGGGACTTTAATAGCGTTGCCAACCTCCAGGTACTGGAAAAAAGAGGCACTTGGTACTAATGAGGGTACAGCAGTTCAAAAAGGATAAGTACCAATATTCTATAATGCAAAACAAAACTTTAGTGAAAGTGAACAAAGTGCAAGAGTGAACTGAGACACAAGTCAACAACACAATACTTGATCACTTCCACCGTCTTTTTAAGAACATTCATGAATGAATAATATTTTGGACTAGCTTATTAATTCCAGACGACTACATTGAAGACTTCTTGAGAGCTATGTATATGTTTATTGTATTGTGTTGTTGACTTGTGTCTCAGTTCACTCTTGCACTTTGTTCACTTTCACTAAAGTTTTGTTTTGCATTATAGAATATTGGTACTTATCCTTTTTGAACTGCTGTAACCTCCAGGTACTAGCTGGAGATCTCCTGCTATTACAACATCTCCAGCTGACAGAGTTCGGTTCACCTGGAGAAAATGGCTGCTTTGACAATGGGACTCTGTGGCATTGAAGTCCCTCCCCTCCCCAAACCCCGCCCCAAACCCCGCCCCTTAGTCAAGAACAGCCGGATGCTTTTTGGGCCAGGGGTCACCAGTAGATTTTCTCCAGTTGAGCAAGATAAGGTGAAATTCCAGGGGATCCCCAGGTCCTACCTGGAGGCTGGCATATCTACGAGTACATGGTGGAGAGGCAGTCGTACAGATATAAGAACATAAGAAAAGCCCTGCTGGATCAGACCAAGGACCATCAAGTCCAGCAGTCTGTTCACACAGTGGCCAACCAGGTGCCTCCAGGAAACCCACAAGCAAGATGACCGCAGCGGCATCCTGCCGGTGTTCCACCAAGGCCATGAAGAGCTTTGTATGCGATAGCCAAAACTTTAAATTGAGCCTAAAACTGATAAGCAGCCAATGGAGTGACTGCCAAATGGGAGCAATATCTCAGAACGGCCTGCAACGCAACCAATTAACTAGCCCTCGAAACAGCAAAGCTCTTTGAAAGGGACAAAAATTGAAAAGGACATCATTTTAATAATGATACCATGCCCCCTGACCCTTTCCCACCAAACCTGGAGGCCCAACTCCGAAGTGGGAAAGCTTTTAGATTGGATTCTCCTCGCTGTCAGCTTAGATCAGTGCGGCTTGAAGAGGTCACCATCAAATTACTGACTTTTGAAGACGTACAGTTCGATCTTAATTAAAGGCCTGATGAAATGTGCTCAGTAAAATGAACTCATTCAAAGAGCAGATAATTTAAGATCATCTACTGGGGGCTACTTCTGCTGCTCAAGATATAAAATTTTTATTTGATCTCCTGACATAAATTTAATTAGAAGAGAAGAGGGCGCTTCTCTCCTTTTCTCTGTTGCCCTGATTGAAAAAAGTTACAGTTTTGACAGTCTGGGCATAATGTTAGTTTTCACTGCACCCCTGAAGGATATTGGGAAGACTAAACTTCCTAGGCAGCCTACAGTAGTGGTTAAGAGCAGCTGACTCTAATCTGGTGAACCAGATTGGTTTTCCCACTCGTACCCATGAAGCCAGCTGGGTGACCTTGGGCTAGTCACAGTTTTCTCCAAATGCTCTCAGCCCCACCTATACGGTTGCCAACCTCCAGGTAGTAGCTGGAGATCTCCTGCTATTATAACGGATCTCCAGCCGATAAAGATTAGTTCGCCTGGAGAAAATGGCAGCGTTGGCCACTGGACTCTATGGCATTAAAGTCCCTCCCCTCCCCAAACCCCACCCTCCACCCCCAAAACCTCCTGCCGATGGCGAAGAGGGACCTGGCAACCCTACCCACCTACCTCACAAGGTGTCTGTTTTGGGGAGAGTAAACAGAGAAAGTGGGCATATAAAAACCAACTTTTCTTCTTCTCCTTCTCACACACTGTCATGGGTCAGTCTCAGGGCCCAGGGAATGAGTCATCCTCAGAGGAAGAGTTCTACCAGGATGAGTCAACCCCACTGGACCTGCATCAGGCCTCATAGCCTGAAGCAGTATCAGGCCCTGGTGAGGAGCGCGGGAGCCCAGCTGGCAGCTCTCAGGCTGCTGAACCCCCTGGAATGGGTCCAGAGGAGGGCAACAAAGATGGTGAGGGGTCTGGAGACCAAGTCCTATGAGGAAAGGTTGAAGGAGCTGGGTATGTTTCAACTGGAGAGGAGAAGACTGAGAGGGGATATGATAACCATCTTCGAGTACTTGAAAGGGTTTCATATAGAGGAGGGTGGCAAGTTGTTTTCTGTTGCTGAAGACGGTCGGACCAGAACCAATGGGTTGAAATTAAATCAAAAGAGTTTCCGTCTAGATATTAGGAAGAATTTTTTAACAGTTAGAGCGGTTCCTCAGTGGAACAGGCTTCCTCGGGAGGTGGTAGCTCTCCTTCCCTGGAGGTTTTTAAGAAGAGGTTAGATGGCCATCTGTCAGCAATGCTGATTCTGTGACCTTAGGCAGATGATGAGAGGGAGGGCATCTTGGCCATCTTCTGGGCATGGAGTAGGGGGTTACTGGGGGGTTTGGGGGGAGGTAGTTTGGAATTTCCTGCATTGTGCAGGGGGTTGGGCTAGATGACCCTGGTGGTCCCTTCCAACTCTATGATTCTATGATTCTAAGAGCCACCGCAGGTCTGAAGTCTGGTCAGGATCACTCCCGCCCTGCAGGGAACCTAGTCCCAATAGGCCAGCTGTGAGCCCTCAAACTGCTGATTCACCAGAGGCAGAGTCAAGGGGTGACAGGTGGAGGCAGCAACGGAGAAAGTCACTAGTTGCTAAAAGGCACAGTGCGAGGCTTGAAGCATACCGGCGTGCGATAGAGCAATAAAATGGGGAGTCCTCGCAGGACGAACTCTACCCCAGGCAGGCACACTAGAAAAGAGGGCTTAGCAGGGAAATGGTGAGGAGGAAGAAACGTGTGACATACCTTGCAACTAGGTATGTGACATACCTTGCAAACCCCTGGTAATGTGCCCCTCTGCCCGCCGACCAGTTGAGGGCCGGCAGGCAATCATGCATGCGCGTGCCGACGCAGCACTTCTGCCTTCGACCACTCAAACTCTTAGTGGTAAAGGGTCACTGTGGCCCTTTACCTAAGGCTCCTCGCGAGGCGGCACCTCCGGTTGTAAACCGGACATGCCGCATCGGCGCACACGCGGGCACACAAGATCTGCACAGAAACCTCCCACCGAAGGTGAGTGGGGACCTGGCAACCCTACTTGCAACTTGCTGACTGTCACTCCGACCGATGCCCTCTCTGACCTTGGACTGTCTTAAATGATTATATGTATGGATGCTGATTTGGCAAGTTAATGGGCTCTGGATTCTGGCATTCTGGCCTCCGGACTGGATTTTTCCTGGCTCCCCTCTGCAACTCCCAAGCTCCAACAAAGCCTCTCTCCAGTGCTCCAGAGATGCTGTAACCCGGCACCAGGGAGTTGGCAGCCAGCACACACAGAGACACACACACAAACTACCCAGTCTTCCACATACCAAGTTTCCAAAGGTTGGCCAACTAGAGCCAGACTGTCTTCCTCAAAATTGCCATAAATGTTATAGGGCAAACATCTATCTAGCGCATTTTTAAAGTGCTCCACCAGACTCCTCATTTAACAAAAAAACACGCTATATACAGTTTCTGTACAGCTATATACAATTCTGCCTGGCGCATCAGCCAATCAAGTTGCAGTTGCTGAGTCATTGTACCTTACTCATCCAGACCGGTTCTGGCTGCATTCTGTAGTCTATTTGACAGCTTGTTGACAACTTGTTGATCACCTATCAACAAGTTGTCAACAAGCTGTCAAATAGATTATTACCATCTACTCACTGTCTGCAGTCTCCAGTATACACTGACAGATAGGCCCACACTTGGATGGCCCAAGCAAGCCCAATCTCATCAGATCTCGGAAGTAGGGTTGCCAAACTCCGGGTGGTGGCTAGGGATCTCCTGGGATTACAGCTGATCTCCAGGTGACAGAGGTTAGTTCACCTGGAGAAAATGGGCACTTTGGAAGGTGGACTCTATGGCATTATATCACAGTCCCTCCCCTCCCCAAACTCTGGCGTCATAGGTTCCACTCCGCAAATCCACAGGTATTTCCCAACCCAGAGCTGGCAACCCTACTTGGAAGCTAAGCAGGGTGGCCCTGATTAGTATTTGGATGGGAGACCACCAAGGAATTCCTGGGTTGCTACACAGAGGCAGGCAATGGTAGACCACCTCTGTCTCTTGCCTTGAAAACCCTACAGGATCACCATAAATCGGCTGCTACTTGATAGTACTTTCCACCACCTCATGAGGCCAGACCATGGCTCAGTGGGAGAGAATTTGCCTGGTGTGCAGAAAGTATGGTGTACACTTGGTTATTCTTTTCATGGGTTGAGTAATTCTCATTAGGTCATAAGAAGAGCCTTGCTGGATCAGCCATCTAACCCAGCATCCTGTCTCACACAGTGGCTCGACGGTTACTTTGGAGATCCAACCACAGGGCATAGAGACCAAGGCCTTCCCCCAGTCGTTGCTGTTGGATTTAACGCTGGGCCTAGTTTGATTGGCAGGGGGCTCTGTGCTCCTGTGGAGTCGGACCCTCCCTTCAGGTGGCAGGTAGTTCTAAGGGATGTTTCCAACTGTCATTAGCTCAGTATTCACTCAGCTCTCAGTCTAAGAAGTCACTCTAAGTATAACTCTGTGTTCACTCTCTGGCTCCCACTCAAGAAGAAGTAACAAATGTTTTGGTTAATATAAGAAAAGCAGTACAAACCTCTTAAGGAGAAAATGTTGTTTATTTACAGAACCTTGGGCTGAATAAAGACCTTGCATTCATGGCTCATGACCAATGCTGATTTCTCCACACCCATCTCTCCCCTGGACATCACAGACTCTTCTGCATACCACACCTAATCCCATCACGCCTGCTATTCACATGTACATACTGTTCACATTTACATACTAATGCTTGTCTGAATTCACTCTCCTCTACTTAAAGACAGATGGATTCACATTCTAGCTGTATCTGAAGAAGTGAGCTGTGGCTCACGAAAGCTCATACCCGGCCAGAAAATATTTTTGTTAGTCTTTAAGGTGCTACTGGACTCTTGCCCTTTTCTACTACTGCAGACAGACTAGCACGGCTACCCACTGTGAATTACAGTACCTTGTAATCTTTTATTAAATACAGTTTTCTTTTATCTTGCACACGTGTGCTGTTTATATTCCTCCACATAGCTTTTGGCTGTTTTAACTCTGCTGATTTACAAAAGGTGGCATATCCTGCAACAAGTGAGCGCCGGGATATCGCCCCGCATAAGGGACTGGATTAACTTCCATTCCCCTCCCCCCCTACAGTTGCCTCCTGGCACTGGTATTCAGAGGCTTATTGCCTCTGAACATGGAGGTTCTCTTCTCCTCCATGAATACCCTTTTAAAGCTGTCCATGCCTGCGGCCCTCCCTACATCCTCTGGCAGCAAATTCCACATTTTAATCACTCATTGTGTAAAGAAGTATTTCCTTTTCCCTGTCTTCAATCTACTCAGATTACGTTTAACTTAAGCAAAGCTGAACTTGTGATTGAAACCCCACAGGTACTGGTCCCTGGTTTCTTTTATAAACCGCTGGTTCTGTCTTACAAACATGGGTATGCATGACCATGCGGGATGTATGGCATTGTACTCCACTGAGGTCCCTGTCCACCCCAGGACACATCCACAAATGTCTAGGAGTTTTCCATCCTAGATCTGGCTACCCTACCCCCATCTCCTACCAGTGGCCAGAGTAGACCTGGGAGGAGGAGGAGGAAGAGGAGGAAGAAGAAGAAGAAGAGGAAGAAGAAGAAGAGGAAGAAGAAGAAGAAGAGGAGGAGGAGGGGAGGAGGAGGAGGAGTTGGTTCTTAAATGTGAACTTTCTCTACCACTTAAGGAAGAATCAAACCGGCTTACAATCACCTTCCCTTCCTCTCCCCACAACAGACAACCTGTGAGGTAGGTGGGGCTGAGAGAGCCCTGAGAGAGCTGTGAGTAGCCCAAAGTCACCCAGCTGGCTTCATGCGGAGGAGTGGGGAAACCAACCCAGATCACCAGATTAGCCTCCGCTGCTTGTGTGGAGGAGTGGGGAATCAAACCCAGTTCTCCAGATCAGAGTCCACTGCTCCAAACCACTGCTTTTAACCACTATACCACGCTGATTCTGTTAAATAAACAAATAACATGAGAACAAGGCACATGTTGGATTCCAAGCACTTGGCGCATTCTAGGGTTGGGAAATTCCTGGAGATTTATGGCAGGGATGGTGAGAGCTTGGGGAGGGTGGGGGTTTGGGCAGGGTTGGGACCCCCTCAGAGTATAATCCCATAGAGCCCACCTTCCAAAGCAGCTATTTTCTTCAGGGGAACTGACCTCTCTCACCTGGAAATCAGTTGCAATTCTAGGAGATCTCCAGGTGCCACCTGGAAGTTGGCAACCCAAGCACATTTGAACAGTGCTGTTGGGAACCGTAGTTCAGTCCACTAAATCCTGAGCATGTAACAACAGGAAAAAATTTCCACCGACTGATTAATATTGCTGACTGTGAAGTCACGAAAGCATCAGAGCATTTCTACTCAGAATGTCGCTGGTTTGAAATCATGAATAACCTGCCTGTGCATGACCAGGAGCATACAGCCATGAAATTGTACACAGGAAGCCTGCTGAATCCCACCAACTGTTCAGATGCAAAACTACTTGGAAATATTGCTCAGTGTGACCCTATGAGTGCGGCAAGAAGACGAAGAAGAAGAGGTGGTTTTTATATGCCTAATTTCTCTGCCACTTAAGGAAGAATCAAACCGGCTTACATTTCCCTTTCCTTCCCCTCCCACAACAGACACCCTGTGAGGTAGGTGGGGCTGAGAGAGTGTGACTAGCCCAAGGTCACCCAGCTGGCTTCATGTGCAGGACTGGGGAAACAAATCCAGTTCCCCAGATTAGCATCATGTGGAGGAGCGGGGAATCAAACCCGGTTCTCCAGATCAGAGTCCAATGTTCCAAACCACCGCTCTCAACCACTACGCTCTCCCTGTGCCTTCTGCATATGTAGGGTTGCCAGCCTCCAGGTGGTAGCTGGCGATCTCCCACTATTACAACTGATCTCCAGCCTATAGAGATCAGTTCCCCCGGAGAAAATGGCTGCTTTGGCCATTGGACTCTATGGCATTGAAGTCCCTCCCCTTCCCAACCCTGCCCTCCCCAGGCTCTGCCCCCAAAACCTCCCACCAGTGGCGAAGAGGGACCTGGCAACTCAAACCTCCTTCTTGAGGCTTTCAGACTATCCCCCAGATGAAGAGCGACTTGCCAGGGCTTCAGCTGCCACACCACCACACCGACTACCCCATATACAGCACTCTGATATGTTTTAATAGACCTGTTGGGTATCCAAGGCATTACTCGGTTGAAGGACTGAAGTGTCACACTCGGTAGCCTTTGGTAAATACCTGTTTGAAAAATCCCGGCTGTCGTAGAAATAACCCAGCTGTCAGCTTCCAAAGTCAGAGAGAAGCAAGGAGGTTAGCCGAAAGGAGACCCAACGTGAAGAATTTCCCTGTCACCCTGTCCGGGGAGGCATCTGCCACCCAGTACCAGCTCTCGAGTCAACAGGCGCTTTGAACGCGAGATGATTTATGTCAGCCGTCAAGCAGCCAGCACGCATCTGTCATCCAGACAATGTGGCGTAGAAGAGAATCTAATTGCTTCTGGATTATAAATAAAAATGAACATTGCCGAAATGAATGACACAATCACCGTTCATTTGTTCGTCGCGCTGTCAAGGGCAAGGGGAAACAGTGGGCATGAAACAAAGTCATTTTTCCAACTTCCCCACCCCTCCTACCAGGAGGTACCATTGGGAATGTTTTAATAACAAATGGCAACCATCGCCTTTTCCAGCGGAGGAGAACCTGTATTCTGGAAAATCACTGGATTAATGCATCTGGCACGCATCTTCAATCAGTTGCTTCAGTTTGCTAATGGAGGAAGCAATCTGGAAAGAAAGGACTTGTGAATGTCAGGCGCTGAACAAACTTCGACGCACCAGTTGTCTCTCCCCAGTTTCCACCTGCTTTTCTGCCAGTTAGGTAGACCTGTCAGAAAGACCTGTTTGATGGTGGAATTGCAAAGTCCTCTTGAGTTTCCTCTTCCTGGCGTAGTGATTGGACTTTTTAATGTGTCAGAACTTTTATTGATTTAATGATGCGTACCCCAGCATGGTGTAGTGGTTAAGAGCACTGGACTGGAGTCAGGAGAACCGGGTTTGATTCCCCACTCCTCCACGTGAGCGGCGGACTCTAATCTGGTGATCCGGGTTGGTTTCCCCAGTCCTACACATGAAGCCAGCTGGGTGACCTTGGGCTAGTCACAGCTCTCTTAGGGCTCTCTCAGCCCCACCTACCTCACAAAGGGCCTGCTGAGGGGAGAGGAAGGGAAGGAGCTGGTTTGAGTGTCCTTAAAAGGGAGAGAAAGTCAGCATTTAAAAAACAACTCTTCTTCTTCCTCTTGAAGAAGTGAAAACTCTTTGCCTTAAGAACCAACTGCGCTGTGTAAGGACTCCAGGAAGAAGAAGAAGAAGAACTGGTTTTTGTATGCCAACTTACTCTACTACTTAAGGAAGTCTCAAACCGGTTTACAATCACCTTCCCCTCCCCTCCACACAACAGACACCTTGAGAGGTAGGTGGGGCTGAGAGTGTTTGGAGAGCACTATGACTAGTCCAAGGTCACCCAGCTGGCTTCATGTGTAGGAGTGGGGAAACCAACCCGGTTCACCAGATTAGCCTCCGCCACTCCTGTGGAAGACTGGGGAATCAAACCTGGTTCTCCAGATCAGACTCCACCGCTCCAAACCACTGCTCTTAACCACTACACCACACTGCCTCATCCGGATCCTGCCTTGGATCTACCAATTAGCCTGTCCCGGGCGGGCACTGCTTTGGAAACTAAATATCATCAAACTTCCTTGTAGAGACTTCAAAAACTCTCAACCGGCATCAGGACGTGAGGATCATAAAGTTATGGGAAGCCCAGTTTTGGATGCTGCCAGCCTGCCTTGGAAATGAAGTAGATTATGTAATTTACATAGCTTTCATAGCTTTTATTTGTGAAGGTTGGGGACTAATGCCGGTCTTTGGATGTTCCATAATTCCAAAATCAGTATGAGGAGGTTCAGTTTCAATTGCTGGCCTTAATGAGCGATAATGAAGTAACGCATGATTAACTGGGTTGATAGCAAGTGCTTAGCAAGACTGATATCCCATGCCATCCTAAGCAGGACACTCATAAAAAAAACCTGTGCTGTCTTCCATTTTGAAATGCTTGCTGAATGACATTTTAGAGATCACCTAACTTTTTCTGGACTAGTCACCTGAAGGAAGCAAGGAATCACACTGCAAGCAATCCCAAGTCAATGCCTCCGCCACTTGGTTTCCACCGTTTTTTGGAGAATCTGCTAAAATGATTAGCCAGACAACCACAGATAACTGGTCGTGGGAGCTGCCTTCTCAAGGGGCGTGGGAACAGCTCACTCGGTGCAGAACATTGTCACCTTAGTGTTCATTGATGTGTTTGAACATCAGAAGGTTGTTCCTTTATTATTTGCCCTTTTGGATTGTTGCTTTTAATTACGTTATTCCCAATTTTATTGAAACGTATGTTTTTATTGCCTAACACTAAGGCTAGGCTAGCCCAATCTCCTCAGATCTTGGAAGTTAATAGGGTTGCCAGCTCCAGGTTGGGAAATACCTGGAGATTTTAGGGGTGGAGCCTGAGGAGGGGAGGATTTGGCAAGGGGAGGGATTTCAATGCCATAGAGTCCAATTGCCAAAGTGGCCATTTTCTCCAGGGGAACTGATCTCTATCGGCTGGAGATCAGTTGTAATAGCAGGAGATCTCTAGCTAGTACCTGGAGGTTGGCAACCCTAAGAGCTAAGCAGGGTTGGCCCTGGTCAGTATTTGGATGGGAGATCACCAAAGAATACCAAGGGGACTGTGCAGAAGCAGGCAATGGCAAACCACCTCTGAATGTCTCTTGCCTTGAAAGCCCTATGGGGTCACCATAAGTCAGCTGTGACTTAAGCAAAAAGCAACAACAAAAATTGTTCAGAAAATGGAAGTTGGCAGTGACGCGCATGTGTGTGTGTGTGTGTTGTTGTTTTTTGGGGAGTGTCCCCTTTCTGAGCATCCTGCTTTGATTGCTTGGGAAATTACATAGAAGAAGAAGAAGAAGAAGAAGAAGAAGAAGAAGAAGAAGAAGAAGAAGAAGAAGAAGAAGAAGAAGAAGAAGAAGAAGAAGAGTTGGTTTTTATATGCCGACTTTCTCTACCACTTAAGGGAGACTCAAACCAGCTTACAATCACCTTCCCTCCCCCTCCCTACAACAGACACCCTGTGAGGTAGGTGGGGCTGAGAGAGCTGTGACTAGCCCAAGGCCACCCAGCTGGCTTCATGTGTAGGAGTGGGGGAAACCAACCCGGTTCACCAGATTAGCCTCCGCCACTCATGTGGAGGAGTGGGGAATCAAACCCGCTTTTCCAGATCAGAGTTCACCCCTCCAAACCACCGCTCTTAACCACTACACCATGCTGCCTCACTATATCTTCCAAGGTCACCCTGTACTGATGGTGGAATGTCTTCCGAGTTTCAACAGCTCCTCTTCCTGCCCTTCACTTGTCTTCCTTTCCTAAGAATTGCTCCATTTTCATGGGCCTGAGAGAAGGTTGTTTTTTTTGCTCCCTTTTTTAAGGAGTCACATAGACCGATCCATACACATTAAGAACACCATAGATCGCTATGGCTGGTGCTACCTTTGGTGCTAATTGATGTGTCATTAAACTTTGAAAGGAGAAGGTTGCTGCTCCCGTGACAGCTGTTCGGCGGTGCGGTGGGCTGAGAAAGAACGCCATTAAGCGTAATTAAGGAAAGAGGCTGAAACATAAGGAAAGGAACCTTTCCCTCCTCGAGATGAAAAGCCCTCTGTGTATACAAAAAAATGATGATGGCTCATAACTGACCCCGCCGCAGCTTCAATGAGGAGGCAGATGTCCGACAGACTGTAGATGGGAATAAATACCAACGTGCCGATTCGTTCCCACCCTTCTTCCAATCTGTTCTGCGGCCTCCTCTGACCCACCGTGTTTTCATCCTCCTCTCGGTTCCCTTCACCTTTGCTCCATTTCATTGCTTTCCCTCGGTTTGGAAGGCAACGGGACACCAGTATTGTTCATTGTTGTCATTCTAGATCAGTGGTTCCCAACCTTTTTTTGACCAGGGACCACTAGGACTTTTTTGTTCGGTGCAGGGACCCCAAGGTTCAAAATAAAAATTCCGAGAATTTGAAAATAAACTTTAATCATAACAGTTACTTAAACATTAAACTTAGAATAATATTTGAATATATATTTTATAATAGAGAACTTTTAATTGAAAATATTAATTTATTATGGGTTTATAACTTTGTTTCACGGACCTTAATTTAGTTCTCGCGGACCCCTGGGGGTCCATGGACCCCTGGTTGGGAACCAGTGTTCTAGATAATACAGGAACATAAGGAGAACCCTGCTGGATTAGACCAGTGGTACATCTAGGAGCCCCGTGGCGCAGAGTGGTAAGCTGCAGTACTGCAGTCCAAGCTCTGCTCACGACCTGAGTTTGATCCTGACGGAAGTCGGTTTCAGGTAGCTGGCTCAAGTCTGACTCAGCCTTCCATCTTTCCGAGGTCGGAAAATACCCAGCTGGCTGGAGGTAAAGGGAAGACGACTGGGGAAGGCACTGGCAAACCATCCCATAAACAAAAGTCTGCCTAGGAAACATCGGGATGTGACGTCACCCCATGGGTCAGGAATGACCCGGTGCTTGCACAGGGGACCTTTACCTTTACCTTTTTACATCTAGTCCTTGAATGGTCGACTCGTTTGAACTAAGTCTCAAGGGGAGCCAGCATGGTGTAGTGGTTAAGAGTGGTGGTTTGGGGCGGTGGACTCTGATCTAGGGAACCGCGTTTGATTCCCCACCCCTCCACATGAGCGGCAACCCTGGTGAAATGGATTGGTTTGCCCACTCCTGAGAGAGCTCTAAGAGAGCTGTGACTAGCCCAAGGTCACCCAGCTGGCTTCGTGTGTAGGAGTGGGGAAACCAACCTGGTTCACCAGATTAGCCTCCGCCGCTCATGTGGAGTGGGGAATCAAACCCGGTTCTCCAGATCAGAGTCCACCGCTGCAAACCACTATACCACACGATTGTTAATCCATGGGTGGGGGGGGGGAGAAGAAAACCGCAGACCTGCCATCGCGGACTTCAGGCTGGATCAGAGGGAGCCATTGGTTGCCGGCAGATATTATGCTTCTCTTCGTCTGATTACTTCCAATTTGAAAAGGGCTCGTCAGAACAGCGCCAACGTTCCTGAGTGTAAAAGAAGGGCTTTCATGCTCCGGCAGAAATCGAGTCTCCTAGATCTGCAAGAAGAACCGACGGCAGGGAGAATGTCAGAATTTCTCGTAATGAGCCTTCTTAGGCGAAGGGGATGAAACGCCGGGGCACAGAAAAGAAAGGCAGGCAGCTCAGCTGGGGGTCCTTTCTGGAGCCTGGCAGCAGAGACTCCAATGGAGGCAGGAAGGCATTTGGCCACAGGGCCTGCGGTATGACTCACGATTCCAAGGGTTTGATCCTCCCTCCTGCTGAAATGGCGAGGGCAGGTGACTGCATAATGCGCTTCACGTACCGCCCCAAAGCCCACCAAAAAAAAGTTGTGCAACTAAATCGGATGATTAAGGGTATGCCAATATTCTTCGTTGGCTTCATTTACTCCCTATCAGCCGAGTTTTGAAACAGACACAAGAGGAAGACTCTGGCAGGTGGAGGCTGTACAGAGGTATGGTTGCCAGCCTCCAGGTACTAGCTGGAGATCTCCCATTATTACAACTGATCTCCAGCCGACAGAGATCAGTTCACCTGGAGAAAATGGCTGCTTTGGCCATTGGACTCTACAGCATTGAAGTTCCTCCTCTCCCCCAAACCCGCCCTCCTCAGGCTCCGCCCCAAAAACCTCCCACTGATGGCAAAGAGGGACTCGGCAACCCTATATGGAGGCCTGCCGAAGCAACCAGACTTCGCAAGCCACTGATATCTCCTACATGTAGGGTTGCCAACCTCCAGGTGGTTGATAATGATCTCCCACTATTACAACTGATCTCTGGGTAACATAAATCAGCCAGAGTGGTGTAGTGGTTAAGAGCCGTGGTTTGGACACCCTGTGAGGTTGAGAGAGCCGAGACTAGCCCAAGGTCACCCAGCTAGCTGTGGAGTAGTCCGCCACTCTTAACCATTACACCACGCAGGCTCTTAAGCAGCATAGTGTACGGATTCAATTATCCCGTGTGTGTTAAGTGCCATCAAGTCGCTTCTGACTCATGGTGACCCTATGAATCAATGTACTCCAAAACATCCTATCATTAACAGCCTTGCTCAGATCTTGCAAACTGAGGGCCCTGGCTTCCTTTATAGAGTCAACCCATCTCTTGTTGGGTCTTCCTCTTTTCCTGCTGCCTCCGTTTCCTAGCATGATTGTCTTTTCCAGTGACTCTTGACTTCTCATAATGGGACCAAAGTACGACAGCCTCAGTTAAGTCATTTTATCTTCTAGGGTCAGTCCAGGCTTGATTTGATCTATAATCCACAGATTTGTGGGGGGTTTTTTTACAGTCCAGGGTATCCATAACACTCTCCTCCAACACCACATTTCAAAGGAATCTACTTTCTTCCTATGATCTTTCTTCAGCTTTCACACCCATACATAGTAATAGGGAATATCCCATATTCAATTAATATTCAATTATTCCCTACCCAATCTCAATCTCCTCCCATTCCTATCCAAAATGTTGAAACAAAAATATCCAAATCCCACCAAAAAAAAAAAAGCCCTATTCTACATTCTTCCATATTGTACAACTAAATCGGATGATTAAGGGTATGCCAATATTCTTCGTTGGCTTCATTTAACTCAGTTGAAGAATGCAGGCTTTATAGACAATTTTTAAAGTGTAGGGCTTTGGATGTGTAGCATCACATTCCAGACCCTGGTTATGATGGTTCTTCAGGAGCCAGCGGGTGTAGTGGTTAAGAGCGGTGGTTTGGAGCGGTGGAGTCTGATCTGGAAAACGGGGTTTGATTCCCCACTCCTCCACATGAGCGGCGGGAGGCTAATCTGGTGAACGGGATTTGTTTCCCCACTCCTACACAAATCACAAAATAAAAAATGAAGCCAGCTGGGTGACCTTGGGCTAGTCACTCTCTCTCAGCCTCACCTACCTCACAGGGTGTCTGTTGTGGCGAGGGGGAGTGAAAGTGATTGTAAGCTGGTTTGATCCTTCCTTAAGTAGTAGAGAAAGTCGGCATATAAAAACCAACTCTTCTTTTTCTTCTTCTTCAGCGCTGTGTGTGATTCTCTTGCTGTACCTCTTTGCATTCCATCTCTTTTAAAATAAACAATTTCCAATAAAATGTAAGGGGGGGGACTGGCTTCCATTGTTTATTTTCTTCCCGATTTCTCTACCACAGAATCCACTTAACTAACCCTTGGCCCAGAAGATGAATAAATTCTCAGGTGCCCTTTCAGGAGGAGAAGAAAATATTGAATCAACAGTGTTTTGGGAAAGCATAACTAGAGCAAATATCTATATATAACTATATACAGGCATATAGATATCGCCTTGGGACGTGCCGTTCTTTCGAGTGTCCTTGTTAATATTGGAATTCCAGAGCTATTACCTCTGCAAGAGATGAATATGACTTGTAAAACACCACAGCAGGATTGTGCGTCATGAATACTGTTGCCGTACGCCGGGTTTCTTGAGATTCATTGCCTTAAGGATGCAAAGCCATTGTTTTCTGGGCTAAGAGCTATAGCATCATAAAATCTTCGAACGACACTAACCGTGACACCCCTGGTATTTGTACTTAAGGGCTGCTTCTAGAGAAGAGGGATGTGAATGAGAGGAAAGGGTTAAAGCTCTCTTCTCTTCCTGCAATACCGCATGAGAGCCAGGGTGGTATATTAGTTAAAACTGGTGGACTCTAATCTGGAGAACCGGGTTTGATTCCCTGCTCCTCCACATGAGCAGCGGACTCTAATCTGGAGAACCGGGTTTGGTTCCACACTCCTCCACATGAGCGGTAGACTCTAATCTGGGGACCTGTGTTTGATTCCCCACTCCTCCACATGAGTGGTAAACTCTAATCTGGAGAACCAGGCTTGATTCCCCACTCCTCCACATGAACAGCGGACTCTAATCTGGAGAGCCGGGTTTGATTCCCCATTCCTCCACATGAGCGGTAGACTCTAATCTGGAGAGCCGGGTTTGATTCCCCACTCCTCCACATGAGCGGTAGACTCTAATCTGGAGAACTGGGTTTGATTCCCCACTCCTCCACATGAGTGGTAGACTCATCTGGAGAACCGGGTTTGATTCCCCACTCCTCCACATGAGCGGTAGACTCTAATCTGGAGAACTGGGTTTGATTCCCCACTCCTCCACATGAGTGGTAGACTCATCTGGAGAACCGGGTTTGATTCCCCACTCCTCCACATGAGCGGTAGATTCTAATCTGGGGACCTGTGTTTGATTCCCCACTCCTCCACATGAGTGGTAAACTCTAATCTGGAGAACCAGGCTTGATTCCCCACTCCTCCACATGAGCAGCGGACTCTAATCTGGAGAGCCGGGTTTGATTCCCCATTCCTCCACATGAGCGGTAGACTCTAATCTGGAGAACCGGGTTTGATTCCCCATTCCTCCACATGAGCGGTAGACTCTAATCTGGAGAACTGGGTTTGATTCCCCACTCCTCCACATGAGTGGTAGACTCATCTGGAGAACCGGGTTTGATTCCCCACTCCTCCACATGAGCAGCAGACTCTCATCTGGAGAACCGGGTTTGATTCCCCACTCCTCCACTTGAGCGGTAGACTCTAATCTGAGGACCTGTGTTTGATTCCCCGCCCCTCCACATGAGCAGCGGACTCTCATCTGGAGAACCGGGTTTGATTCCCTGCTCCTATAAATGAAGCCTGCTAGGTGACCTTGGGCCAGTCACAGGTTTTCTCAGAACTCTCTCAGCCCCACCTGCCTCACAAGGTGTCTGTTGTGGGGAGGGGAAGGGAAGGAGATTGCAACCCACATTTGACTCACTCTGGTTCCTCTTTCATCTAGCGATGCTGATGAAATTCAAGCGGAAGGAGCTCAAAAAGATCACACCACTTTCTAGGCAGGCCCCTCTCTCTGATCTTGACTTGAAATGCCTTGCCAGACACCTGCTGCTACCCAGCTATCCTCCAAGCAACAAAATGTACATTGTCAAAAAGGGGAAGTCACTGGAAAATTAGAATAAATGCCGTCAGTCTTTCAGGCGCCACTCGGCTTCCAGAACGTTACCAGCCAGAGGGAGGGGAATGGATCTTCATGGAAAGGGCCATAGCTCAGTGGTAGAGCATCTGCTTGGCATGCAGAAGGTCCCAGGTTCAATCCCCGGCATCTCCAGTTAAAGGGGCTGGGGAAGTAGGTGATGTGAAAGACCCCTGCCTGAGACCCTGGAGAGACGCTGCCGGTCTGAGTAGACAATACTGACTTTGATGGACCAAGGGTCTGATTCAGTAGAAGGCAGCATCATGTGTTCATGTGAAAACTGAGGAAAATACGGTTCTCAGCATCCTGAAGAGGTTTGGGAAGAATCATTTGCAGAAAGGAGGGGGTGTTTAAAGATCCACCCTCCACAGCCTGTCACTTCTTTGCTTCAGATAGGAAAGGAAGGAACGGGCAAAGATGGGGCCTTGTGGGCGACCATGCACACATCTTGCGAGAATCTCAGCCAAAGACTCAGAGCTAGGGTTGCCAACCTCCAGGTACTAGCTGGAGATCTCCTGCTATTACAACTGATCTCCAGCCAATAGCGATCAGTTCCCCAGGAGAAAATGGCCACCTTGGCAATTAGACTCTATGGCGCTGAAGTCCCTCCCCTCCCCAAACTCCGCCCTCCTCAGGCTCCTTCTCCAAAACCTCCCACCTGTGGCAAAGAGGGACCTGGCAACCCTAAGAGCCAAAGACTCAGATAGGTTTGCCAACCTCCAGGTACTAGCTGGAGATCTCCTGCTGTTACAATTGATCGCCAGTGTGCAGAGATCAGTTCCCCTGGAGACGCTGCTTTGGTCATTGGACTTTATGAAGTCCCTCCCCAAACCCCGCCCTCCTCAGGCTCCACCCCAAAAACCTCCCGCCAATGGTGAAGAGGGACATGGCAACCTTAGACTCAGACATGACAGCATCCCTGAGTCAACCATGAAGACACCTTCGCCATTTGAGGGATGAAATTCCTTCCTTTTACACAAGCCACAGAAGCCTGATCCTGATTGGGACCATGCTGCAGGGGGAGGAGGGGGCCTATCCCCCCACACACACACACACCACGTTTTCAAGTGCCCAAATGAGGGGGGGCATCTTGGCCATCTTCTGGGCATGGAGTAGGGGTCACTTTGGCTGTGGGGGGGGAGAGGTAGTTGTGAGTTTCCTGCATTGTGCAGGGGTTGGACTAGATGACCCTGGTGGTCCCCTTCCAACGCTATGATTCTGTTCTATGAGTCTAACGGCAGGGGGTTGGGCTTTTGAGAAGGGTGCTAAGTAAACAGGAGTCCTTCCTGCCCCGCGCTAAGGTGCCAATCAGGATTGGGCTCCCATGGCTTTTGTAAACAAAGCAAATGGCATCCTTGAAATGGCAGGGGCATCTTCACTGTGGACTCAGGGACGCTTCCACATTGAGTTTAGCTCTCAGAAATGCTGTTCAAGTATTTTCAAATGTTCAATGGGAATGCTAATAAAAAGGCAAGAGGTTTCAAGCCGAGCGTGGGGATAAGCTTGCCAGCTCCAGGTTGGGAAATATGTGGAGATTTTAGGGGTCGAGACTATGGAGGGTGGGATTTGGGGAGGGGAGGGACTTCAATGGGGCATAATGCCATGGAGTCCACCTTCTAATACCTGGCGATCACCTGAAGATCAGTTGTAATAGTAGGAGATCTCCAGCCACCACCTGGAAGTCGGCAACCCTATGGAGGGATGTTCACCGATCACTCCATTACTCTATAGTAAGAAGCTATCTTTCTAACAAAATGATTTGGTTTCCATTCTGGGTTAAAGATCAGCTCTTAACCCTCCATTTGCTGCATAAGAACATAAGAAAGCCCCTGCTGGATCAGACCAAGGTCCATCAAATCCAGCAGTCTGTTCACACAGCGGCCAACCAGATGCCTCTCGGAAGCCCACAAGCAAGACGACTGCAGCAGCACCATCCTGCCTGTATTCCCCAACACCTAATATAACAGGCATGCTCCTCTGATACTGGAGAGAATAGGTATGCATCATGACTAGTAGCCATTTTGACTAGTAGCCATGGATAGCCCTCTCCTCCATGAACAGGTCCACTCTCCTCTTAAAGCCTTCCAAGTTGGCATCCATCACCATCTCTAATAAGGGTGCTTTCACACATGCCAAATAATGCACTTTCAATCCACTTTCAATGCACTTTGAAGGTGGATTTTACTGTGTGAACTGGCAAAATCCACTTGCAAACGATCATTAAGGTGCACTGAAAGTGGATTGAAAGTGCCTTATTTGGGCTGTGTGAAAGTGACAGTAAAATCAGCTGCAAAATGCGTTGAGAGAGGATTGAAAGTGCATCATATGGCATGTGTGAAAGCGTATATGAACTATCGAGGGGCAGGTTTAACCGGCGCTACCTTCTCTGTCTCCTATTTATGGCACCGGCTGTAACAGGATCCTTCTCTGTCATGGCTGCAAACAAGCTTGAAAAAGAGCAGGCAGGCAATCAGATTATTATTCTTACAAACTGAGAGGGAAGGAACAGCAAGTCTCTCATTAGAGAAGCGAGCCCAGCGTGGAGTCGGCCAGCTAGCTTTCAGCCTAACGCTAACTATGCTTATTCAGAACGGCATCACATTGATTCCAGTTGGAGTTATTTCCAAGTAACAGGAGTGGATGTAGACTTACCCTCTTTTTAAAGGGGAGGGGGTCGTCTTCCCAATCCCTGTCTCCAGAGGCTCTAGGGCAGGGGTGTCAAACATAAGGCCCGCGGTCCAGATCCGGCCCCTTGAGAGCTCTTATCCGGCCCACAAGCCAGCCGAGGCAGCCACCCCCGCCCCCGTTCCCAAGGTGTCAATGATCGAACACTGCTAAAGAAAATAAAATGCTGTAAGAGAGTTATTGTTTTAAGCATGTTTGCATTTTGAGTAAAAAATAAAGTAAAAAATAATATCATTAATTGGCTTTGCCTGTGTCTTCTATAAAGTTTTATCTCCGATACCTGGCATTAAATATGATGGTATACATGGCCCAGCCCGACAAAGTGACATTTATGTCATATCCGGCCCTCATAACAAATGAGTTCGACACCCCTGCTCTAGGGGTTCCCCACTGTGGTGCCCATAGGCATCATGGCAAACCTTTGCTTGTGCCCACCAAGTAGGGTTGCCAAGTCCCTCTTCGCCACTGGCGGGAGGTTTTTGGGGCGGAGCCTGAGGTCCAATGGCCAAAACGGCCATTTTCTCCTGGTGAACTGATCTCTATCAGCTGGAGATCAGTTGTAATAACAGGCGATCTCCTGCTAGTGACTGGAGGTTGGCAACCCTAGTAGTATGGCTAGCCTGGGCCATCCAGGTCAGGGCACATCATCAATCAGATAAAACCATTTCTTGTACTTTGTTTGCTATTGATTCCCCTGAAGGTGCCATTATATGGGATCAGTCTTTTCCATTTTACATAGCTTGGTGTGTTTTATGGGTGCCAACCTCCAGGTACTAGCTGGAGATCTCCTGCTATTACAACTGATCTCCAGCCAATAGAGATCAGTTCCCCTGGAGAAGATGGCCGCTTTGGCCATTGGACTCTATGGCATTGAAGTCCCTCCCCTCCCTAAACACCACCCTCTTCAGGCTCCACCCCCAAAATTTCCAGGTATTTCCCAACCCGGACCTGGCAACCCTAGTGTGTTTGCTTTAAGTTGTTGCTACACACCCCAGGTTTTTGGTATGCAGTTGGCTCTAAGCTGAAATAAGTTCATTTGTTATTGAAATGTACTCTAAAAACTCCTGAAAAATGTTAGTGGTCTCCATTCTTTTCTCCGACATCAATCATATATCACACAAAAAATGTGACAGTGTACCATCAATAACTCTGTGAAACATAGCAGTTAAGGAGGTAATTATATATCATTTGAGACAAAAAAAATGCTTTAATTTTCCTAAAGAATATACGTAAAATTTCAGGGCACTCAAGCGTAATTGTATCCACTTAGTGTTCGCGTGTAATGCACCAGAGCAAGGGCCCGATCCTTATCTATTTTATGGATCCAATCCTGGCTTGGTTGTTATTTATTTTATATTAATACCATTTCCCCTCCAAAAGCTGGATTCCAAACACCTCATGGGACAAGACAACTAAATTCAACAGAAATGTTCTTGAGGGAAGGGATTCTTTGTCATAACTGACAAAGGGAGACTTGACTCTCGAAAGCTCATACCTCCAAATTCTTGTTGGTCTCTACGACTGCAGCAGCATCCTGCCTGCGTTCCTCAGCACTTTATATAATAGGCATGCTCCTCTGGTCCTGGAGACAAAAGGTATGCATCATGACTAGCTTTTTTCTAATAGCCATGAATACCCCTCTCCTCCATGAACATGGCCATTCCCCTCTTCAAGCATTCCAAGTTGTCAGCCATCCCCACATCCTGGGGCAGGGAGTTCCACAGCTTAACTATGCATTGTGTGAAGAAATACTTCCTTTTATCTGTTTTGAATCCCTCACCCTCCAGCTTCAGCAGATGACTCCGCATTCTGGCAAGATGAGAGAGGGAGAAAAGCTTCTCCCTGTCCACTCTCTCCACGTGTGTGTGTTAAGTGCCATCAAGTCACTTCCGACTCATGGTGACCCTATGAATGAAAGTCCTCCAAAATGTCCTATCTTTGACAGCCTTGTTCAGTTCTTGCAAATTGAGGGCTGTGGCTTCCTTTATTGAGTCAGTCCATCTCTTGTTGGGTCTTCCTTTTTTCCTGCTGCCCTCATCTTTTCCTACAATGACTGTCTTTTCCAGTGACTCTTGTTGTCTCATGATGTGAAGAAAATATGATAGCCTCAGTTTAGTCATTTTAGCTTCTAGGGTCAGTTCAGGCTTGATTTGATCTAGAACCCACTGATTTGTTTTTTTGGCAGTCCACGGTATCCGTAACACTCTCCTCCAACACCACATTTCAAAGGAATCTATTTTCTTCCTATCAGCTTTCTTCACTGTCCAGCTTTCACACCCATACACAGTAATAGGAAATACGATAGCATGAATTAATCTAGTCTTAGTGGCCAGTGGCCATACCATGCATAATTTGATACACCTCTATCATGTCTCCCCTTAACCACCTTCTTTCCAAGCTGAACAGCCACATTTCAACCGCTCCTCATAGGGCAGTTATTCTAGCCCCCTGATCATTTTTGTTGCTCTTTCTCATCTAGTCCAACCCCCTGCACAATGCAGGAAATTCACAACTACCTCCCCCCCCCACAACCCCAGTGACCCCTACTCCATCTCCAGAAGATGGGGGGGGGGACCCTGCAAGATCCCTGGCCCCTTCCTTTTTTCAGTGGACTGATCATATTTTCAACCTTCTTGTATTTTCCTGAACTCCATCCACAATCAATTTTCTAATTACTGCATAATTCCCTACCCCACACTCACACACCATCAGGATCCAATCTCACTTCAAAAAGGATGTGGACAGAATGGAGCGGGTGCAGAGGAGAGCGATGAGGATGATCAGGGGCCTGGAGACCAAGCCCTGCGAGGAAAGGCCGAGGGACTTGGGAATGTTCAGTCTGGACAAAAGGAGGCTGAGAGGGGACAGGATTGCTCTCTTCAAATACTTTATTTGAAGGGCTGTCACATCGAGGAGGGCAGGGAGCTGTTCCTGTTGGCAGCAGAGGATAGGACTCACAATAATGGGTTTAAATTGCAGGCGGAGAGGTAACTAGATATTAAAGGGGGGAAATTACAGTAAGAGTTGTTCGACAGTGGAATCAGCTACCAAGGGAGGTGGTGAGCTCCACCTTCAGGGGGGTTGGACTAGATGGCCTGTATGGCCCCTTCCAACTCTATGAATCCATGATTCTATTATTCTGAACATCACTCCCTGGAGGTTTTTAAGAACAGGTTAGATGGCCATCTGTCAGCAATGCTGATTCTGTGACCTTAGGCAGATGATGAGAGGGAGGGCATCTTGGCTATCTTCTGGTCACTAGGGGTGTGGAGGGGGGAGGTACTTGTGAATTTCCTGCATTATGCAGGGGGTTGGACTTGATGGCCCTGGTGGTCCCTTCCAACTCTATGATTCCATGATGATAAGAAGAAGAAGAAGAAGAAGAAGAAGAAGAAGAAGAAGAAGAAGAAGAAGAAGAAGAAGAAGAAGAGTTGGTTTTTATATGCAAACTTTCTCTACCACTTAAGGGAGACTCAAAGCGGCTTACAATTGCCTTCCCTTCCCCTCCCCACAACAGGTACCCTGTGAGGTAGGTGGGGCTGAGAGAGCTCTATGAGAGCTGTGACTTGCCCAAGGTCACCCAGCTGGCTTCATGTGTACGAGAGGGGAAACAAATCCAGTTCACCCAGATTAATGTCCACTTCTCATGTGGAGGAGTGGGGAATCAATCCCGGTTCTCCAGATCAGAGTCCACCGCTCCAAACCACCGCTCTTAACCACTACACCACGCTGGCTCTCAGTTCCAGCAATTCCAAATGCCGTTTGGTTACTCTAGTCCTAATCATCCATCTTGATCTGTTTTGCTGGCTTGGAGTTGGGTCTCCCCAGCGCATACTCTGATGCGAGAAGGAAAATGCTTCTGTACACTGATCTAAAAGACATCAAGGGGCTCATCTAATTTCTTAAGAAAACTATTTGTTACCTGTCATTGTCAAGACTGTGTTTACCTCTCCGGTTGCCAGAGGCAAAAGACGCCGAGTCGGCTTCCTTTCAGAAACAATATATCGAACCATCCGCTCCATTGGGCCGATTCCCGGCAGGAGATCTGGGTGCTTGGGATGCTAATGCCATCTGGTGGGCTGCGTGTTCAGTTAGCCAAGTATTTCTGGGTGAATGCTTCCTAGGGAGACATGGACTTTGCCGGTCTTGGGAGATTCCTCATGGGATCGAAGAGTCCTCAGACCAATTTCCTTTCTGCAAATGAAGCCCTGTAAATCCTGGTAGTTTGTTCTACCAGGAAGAAGAAGGAGAGTTGTTTTTTTATATGCCGACTTTCTCAACCACTCAAGGAAGAATCAAACTAGCTTACAATCACCTTCCCTTCCCCTCCTCACAACAGACACCCTGTGAGGTAGGTGGGGCTGAGAGAGTTCAGAGAGAACTGTGATTAGCCCAAGGTCACCCAGTTGGCTTCATGTGGAAGAGGAGGAGGAGGAGGAGGAGAAGAACAGTTTGTTTTTATATGCTGACTTTCTCTATGACTTAAGGAACAATCAAACTAGCTTTCAATCACCTTCCTTTCCCCCCCCCCACACACAACAGACTCCCTGTGTGGTAGGTGGGCCTAAGAGAGCTGTGATTAGCCCAAGGTCACCCAGCTGGCTTCATGTGGAAGAGTGGGGAATCAAACCTGGTTCTCCCAATTAGAGTCCGCAGCTCTTGTCCACTACACCACGCTGGCTCTTGTTTATCAAGGGTTTATCTTGAAAGGCATTGGGAATTTTTCAACACCGAGCCTCTTGGCTTTCCCCACAACCAAATCCACCCCTTGCTTGCCTTAAACCTGCTGCAATGGACACAAAGAGGTACCACCTCAGTGGCTATGAAGGAGCAATTAATTCACATGGGGTTTTTTACAGGAGACCCAGAGGGCTGAATTGATTCTAATGTAGGTGAGGCTGAGAGAGCCAGTGTAGTATAGTGGTTAAGAGTAGTGGTTTGGAGTGGTGGATTCTGATCTGGAGAACCAAGTTTGATTCCCCACTCCTCTACAGGAGCGGTGGAGGCTAATCTGGTGAACTGAGTTTGATTCCCCACTCCTACACACGAAGCCAGCTGGGTGACCTTGGGCTAGTCACAGCTCTCTCCGAACTCTCTCAGCCCCACCTACGTCACAGGGTGTCTGTTGTGGGGAGGGGAAGGGAAGGTGATTGTAAGCCGGTTTGATTCTTCCTTAAGTGACAGAGAAAGTTGATGTATAAAAACCAACTCTCCTTCTTCTTCTTCAATGTGGTGAATTCAACAATGCACAAGGATGACCTCGTGAATGCACCATTAAACTCCAACTGCAGAGGAACCCAAAAGGAGCCTTCTATCTTTTTTCGGTGCTGGTTTTCCTCCTCTTAGCTCAGCTTTGCAATCGTTTCTCCACACTCCGCTGAGCTCCTTTCGTCTGGTGCCTGTTTACTCTGTGTGTCCCCCACCCCCACCCCGCATTGTTTAATTATTAGCTTCGTACATCCGTATGGACCTGCAATGATAGATGGCCACATTACGAGAATGTGATGGCTACCCATGTACAGACACTCAACTAGCAACACCATGAGTAATGTGAAACCGTCGTAACTGCCAGATCCTAGAGGAGGTACAAATTATATTGGGGTTGGAGAGCATTTGCAATGGTCCATATTCTGGCTCTGGGCTTCTTTATTTATTTTTTAAATATTGCAAGTGCATGACTTATTTATTTAAACCATTTATCTATCCCAATTTTCCAAGTTGGCAGCCATCACCATGTCCTGGGGCAGGGAGTTCCACAATTTAACTATGCATTGTGTGAAGAAAGACTTCCTTTTATCTGTTTTGAATTTCTCACCCTCCAACTTCAACAGATGACCCTGCATTCTAGTATTATGAGAGAGGGAGAAAAGCACTGGACCCAAGTGCATGCTCTTTGGTTGAGTAGGTGATGGTGTGTACCCAGGGGAAATGGAAGACCAGATATGATAAGGAAGAGGTGACAGATGGGCACCAGGTGAACACCTGAACACACCTGAAGCTGCCTTATACTGAATCGGACCCTTGGTCCATCAAAGTCAGTATTGTCTACTCAGACCCTCAGCGGCTCTCCAGGGTCTCAAGGCCGGGGTCTTTCACATTGCCTATTTGTCTAGTCCCTTTAACTGGAGATGCTGGGGATTGAGCCTGGGACTTTCTGCATGCCAAGCAGATGCTCTACTACTGAGCCACAGCCCTCCCCTATCCTCCATGCAATGAGACAACTGGAAATAGGGGCCAAGCGATTGAATTGCTTGGGCGGCAATCCAGTTAGGGCCTGTTTGACAATGGTCGAGAAGTGGCTTGACACTCTTCCCTGGGTCTCCTAGTATTAGACAAGAAGGTCTAACAAAAAGGTCTCTTTGTATCTGACTAGGGTTGCCACCCTCCAGGTGGGGCCTGGAAATTTCCCACTATTAAAACTGAAAAATGGGGGGGGAATGGCTGCTTGAGTGGATGGAGTCTATATCATTGTTCCCTGCTGAGGTCCCTCCCTTTGCCAAACCCTGCCCTCCCCAGGCTCCACCCCCCCAAAGAAAATCTCCAGGTATATCCCAACCTAAATCTGGCACTAGGGTTGCCAACCTCCAGGTTGTGGCTAGAGATCTCACACTATAACATCTGGTCACCAGGCGATAGAGATCAGTTCACCTGGAGAATATGGCCACTTTCAAAGATGGACTTTATGTAGGGTTGCCAACCTCTAGGTACCAGCTGGAGATCTCCTGCTATTACAACTCATCTCCAGCCGATAAAGATCAGTCCACCTAGAGAAAATGGCCGCTTTGGCAATTGGACTCTATGGGATTGAAGTCCCTCCCCTCCCCAATCCCCGGCCTCCTCAGGCTCTGCCCCAAAAATCTCCAGGTATTTCCTATCTTGGCGCTGGCAACCCTAATTCTATGGCGTTATACCGCATTGAGAGCCAGCATGGTGTAGTGGTTAAGAGTGGTGATTTGGAGCAGTGGACTCTGATCTGGAGAACCGGGTTTGATTCCCCACTCCTCCACATGAGCGGCGAAGGATAATCTAGTGAACCGGGTTGGTTTCCCCACTCCTACGCATGAAGCCAGCTGGGTGACCTTGGGCAAGTCACTCTCTCTCAGCCTCACCTACCTCACTGGGTGTCTCTTGTGGGGAGGGGAAGGGAAGGCGATTGTAAACCGGTTTGAGTCTCCCTTTAGTGCTACAGAAAGTCGACATATAAAAACCAACTCTTCTTCTCCCCCCCCTCCCCAAACCCCGCCCTCTTCAGGTTCAACCCCCCAAATCTCCAGGGATTTCCCAATCTGGATCTGGCGACCCTAGCTGGCACAGTCTGACGAAGGGCGCTTTGACTCTCGAAAGTTCATACCCTGAAACTCTTGCTGGTCTCTAAGGCACTACTGGACTCGAATCTCACCGTTTTGTGGTCGACGCATTCCTCTGTCTGCCACATCATACCGTATTCTCACACCATCCATTTGTTTAGAACATTAATGTTTTAAATGTTGGGGAACAGGGCTTGGCGAACCATCTTCCCATGATAAACAACTGCCACTCCGTCTCGGAACGAAACCACAACAACCAAAGGGAGGGAGGAAATATCACGTTCGCGTAATACTCCGAAGCCATTTACATCAATTTTATGGCATCGTCCCGCCATTTTTTCTGACATATTAAGTGCTGTAAAAGAAAGACAGACGATTGCCAGACATGGCCGCAAAGTAAAGACGGCACGAGGGATGTGACATTCAAGTGACAATTTACAGCCGTAAAGAGGACTGGTGGACTGTTGTCCAAATGTCAGCTCTGTGAATATACCGCTTCTCTTGTATCACTTCCATTTTAAGAACGTCCTCATCCATTAAAGCAACAGGACAGACTGCCAAAACGAAAAGGTCTAGGATGACCAGTATATAGGGTTACAGGGTCCCTCTTCAACACTGGTGGGAGGTTTTTGGGGCAGAGCCTGAGGAGGGTGGGGTATGGGGAGGGGAGGGACTTCAATTCCATAGAGTCCAATTGCCAAAGCGGCTCCAATCTGGCTTGGAGAAGGAGGCGAGAGCCTTCCTCCTAGCCCTGCGGTGCGCACTGTCTGATTCCACAGAGTGCACACACAGCGGGGTTAGGAAACTGGAAGTAGTACCAGAAGTGCGCACGAATCCCTCCACCCAGCCCCGCCCAAAAAGAAGCTCCCGCCAAAGGTAAGTGGGGATCCGGCAACCCTACCCGTCATGCTGCAGCTTTATGGGAGTAAACCAGAAGTGACTGGATCGTGTTGCCAACGGCCGTGCGCACAGGCGATCCTTGCTGTCAGCCAGCAGAAGGGTTGGCAGGCAATTGCCCGCCATTCCAAGCCACCTGGCAACCCTAGCCGAGGCAGCCATCTCCCCCAGCCCCGAGGTGCCAAGGATCAAAGACTGTTAAATAAAAGAAAATACTGTCAGAGCGTTGTTGTTTTAAGCATGCTTGTATTTTAAGTTTTTTAAAAAAAAAAAATACCATTAATTGGGTTTGCCTGTGTCTTCTATAAAATTTATATCTCCAGTGTATGTGTATGATAAGTGCCATCAAGTCACTTCCGACGCATGGTGACTCTATGAATCAACGTCCACCAAAATGTCCTATCTTTAACAGCCATGCTCAGGTCTTGCAAACTGAGGGCTGTGGCTTCCTTTATAGAGTCAATCCATCTCTTGTTGGGTCTTCCTCTTTTCTTGCTGCCTCCAACATTTCCTAGCATGATTGACTTTTCCGGAGACTCTTGCCTTCTCATAATGTGGCCAAAGTACGACAGCCTCAGTTTAGTCATTTTAGCTTCTTGGGTCAGTTAAGGCTTGATTTGATCTAGAACTCACTGATTTGGGGGTGGGGGTTGGCAGTCCACTGTATCAGTAACCCTCTCCTCCAGCACCACCTTTCAAAGGAATCTGCTTTCCTCCTATCAGCTTTCTTCAATGTCCATCTTTCACACCCATACATAGTAGTAGGGAATACGATGACATGAATTAACTTGATCTTAGTTGCCGGTGACCCATCCTTACACTTACGAATCTTTTCTAGCTCCTTCGTGGCTGCCCTTCCCAGTCTCAATCTCCTTCTGATTTCTTGGCTGCAGTCTCCAGTACCTGGCATTAAATTTGATGGTGCATGTGGCCCGGCCCGACCAAGTGACATTTATGTCATATCCAGCCCTCGTAACAAATGAGTTCGACACCCCTTCTCTAAAGAGTCAGTGAACTCCCTGCCTGTGCCACCTTCCAAGAATGACAAAATGGAGAGGGTTGTCAGGCAACTGACAGACTGTGATCCACAGCGGGAGAGCCCACCGTCAACTCGGTGGTTCATAAGTTGCGGAAGCCAATCTAATTGCTAATCCGTGAAGGGTCATTCTCCGTTCGGGAGATGGAGAGCCTCGTTTGGCCAACCCCGAGAGTGTGTGAACGCCCCTCTAGAGATTTACAGGCCCCCACACTTTGACTTCTCCGTCAACCAGCTGAAAGGAGGCTTGACAGAAAACAGTTTCAAAAAGACCCTTTCAAGACCCCGAATTTCTCCTGCTGCCAGGTGTCCCTTCCAATTTTTTTGCTTTCAAGATGCTCACAGAGACTCTCCTCTATCTTCGGTTCATTTAATATATTCCTTTTTCACCCTGTCTCCCCTGGGAAGCATCTTTCATTATCATATGCAGATTGAATGGCTGAGTTGGGGTCTTTTTTACCAAACATCTCATCAGGCGGCAGATGGCCGGATGGTCGCTCCATGCCAGTAAAAAACAAGATATTCTAGCATTACAGGGAAGCGTGGTGGATGAGTTCATTTCCAGAAGGGATGGTTGCCTTCTTAATAGCTCTCTATTCCTGAACGGTTTGGAATAATGTACCTCTTTTTCCCCCAAAAAAGCTAAGGGAGAGTGAGTTAGTCATTAGAATACGTTCCTCTAAAGTTCGGTGCCTGAGGAGAAATCCAAACTAGAAGTTGTTAATGTTTATCTAGCTCTAATTAAGAGCATACACCCAAAGAATTAATACATTAGGTGCGCGCATTTTCTTTTTAATTCTGCTTGTTCCAACGGCTGATTAAATAGGCCCTGAGGCATACTTATGGACCACTCAGGAGCATTCAACATGTTCTACAGCAGGATAAATCACATGCTCCTTGGGCTGTTTAAAATGTTTGACAACTTTAAGAGAGTTATTTGCAAGGAAGACCACAGCCTGGGAGGAAAACCAAACCTTTTATGGTTGTTTTGTAGGGATTCAGGGTTTGGGAAGCACATCTGTGGCAGTAGGGCTGCTGACAATACTACGACACTTCCAGGTTCAACCTAGAAGTGACATTGGGTAGATCTAGGAATCACCGGAAACCATAGAGTTTTTCCATAGGGTTCTCGGTGATTCCTAGAGCTACCCACTGTGACTTCTGGTTTGCACCCAGGTGTGATATACCAGCTAGGGTTGCCAACCTCCAGGTAATAGCTGGAGATCTGTTGCTATAACAACTGATCTCCAGCCGATAGAGATCAGTTCACCTGGAGAAAATGGCCACTTTGGCAATTGGACTCTATGGCATTGAAATCCCTCCCCTCCCCAAACCCAGCCCTCCTCAGGCTCCACCCCAAAAACCTCCCACCATTGGCAAAGAGGGACCTGGCAACCCTAGCCATAAACACCACCCTCCAAAGCATCCATTTTCTCCAGGGGAACTGATCTCTGTCATCTGGAGATCAGTTGTAATTCCAGGGGATTTCCAGGTCCCACCTGGAGGCTGGCATAGAGTCACCTCAGTGGGGTACAATGCCATCAAGTCCACTTTCCAAATCAGCCATTTTCTCCAGGGGAACTGATTTTTGTAGCCTGGAGATCAGTCAGAATTCTGGGAGGTCTCCAGCCTCCTCCTGGAGGTTGGCAATCCTGCCAAGGTCAGATGTTAGGATGCGCCTTAAAAGCACTCATGGGGGTTGCTGTAAGAGGAATATGGGGTTGAAATTAATGTAACTAGGGTTGCCAACCTCCAGGTACTAGCTGGAGATCTCCTGCTATTGCAACTGATCTCCAGCCGATTTCCAGGGGCTATTCAGGTTTTTAACCTGAAAATTACACCAATTATCCTCTTTGGTGTTGCCATCTGGATTACAGTCATCAATGAATCTATAGATCGTCCACTGCTTCAGTTCTTACAAAAACTCCTAAATGCCCCTCGATGTGTTGCTGGCGTTACTCTTCGTTCCGAGTTTGGCCAAATGTCACTTGAAGCTAGGGCGTGGTTGGCCACCTTTAAACTCCACCTTAAACTGTGCTTTAGCACTGAGGGGTTCCTAGCTTCTCTGAAGCATGACCCTTTAAAATCCTCATGGCAAAAAATCTTAGATGAGAAACTGGCGTTGCTGGGCTTCTCGCAGGATATGATATCAGATCTTGGGAAAACTGAAGCTTTTGCCAAAATTAAAAAGCGCATTAAAGAGCTCGATTATAACAGCACTACTTTTCGTGCTCGTCGCGTCTGTTCATCCCAGTTCTTCAGAATACCCCCTCCACGTGGTCTGCCTGCCTATACATATTATCTGACAACTCCTCGTCTCTGTAGAGCTTTTTGCTTGGCTAGATTGAATGCTAATCCTTCTATGGTAATGCAGGGCAGAATTCTGAATATACCATACTCAGACAGGATCTGCCCTTGCTCTTCTGGCTCTATTGACTCATTAGCTCATGCCCTTTGGGAATGCCGCTTTTACGAGGAACTTCGACCGCACTATATTTCCCCCCTTTTAATATACAAATCCAATGCCTCTGTGACTGACATAATGCCTTTTTTACTAAGCGACAGGGACCCCAAGGCTACATTGTCAGTGGCAAGATTTGTTTCAGTCCTTATATCCCTCCAACACTAGATATACGCTGCTCAAGATCAATTGATCAAGGAGCTTCTAAGGGATAAAAGGAAAAGGATCTCCAGCCGATAGAGATCAGTTCCTCTGGAGAAAACGGCCACTTTGGCAATTAGACTCTATGTCATTGAAGTCCCTCCCCTCCCCAAACCTCGCCCTCCTCAGGCTCCACCCCAAAACCATCCCGCCGGTGGCAAAAAGGGACCAGGCAACCCTATATGTAACAAGGGCTTGGTGGAGCTAACCACAGCCTCCAATAGGGGAGCAAATAAAGGTTCATGCAATGGCGTACGTAGGTGCATGTCTTTCTTTGCTCCAAACCCTGGCGTCTCGACCCCTCCCTAGTCCGCTGCGCCAGCCCTCCAGGTGAATCGGGAGACATTGGGGGAAAAATGCATGGTCGCTTTAACCTCCTTTCTTCCCTGTTTCAGCCAGGATTCAGCCAGGATCGAACGCATGCGCGTTCGATCCTGGCTGAATCCTGGCTGAAACAGGGAATAAAGAAGGCTAACGCGACCATGCTTTTCCGCCCTCTGAGACCCGGGACAGCTACATATTCAGAACCCGGATGGGAAATAAAACTTTTCTACTCACAACTTCTGTGTGTGTTCTCACAAAGCAGCCTTCCGTCAAAAAGTCGAGAACAGCAACGCTTCTTCCAGTCTCGCACTAGTAAATCGGATTATTTGTTTGTTATCTGACAAGAAAAGAAGCCGCGTTATTTGCTTTCGGGGGCTTCTCCCGGAGTATTATTTCGAAGAATCCACATCTATAATAATGCAAGGCGGGTGTTCACTTTGACAAGTGTAGATGACTGGATGATGGGAGAAACCCCCCCCCCCAAAAAAACCTCATATTACTTTGCATATAACTTTTGAATTATTCATCCCAATTATATTTGTAATAGATTTGTCCTCAGCCCTATCTGCACACAGCGCCCACAGCCGATGCCTCAGGAGACGCTCATATTTCCATGTCATTCATTACTTTCCTGAGATTAAAAAAATGCTAGCAAATCACAATTACTGCCCTCGGGTCATGTATTATATACTGAATTTACTTCAGTTATTAGAAGTCCATTGTGCTCTTCTTATGAGTTCATGACTATAAAAGATTTAAGAAGATTGAAAAGCAGGTCGTCTTTTGAGGGGGTTAGGGAGATATTTATCACAGGGGAGATATTTATCAGTAAAAGAGATTTAAAAGCAGGTCGATGTAACACATGACCTGTAACTAATATCTTCCATGTAAATATCCTGGGAAGTCACAACTGGATGTGATATCTCAAGGTACGTACAATAGAACTGAACGTTTGCCTTTGGGAATTCTTCTTGAAAAAGGAAGCGATAAGAACTTCAAAACCGTCATATAAACTGTTTATTGATTCCCCTGTTGCTCCAGTGAAGTGTCTCTGTTAATAAAGAAAGAAAAATCACTTAATATTCACTTACAGACTTAAGATTGGTTAAACAGACATTATATATTGTACGTCAAGTGTGTGTATATGTGAGTATATGTTATATGTCTATACATATTTAATGGGTCTTAATAACCATTTGTACTGCTGAAAATACGTGCTGTAACTTTTTTCATGTCAGGTCATCCCACCTGGAGGTTGACAACCCCACCATACTCCAAAGCAGGGTTGCCAGCTCCAGTTTTGAAAATACCTGGAGATTTTGGGGGTGGAGCCTGAGGACGGCGGAGTTTGGGGAGTTTCTCTACCACTTTGACTTTCTCCACCACTTAAGGGAGGATCAACCCGGCTTACAGTCACCTTCCCTTCCCCTCCCCACAACAGACACCCTGGGAGGGAGGTGGAGCTGAGAGAGTGTGACTAGCTCAGGGTCACCCAGCTGGCTTCATGTGTAGGAGTGGGGATACCAACTGGTTCACCAGATTAGCCTCCGCCGCTCAGGTGGAGGAGTGGGGAATCCAACCCGGTTGTCCAGATCAGACTCCACTGCTCCAAACCTCTCCTCTTAACCACTACCCCACGCTGGCTGTGCAAGTCCTGTCTCAACCCACACAACAGCTACACTCTGACCAAAAAGCTTTTGCTGAATGCCCCCCTACTTCAGTCTCTCAGATTGGCTGCAATCCACTGTCAGGGTGGTTGTTTTCTCTTTCCCCAAATGTCTCTCTGTTACCCCATGGAAGGCTGCTAGAAACTCTCTCGGCGAGGTTACCACCGACCCTTCCTTACGATGGCGCCTTGTTCCTGTGCTAGGGTTGCCAAATGCCCAGTGGCGGTGGGCAAAATCCCGCCAGTCCACTGGGCTGCCCGTCGACCAGCTGAGGGTCGGCGGGCAACGCGTGCACGTGCACCTGCACGCCACGACCACATCACTTCCAGGTTTACCCGTACGTGACGCGGACGTGCTAGCAACCTCTGCCAAAACTCTATGAAAACCATAGAGTTTTGGTGGAGATTGCTAGAGCGTCTGCATTACTTCTGGGTAAACCTGGAAGTGACATAGGTGCGGCATGCGGGGTGTGCGCACGCATGCGCATTGCGTGCCCCAGCCATGCCCCTGGAAAGCTCCCGCCAGTGGAGGTAAGGGAGGGACCTGGCAACCCTATCCTGTGCCGACATCATTGGTATAATTGTGCAGAATATCAATTGTGCTCAAAGTAACCTGTTTGTCCCAAAGTAACCTGTTTTCTGTGCGCCTGGCAGACACAACAAACCATGTGCTTTGAACTATACACTACTGACTCCCAGTAGATCAGCGCCTTATTCATGCACAGAGACTTCTTTTGTGCTGTGAGAATCTCTAAAGAGTAAAGGGAGAATCCAAATCACTGTGTTTTTTGGGGGGGGGGAGGTTAGCCTGCACACTGTTCAATTATTCAGGGTATTATTAAAATATGAACCGAAAAAGATTTGCATGGGAAATGTATTTTAATTTTTAAAGAGTTTGCCTTTTAACCTGTGTTTACGAGGCTGGAATCTACCCCAACAGCATGCAGATGAAGTTCGTTTTTCGTCAAGGCTTTTATCAGAGGTCAGATTTCGAACCTGGGTCACGTTCTTTCTCTCCTTCTTTGCTCATTTATTTTCAACAAAGGCCTGACCTCAAAAGCACCTGGTATCTCATCTGAAGAAATTTTGCTCGACAGAGGAGAGAAGTTCATGAACGTTTCACAACTTTTTTTAAAAAAAAGGAAGAATCTCAGTAAATTGAGATTGGGAGGAAATAAAATGTCAATAACTGGAAAAGTAGAAGTTACAAGCTCATCATATAACCACAAGATGCTCGAAGTTCCTCCAGACAAGAGGCATGAACGGGACCAGTGACAAACTGCTGTCAAGTCACAGCTAATTTATGGCAACACCTTATGTGGTTTTCAAGGCAAGAGGCATTGGTGGTCTGCCATTGTTTGTGAGGGCCAGTGTGGTGTAGTGGTTAAGAGCGGTGGTTTGGAGCGATGTACTCTAATCTGGAGAACCAGGTTTGATTCCCCACTCCTCCACATGAGCGGCGGAGGCTAATCTGGTGAACTGGGTTAGTTTCCCCACTCTTACACATGAAGCCAGCTGGGTGGCCTTGGGCCAGTCACAGTTCTCTTCAAGCTCTCTCAGCCCCACCTACCTCACCAGCCCCAGGTTGTGGGGAGGGGAAGGGAAGGTGATTGTAAGCCGGTTTGATTCTTCCTGAAGTGGTAGAGAAAGTCGGCATATAAAAGCCAACTCTTCTTCTTCTTCTCCTTCTCGGCATAGTAACCCTGGACCTCCTTGGTGGTCTCCCATCAAAGAACTAACTATGGCCAATGCAGTTTAGCTTCCAAGTTCTGGCAAGATTGGGCTAGCCTGGATTATTAGGCTGTTACCTGAGTCCTTTGCTGGTGGAAAGTGCCGTCAAGTTGCAGCTGACGTATGGTGACCCTTGGGGGGCTTTCAAGGCAGGTTCATGTGTTCATGGGGTTTGTGGGGTCCAGTCACCCACAGTGGCAAAACAATGGGAGGCACAGACAACTGGAGGAGGAGGAAGAGGAGAAGGGAAACCTGCCAGTTGGACGGTGCTTTCGATTGGGTGTTGTTTTTATGGTCTTGCCCCGTATCCAGCCTTAGGGTTGTCAGCTCTGGGTTAGGAAGTACCTGGAGATTTGGGGATGGAGCCTGAGGAGGGCGGGGTTTGGAAAGACTTCAATGCCATAGACTCCTGTTGACAGAAGCGGCCATTTTCTCCAGGGGAACTGATTTCCATCATCTGGAGATCAGTTGTTATAGCAGGAGATTTCCAGCCACCACCAGGAGGTCGGCAATCGTATCCAGCCAGTTCCGTTTTTATGACTGTTGTGTGAACTTCTTAATATGTTTGATGTTCTTAAGGTGGTTTTTTTGCGGTTTTATTGGCTGTTGACCCTCGATTGTGATGGCTCTATCAAGCATTCTATCAAGTTAGGTAAAGGTAAAGGTCCCCTGTGCAAGCACTGGATCATTCCTGACCCATGGGGTGACGTCACATCCCAATGTTTCCTAGGCAGACTTTGTTTATGGGGTGGTTTGCCAGTGCCCTCCCCAATCATCTTCCCTTTCCCCAACAAGCTGGGTACTCATTTTACCAACCTCAGAAGGATGGAAGGCTGAGTCAACCTTGAGCCTGCTACCTGAAACCGACTTCCGTCAGGATCGAACTCAGGTCGTGAGCAGAGCTTGGACTGCAGTACTGCAGCTTTCCACTCTGCACCACGGGGCTCCAGGTTTTTAAATAGGTATTTTCAATAGTTTTCTCTGCTAGTGTTAGCTGCCTCGTTCTGGTCTCTGGAGCCGCCGCTTACAGAGATCCTAAGAAAAAGAATTAATAACAATTCTAATACCAAAACATAAGCAGAAGTGACACGTGCAAGTCGGAACAACCTAGACCTTGTTTGTAATTTTGTTTTCACTCCATTCTGAAGAAAGGAAATAAAATATAGTATTCCCAGTGACAATTTGCCAGAAGCAATATCTGCACAGCACCCAGAGTGAATGTCAGAAATGGTGGAGAGCGTTACAAACAAAACGGTGTGTTTCCCCCTTCCTCTCTTCTCATATTAAGTTTATGTGTCCTTGGGGAGAGTGGGGGATATCTCTTCCCTCGAAGAAAGCGACTCAGTTTGCATGGATATGATGACAGTGTGGGACAGCATGAAATTTTCTATCCACTGGGCTGTTCAAAATTAGGTTAGAACAACCAGGGGACCTGCAAAGAACCTGTGAGGTGTGTGTGTTAAATGCCGTCAAGTCGCTTCCGACTCATGGTGACCCTATGAATCAATGTGCTCCAAAATGTCCTATCTTTGACAGCCTTGCTCAGATCTTGCAAACTGAGGGCTGTGGCTTCCTTTATAGAGTCAATCCATCTCTTGTTGGCCCTTCTTCTTTTCCTGCTGCCCTCACCTTTTCCTAGCATGACTGTCTTTTCCAGAGACTCTTGCCTTCTCATAATGTGACCAAAATACGATAGTCTCAGTTTAGTCATTTGAGCTTCTAGGGTCAGTTCAGGATTGATTTCATCTACAACCGATTTTTTTTTTTGGCAGTCCATGGTATCCGTAACACTCTCCTCCAACACCACATTTCAAAGGAATCTACCTTCTTCCTATCAGCTTTCTTTAATGTCCAGCTTTCACACCCATACATAGTAATAGGGAATACAATGGCATGAATTAACTTGATCTTGGTGGCCAGTGACACATCCTTACACTTCAGATTGTTTTCTAGCTCCTTCATGGCTGCCCTTCCTAGTTTCAATCTCTTCCTGATTTCTTGGCTGCGAGGGGCATCTCATTTTTCCCTTCCCCTCTATTTTGTCTTTCCCAAAAAAAACCATAGCCTCTCCCCTTTTCCTGATTAGAACATAAGAACATAAGAAAGGCCCTGCTGGATCAGACCAAGGCCCATCAAGTCCAGCAGTCTGTTCACACAGTGGCCAACCAGGTGCCTCTCGGAAGCCACAAACAAGACGACTGCAGCAGCACCATCCTGCCCGTGTTCCACCGCACCCAAAATAATAGGCATGCTCCTCTGATACTAGAGAGAATAGGTATGCAGCATGACTAGTATCCATTCTAACTAACAGCCATGAATACCCCTCTCCTCCATGAATATGTCCACTCCCCTCTTAAAGCCCTCCAAGATTCCTTCTTTCCTTCCTGCCCACTAGCAAACCTACCTTTATCTGCCCCTCTGTCTTCACCTTTCCCTTGTAGCCTAATGGTTGCCATTTCCCGGACTGTGTTACTTGGTCACTACACGTGTCACTGCCATCCCAGGCGGGAGTCAAGCCCAGACGCTAATGACAAAGGCTCCCGTACTAGTGAGAATAACGGACAAGGGAAAACCAGAGGGAATCCATTTTTCTCTGTCCAAAGATCATGTCTCCAGCAGCCGCCATTTCGCAAGAGACGACCGGAAATGCATGCAGCCCCCCCCCTCCATCTGCATGACTGATGGTTCATCAGAAACCTCCGAGATAACAGCAGCATGAGATCGCACCTCCGGCATCAAGGAATGAGTCACCTGAGCGCAGTTGTGCAAACTTTTGTGAGATGCCCAGATGGCCCCATCTACCAACGTCTCCCGACACTCTCAGAATGTGCTCAGTCAATGGTTTAGGTTTAGCCTGTCTAATTGCCCCCTGCCCCACCTCACAGCTGACCATCAAGGTTCAAGCAGGGAGCCATGAGGGGGTGATCTAATTAGCCCCACCCCAGAAAGGGTATATCTGGGGACACCAGTATACACTCAGGAGCTCTCTCTCACACCCTTTTACACTTGCTGTTACTCTTGTCAGTTTGGGTAAGCGCTGCCCGACCACGCACCCCTCCCGCCTTGCTGATCAAGTCACGGGAACCCCCTTGCCCCCTCCTTTTCTTGTCTTTGCCGCATGGAACCAAGGACGCCGTCTTCAGGATCAGGTGAATATTGCCCCTCTTCAAAGGGACCCTGCCACATTGGTGAACATTCTTATTTTAATACCTTTATTCCCTAGGCTCTGTATGTATGTTGTGAAAGTCTGTTTTGTTTGTGTGCATATATATATAATTAAGTAAAATCCTTTTTAACAAAATCCATTGCCTCTGCCTTATTTGGGGGGTCACAGGACGGACTTTGGTATACATAGTTATGCCTTGCCAGTTATTAATTCGCTATTCCCCATTTTTACCATTCATAACTGAGCAATTTGGCTTACACCCTCCTCTCTTCCCCATGGCAACCTCTACCTGGGAAAAATATGTCCCAGTTATGCACTGGGCATAATGTTTGCTGTTGCCCTGGCTATCAGAGGAGCATGCCTATTGTATTAGGTGCTGTGGAACACAGGCAGGACAATGCTGCTGCAGCCGTCTTGTTTGTGGGCTTCCTAGAGGCACCTGGTTGGCCACTGTGTGAAATGACTCCTGGACTTGATGGAATCATAGAATCATAGAGTTGGAAGGGACCACCATGGTCATCTAGCCCAACCCCCTGCACAGTGCAGGAAATTCACAACTACCTCCCCCCAAAACCCCCAGTAACCCCCTACTCCATGCTCAGAAGATGGCCAAGATGCCCTCCCTCTCATAATCTGCCTAAGGTCATAGAATCAGCATTGCTGACAGATGGCCATCTAGCTTCTGCTTAAAAAACCTCCAGGGAAGGAGAGCTTACCACCTCCCAAGGAAGCCTGTTCCACTGAGGAACCACTCTAACTGTTAGAAAATTCTTCCTAATGTCTAGACGGAAACTCTTTTGATTTAATTTTAACCCGTTGGTTCTGGTCCAACCTTCTGGAGCAACAGAAAACAACTCGACACCATCCTCTATATGACAGCCCTTCAAGTACTTGAAGATGGTTATCATATCACCTCTCAGTCTTCTCCTCTTCAGGCTAAACATTCCCAGCTCCTTCAACCTTTCCTCATAAGACCTGGAGTCCAGACCCCTCACCATCTTTGTTGCCCTCCTCTTGACATGTTTCAGCTTGTCTACATCTTTCTTAAATTGTGGTGCCAAAAACTGAACACAATACTCTAAGTGAAGTCTAGCCAGAGCAGGCCTTGGTCTGATCCATCAGGGCTTTTCTGATGTTCTTATTTACATATTTGGGGGGCGGTCCTGAGTTAAAAATTATGGGCAGTAATCAATTACTATTGATTAATAGCTCGATCGATGCTGCGTGAGGCAGAGCAGCTTAATTGAAGAGAATCAGCACTTCAGAAGCTAGTAGCACTGGAAGAAGACCACTGTCAGCAAAGTTGGTGGTTTTTCGAAATGCAGCTGCCTCATCTGGATCTAGGAGAGAAAGACAGAGAGAGAGAGAGAGAGAGAGAGAGAGAGAGAGAGAGAGAGAGAGAGAGAGAGAGAGAGAGAGAGAGGAACAGTGTGAAATGAAATCCAAGAACATCACAGATAATTGACATCCGGAGTGAAACTCTTCAACGAGAACATTTCCTACTGATATTTCATCGGCACACATTGTCTCAACTGGAGAACTTGCCAACGTATTACATGTATATTCGCTCTCAGTAACGAACAGCAGGACGGTATAAATTTTTCATTCTGCTGAAGCCGAATTCCAGGCCGAAGCAGCTTCTTCTAAAAAGGAGCAGCTTTCTTTTAAAGGCAAGAAAAAGGATAAACAATCTCTACGGGGTTGTTAGAAACTAGGATTTAGTTGTTGTGCCTTATCAGCCATGGGAGAAAGCCATGTATCATTAAATATTGCTTATAATCAGCTTGGTTCAGATATCATGTGAAGCATGGGAAAATGTTAATGGCGCTTAGTCGGCAAACGGCAGCCTGAATTGCCTTGAGCAGACTTGTTTCATCAGGTTTTCAGAGCGAAGCAGGATTGGCCATAGCTAGAACTTGGATGGGAGGCCACTAAGGAAGCCCAGAGGCAGGCAATGGCGAAGAAGAAGAAGAAGAAGAAGAAGAAGAAGAAGAAGAAGAAGAAGAAGAAGAAGAAGAAGAAGAAGAAGAGTTGGTTTTTATATGCCGACTTTCTCTACCACTTAAGGGAGATTCTAACTGGCTTACAATCGCCTTCCCTCCCCCTCCCCACAACAGTCACCCTGTGAGGTAGGTGGGGCTGAGAGAGTGTGACTAGCCCAAGGTCACCCAGTGGCTTCATGTGTAGGAGCGGGAAACAAATCCAGTTCGCCAGACTAGCCTCCGCTGCTCATGTGGAGGAATGGGGAATCAAACCCGGTTCTCCAGTTCAGACTGCCCTGGTCCAAACCACCACTCTTAACCATTACACCACATTGGCTCTGTTTGTCTCTTGCCCTTAACACCTTGCAGATGGGGTCGCCATATGTCAGTTGCGACTTGACGGCGCACAATTGTAAATTTTGCGAAACCAGGATTCGGTTCACTGATAATAATTCAAATCCTAATTTGAGCCAGTGTGGTGTAGTGGTTAGAAGGGGTGGGCTCTGATCTGGAGACCCAAGTTGGTTTCATCTTTCCTACACATGAAGCCAGCAGGGAGATCTTGGGCCAGTCACAGTTCTCTCCAAACTCTCGCAGCCCCACCTAACCCTCAGGGTGTCTGTTGTGGAGAGAGGAGGGGAAGGAGATTGTAAGCCAGTCTGATTCTCCTTAGAAAAAGTCGCATATAAAAACCAGCTCTTCTTCATCATCATGAGAGCCAGCATGGTGTAGTGGTTAAGAGAGGTGGTTTGGAGCAGTGGACTCTGATCTGGAGAACCAGGTTTGATTCCCCAATCCTCCACATGAGAGGCGGACGCTAATCTGGTGAACTGGGTTTGTTTCCCCACTCCTCCACACAAAGCCAGCTGGGTGACCTTGAGCTAGTCACAGCTCTCTCAGCCCCACCTACCTCACAGGGTGTCTGTTGTGGGGAGGGGAAGGGAATGTGATTGTAAGCCAGTTTGGGTCTCCCTTAAGTGGTAGAGCAAGTTTGCATATAAAAGCCAACTCTTCTTCTTCTTCTTCTTCTTCTATACCATGCCACCTTCCCTCCCAAAACAGTAGTAAGTAGCTGCGAAGCAGTTCAAAAAAACTACCCCAAAAAATGAATATTTTTGTAAACTCTCCCCTTTTGTTCTCATGGCTTGCCTGACTTGAAAATTAAGATTTTCATTCCTAGGCCTAGAAGGCGGACGAAATGTCAGCCTTCCACAAGTAACCCGAAATCAGTGGAGGTAAAACAATTGTGTATTTCATTTGCTCTTTATTTTTTAAGCAGATGCATCTTTCTTTCTAACTCCATAAAGGCACTTTATTGGACTTCCTAAAAATGTCGAAGATGCTAAAGCACAGCATATATTTACAATGGGTTTTACTGGTTACTGAATCCTCATTGCTAGTACATTCCGAAATGTATTTATTACTGCTTTACAGCCTCGGTGGCTGATTATTTTTTTTAAATGTACTACGGGGGTGAAAGGAAAACAAGAAGAAAGAGTAGCTCAGAGAGATGAAATTTAAAAAAAGAAAAGCTAAAACATCGCTTTGGGCTGCTAGGTCTCATGATATGCAGCGTGGCCCCTTGGAAGGTGGAGAGAACTGTTCAGATTCATATTTTTAATACCTTTAAAACATATTTATCCCATCTTTCCTAGAAAGCTCACAAAGAACCAACAATAAAACATTGGGTTAAATTAGGATTGCCAGGTGTCCCTCTTCGCCACCAGTGGGAGGTTTTGGGGGCGGAGCCTGAGGAGGGCAAGGTTTGGGGAGGGACTTCAATGCCATAGAGTCCAATTGCCAACGCGGCCATTTTCTCCAGGTGAACTGATCTCTATCGGCTGGAGATCAGTTGTAATAGCAGGAGATCTCTTATCTGGCCAAGGGCCGTAAATAAACAATCTATCTATCTAGCAGGAGATCTCCAGCTAGTACCTGGTATTTAACTATGAGCAAAGAGTGAAGCATCTTACTATGTCAGTATCCCTTATGGGAACTTGTGGACACTGCTGTGGCTTAAGATTGAACCTTTATGGACTTTGCTAGGCTGTGAAATTACCATTGCATGGATGAAATAATATGGGGCTGAAGAAACCAAGGTGAAACGGCTGTCCCCCATGTTTTGATCTATAAACCTTGGATCCTTACCTGTTGGATTTACACCTGAGAATAACTTATACCATTGGAACGGATCATCTTTGAAATATTTAAGAAGAGGACTTTTTTGCCCATAATATGAATTATTCCATGTATATAATGTATATTGTTTAGTCACAGTTGTTAAGAATATTTGCTTCACACAGCTTGTCTTTTTTGTCTAGCACCTAATAATATTTGTATTTTGCTAACTGGCTCTGAGCATTTGTGTACCATTTACCCGTGCTAATTTCCAAACCACCAAGGTATAGGCACGGAGGTGCTTTTGTTTTGGTTTTGCTAAGTACCTGGAGGTTGGCAACCCTAGCTTAAATCCCTCCGAGGTTTTCCATAGGCAGAGGGATTTAAACTCACTGAGTACAGCTTTCACACAATTTCCCTCCTGAAGCAGCCTGAAACGTCCCCCGGTTTTCAGGGACCTGTTTTATCACAACTGTGAAAACATGGGCAAGAGGCAGGGAAGCGCAGAGGGAGAGCAAGGCAACCTCTGACAGTCGGAAACAGCATGCAGAATCCAAACAAAGAGCCGAAGTCGTCAGAGGGGTGACCACGAGGGAAACAGCCATGCAGAAAAGGCCAAAGACTCCTGGAATATGTTGCATTCATCCTCAGTTGCGGCAGTCCCTGATTCAGCATGAGAACGAAGGTAAAGATCTTACCATTATGTAGAGGATTTGCTCAAATTTCCCCGCCCCCCTTTCAAAATTGCTGTGTTTTGTAAACCTCTCAACGCTGCTAACTGAGCAGGGCGAAGGGACCATGCTACCCCTGAGGATAGTCTATACAATACTCATATCTAACACTACAGAACATAAGAAAGGCCCTGCTGGATCAGACCAAGGCCCATCAAGACAGCAGTCTGTTCACACAGTGGCCAACCAGGTGCCTCTAGGAAGCCCACAAGCAAGACGACAGCAGCAGCACCATCCTGCCTGTGTTCCCCAGCACCTCATATAATAGGCATGCTCCTCTGATGCTGGAGAGAATAGGTATCCATCATGACTAGTATCCATTTTGACAAGTAGCCATGACTACCCCTCTCCTCCATGAACATGTCCACTCCCTCTTCAAGCCTTCCAAGTTGGCAGCCATCACCACATCCTGGGGCAGGGAGTTCCACAATTTAACTATGCGTTGTGTGAAGAAATACTTCCTTTTGTCTGTTTTGAATCTCTCACCCTCCAGCTTCAGCAGATGACCCCATGTTCTAGTATTATGAGAGAGGGAGAAAAGCTTCTCCCTGTCCACTCTCTCCATGCCATGCATAATTTTATAGACCTCTATCACGTCTCCCCTTAACCGCCTTCTTTCCAAGCTAAAAAGCCCTAAGCATTTTAATCGCTCCTCATAGGGCAGTTGCTCCAGTCCCCTGATCATTTTGGTTGCTCTTTTCTGCACCTTCTCAAGCTCTGCAATATCCTTTTTTAGGTGTGGTGACCAGAACTGTACACAGTATTCCAAGTGTGGTCTCACCATAGATTTGTACAAGGGTAGTATGATAGCAGCAGTTTTATTCTCTATTCCTCATCTAATTATGGCCAGCATGGAATTGCCGCACATTGGGTTGACATCGTCATCGAGCGGTCCACTCGAACAGAACATGCCCTGTGTTCCCAAAATGAAGGCCACTTTGCAGAACACAGCCCCACCACTTTGCAACTTGTGAAAGAAAATGATTTTCGCCCGGGAACTGTTAAAGCCGCATTCACGGGCATGTTACTTCTGGTGCAGGAAGGTCAGTTCGCTCTGGGCAAAGTCAGGAGACAATCTTGTGCGGTGCCGGTAGAGCCATCCATCAGCAACACACACCAATGACGTGCATGAGGGGGAGGAAAAAAATACACACGGTTACGGTTTATGTGCTGGAGGGGAGATCATCTTGCCAAATCCCCACTGGTGAAATGAAATGAAAACAAATAGCTTCAATCTGCAGCAATACCTCCCAACATGATGGCTTCCCAGAACTCCACAAGCCAGCAGAATGACAAGCAGGAACGGGGATTCTCTGCATAGCCTTGGGAGCGCCGAGCATCATAGAATCAACGAAGAAGAAGAAGAAGAAGAAGAAGAAGAAGAAGAAGAAGAAGAAGAAGAAGAAGAAGAAGAAGAAGAAGAAGAAGAAGAGTTGGTTTTTATATGCCGACTTTCTCTACCACTTAAGGGAAACTCAAACCGGCCTGGGCCTGGAGCAGCGAACTCTGATCTGGAGAACCGGGTTTGATTCCCCACTCCTCTACATGAGTGGCAGAGGCTAATCTGGTGAACTGGATTTGTTTCCCCACTCCTCCACACGAAGCCAGCTAGGTGACCTTGGGCAAGTCACGCTCTCTCAGCCTCACCCACCTCACAGGGTGTCTGTTGTGGGGAGGGGAGGGGAAGGTGATTGTAAGCCGGTTTGAGTCTCCCTTAAGTGGTAGAGAAAGTTGGCATATAAAAACCAACTCTTCTTCTTCCAATCACCTTCCCTTCCCCTCCCCACAACAGACACCCTTTGAGGTAGGTGGGGATGAGAGAGTTCGGAGAGAACTGTGACTAGCCCAGGTCACTCAGCTGGCTGCATGTGCAGGAGTGGGGAAACAGATCCAGTTCACCAGACTAACCCCCACCGCTCATGTGTAGGAGTGGGGGAATCAAACCCAGTTCTCCAGATTGGAGTCCACCGCTCCAAACCACCGCTCTTATCCACTATACCAAGCTGGCTCTTTTGCCTGTTTTTTATCTCTACGCGATAAACTGGACACGTGTTCCTGCGAGGGTCCATGTTAGGCAAGATTAGGATTGCCCGTATCCTCTAGCTAGATTGCCAGAACTGGAGAATGCAGAGGACTGAAAAATGCCAGCCAAACTCTTCAGCTGGAAAGAAGGTGGTTAAGGGGAGACATGATAGAGGTCTATAAAATTATGCATGGTTTGGAGAGAGTGGAGAGGGAGAAGCTTTTCTCCCTCTCCCATAATACTAGAACGCGGGGTCATCTGCTGAAGATGGAGGGTGAGAGATTCAAAACAGACAAAAGGAAGTATTTCTTCACACAGCGCATAGTTAAATTGTGGAACTCCCCGCCCCAGGATGTGGGGATGGCTGCCAACTTGGAAGGCTTGAAGAGGGGAGTGGACATGTTCATGGAGGAAAGGCGTATTCATGGCTACTTGTTAAAATGGACACTAGTCACGATGCATACCTATTCTCTCCATGATCAGAGGAGCATGCCAAATATATTAGGTGCTGTGGAACGCAGACAGGCTGCTGCTGCTGCAGTCGTTTTGTTTGTGGGCTTCCTAGAGGCACCTGGTCGGCCACTGTGTGAATGGACTGCTGGACTTGATGGGCCTTGGTCTGATCCAACAGGGCTTTTCTGATGTTCTTAAGTAGAGCGGTGGACTCTACTCTGGAGAACCAGGTTTGATTCCCCGCACCTCCACATGAGCGGCGGACTCTAATCTGGTGAACCAGGTTGGTTTCCCAAAAAAACCCAAACAGTTGTTTATTCATCGTTTTCGTTTTAGCCCACTGAGGGCCTTCTTCCCCGCCCCCTGCCAATCCTGTCGCACATCGATAACCCACAGTATATTCTAAGCAACTGAATAAAAAGTTATATTAATTGAGAAATCAATGAGCAGGAGTAGGGCGCTGAGGTCATATGGATTGTCTCATCCCGAACAATCAAAGCCAACGTGCCCTTTCTGTAGGTCTTCCATCATCTGCGTTTTGCTCGCCAGCCCTTCAAACAGCTCTTAATTATGGGCTGCAGCGATTTGTCTTCAAACATCACACTATAGTGGAATCCATGCATCAATAAATGCGACTCCAAAGCTGTTTTCTACCCCAACGGAGAGCTGATTGCTTCCACGGCTTGAAGCGGGCCTGTCGTTCATTACATTTGGGTGGGGGGGTTTTCAAGGTCCACCGGTGACAGAAAATGTTTCTAAGTAACGTGCCGGACTGAAGGGGGAAAGATGGCCTTGGATCGGAAGGCCCTGGCCAGGGTGCTGAATCTATGCCTGCCTTCCTAGTGATCCAAGGAAGGGCCTTATTGCTCAATTTTACAGCATCTGCTTTGCGTGCAGAAGGATCCAGATTTAATTCTTGGCATCTCCTGCTCAAAGGATCTCTGGTAGCAGCAGGGCTGAAACAGGCCTTGGAGAGACAATGTCAGTTAGAAAGAAAACAGAAGGGCCACACCAATTGTAGAGATAAAAACTGGCAAAAGAGCCGGCGGTGCAAAGAAGACGAATATTGATTGTTCAGGTGATCTGAAGAAGTGCGCGGCGACTCACGAAAGCTCATACCCCTAACAGAAATTTTGTTAGTCTTTAAGGTGCTGCTGGACTCTGGCTCTTTTCTACTGGAAAATACAGTAATGCTAGGCAAAGTTGAAGGCAGCAGGAAAAGAGGAAGACCCAATATGTGGATTGAGTTAATAACGGAAACGACAGCCTTCAGTTTGCAAGACCCGAGCAAGGCTGTTAATGATAAGACATTTTGGAGGACATTAATTCATAGGGTCACCATAAGTCAGACGCGACTTGACGGCACTTAACACACACACACAGGTGGCAGATGAAAACATTTGTATTCCTCTGGGTTTTTAAATGGTGTTTCTTCTGGCATGGCTGTGCAGAAGAGTCACTGATATATCCTTGAAAAACATACGAAGGCTGTTTTTATAATGCTACACTTTTATTGTATGGGATGACTTTACTGCACTATTTCCTCTTATTTTATGCTTTAGGCTTGCTATTTCTGCATATCTTGATGCTGCTTTAATTGACAGTTGTTAGCTTGCTGGCTGATTTCATTTTTATGTTCTGCTTTTATGTTTATCTTGTATTTTTATTTTGTTTTTATTTGATTCCTTTATTATTTTTTGTTGGAAGCACTTTGAGATATATTTTATAGAGCAGTAGCTAATGGGGAGGGGCTGGGGCTCAGTGGTAGAGCATCTGTTTGGCATGCGAAAGGACCCAGGATCGATCCCTGGCATGTCCAGATAAAAGGACCAGGTGATAGGTGATGTGAAAGACCTCTGCCTGAGACCCTGGAGAGCCATGGATAGGGGCTGTTGCTCAGTGGAAGCACATCTGCTTGGCATGCAGAAGGTCCCAAGTTTAATCTAGAACTGGTTAAAAAAAAAGGCTAGAACTGGTAAAAAAGGGGAAAGGGGATAAGTGTGTATTGAAGGTGGTATTACTGTGTATAAGTATTTCTTCACACAACGCATAGTTAAATTGTGGAACTCCCTGCCCCAGGATGTGGTGATGGCTGCCAACTTGGGAGGCTTTAAGAGGGGAGTGGACATGTTCATGGAGGAGAGGGGCTATCCATGTCTGCTAGTCAAAATGGACACTAGTCACGATGCATACCCATTCTCTCCAGGATCAGAGGAGCAGGCCCATTATATTAGGTGCTGTGGTACACAGGCAGGACAATGCTGCTGCAGTTGTCTTGTTTGTGGGCTTCCTGGAGGCACCTGTGAACAGACTGCTGGACTTGACGGACCTTGGTCTGATCCAGCATGGCCTTTCTTATGTTCTTAATCCCCAGCATCTCCAGGTAAAAGGACCAGGCAATAGGTGATGTGAAAGACTTCTCCCTGAGACCCTGGAGAGCTGCAAAGAGGAGCTGTGGCTCAGTGGCAGAGCATCTGCTTGGCATACATAAGCTCCCAGGTTCAATCCTTGTCATCTCCAAGTAAAAGGACCAGGCGACCGGTGATATGAAAGGACTCAGCCTGACACCCCGGAGAACTGCTACCAGTCTGAGTAGACAATACTAATCTTGATGGACCAAGGGTTTGATTCAGTATAAAGCAGCTTCATGCTTCATGTAGTCAAATGAATACCCAAGTGTTAATCTACAGTGTGATGCTTAAGGGGAAGTTGCATTACCTGTAACTATCTCTTCAAAGTCTAGAGTTCAGTCAATGTCTAAATTGTGAATATCAACGAAGAAGAAGAAGAGTTGGTTTTTATATGCCGACTTTCTCTACCACCTAAGGGAGACTCAAACCGGCTTACAATCCCCTTCCCTCCCCCTCCCCGCAACAGACACCCTGTGAGTTAGGTGAGGCTGAGAGAGTGTGACTTGCCCAAGGTCACCCAGCTGGCTTCATGTGGAGGAGCAGGGAAACCAACCCAGTTCACCAGATTAGCCTCAGCCGCTCATGTGATGGAGCGGGGAATCAAACCCGGTTCTCCAGATCAGAGTCCACCACTCCAAACCACCGCTCTTAACCACTACACCACGCTGGAAGGTAAACAGGAAGGTAAACAATAATAAATTAATAAAATATGATGTCACTCCATAAGGATCCTAAAAATATCTTATGCTGACTGAGTTACATGGGCATTTATTAATTTCAAGACTGTGGTTTTGTTTTTTTTTATTAGAAGGGGCTTGCTGAAAACGCTCATATACTCTTGTCATCGCCAATATATTTTAATGAACCTTGAAGCTAAAAAAAAAAATTCCTTTGGATTTTAAAAGAAGGGGGTTCTTGGCTGTATTTCATGCATATTCTCAAGGACGCCGTGCATTAATTTTGGAAATCCATCGACTCACTTGCCTATATCCAATAAATTATAGCAGGTAATTAAGCTATTCATTTTCACTTCTCTGCCGTGTCCCCGATGCCCTTGCACGATCTGATAGGGTGGATTGATTTGCAGAAGGGAATGGTTGTGCGGCTTGTAGGGCCTTGGAGGTGATAAGGGGAGCGCTGCCCGGGTGTTCGGATCCTTCGTGTACTAGCAAGGGGCTCACATGAATGTAGTGAAGGAATCCTGTTTAATAAAGGTACCCTCCATTGTTAGCGGAAGGACCGTATCTCAGTGGTAGAGCATCTTGCTTTGTGTGCAGGCGGCCTCAGGCTCAATCTCTGGCACTTTCATGGGAAAGGTTCAGGAAAGTGGGGTGTAGTGGTTAAAGGGTCAGACTAGGAATCTGGAAAACCCAGGTTCGAATCCCCCTTCTGCCATGGAAACTTGCTGGGTAACCTTGAGCCAATCACACACACTCTCAGCCTCGACCCTGGTAAGTATTCCATTCCTCCTGGGGGTTGCCCGCTGTGGCCTAGTAGGGTTGCCAACCTCCAGGTACTAGCTGGAGATCTCCTGCTATTACAACTGATCTCCAGCCGACAGAATTCAGTTCCCCTGGAGAAAATGGCAGCTTTGGCAATTGGACTCTAGGGCCTTGAAGTCCCTCCCCTTCCCAAACCCCACCCTCCTCAGGCTCCACCTCAAAAACCTCCGGCCGGTGGCAAAGGGGGACTTGGCAACCCTACAGGGTGGCAACTCTAGGTATACCCAAGGCACACGGTTCAGTGCCTCAGAGAAAACTAGGCCGAGAGGAAAACTTTTCCATGTCATAATAAAATAATGCAAGTTGTTTACTGAGGAAAGTGTACTGCTGACTCCCGGAGTTGTAGAGACCCAAGCCCGAGCCCATAAAATGTGATAATGGGAGGCAAGAAACAAAGATAGGCCCGTTTTCAAGATAACAGATAATGAAGAAACTTTACGAAGGAAAGCAAGAAGCCTTGTTAACCGAGAGGGATGGCGATTGTTTCCCATTCAATGAAACTTTTATGAGGCCGGGGGATGATTATGCAGGGCTTATCAAGGCAGGAGGATATGAAGCAAAGCCGATCTCGAAAGATGGCTCTGCCGATAAGCAGACCACACTGGAGAAGAAGCTGATTGTGAGAAGCTTCCTTCGCAAGTGGTGAGGAATCCATGGGCTCCACCAAAGTTATATTCTGGTTTGGCTCTTGTGGCCCTTTCTTGCATGCCCAGGGTAGTCAGAAGCATGCCTTTGGGGTCAGGAAGTAATTTTCCTCCAGGAAGGGTTGCCAACCTTCAGGTAGTAGCTGGGGATCTCCTAGGGTTGCCAACCTATAGGTAGTAGCTGGAGATCTCCTGCTATTACAACTGATCACAAGAGGATACAGATCCGTTCACCTGGAGAAAATGGCCACTTTGGCCATTGGACTCTATGGCATTGAAGTCCCACCCCAAACCCCACCCTCCTCAGGCTCCACCCCAGAAACCTCCCACCAGTGGTGAAGAGGGACATGGCAACCCTAGGATCTTCTGCTATTACAACTGATCTCCAGCCGATAGAGATCAGTTCCCCTGGAGAAAATGGCCGCTTTGGCAATTGGACTCTATGGCATTGAAGTCCCTCCCCTCCCCAAACCCTGCCCTCCTGCCCCCAAAACCTCCCACCAGTGGTGAAGAAGGACCTGGCAACCGATGGGAGAGAAAGGCAGAGTATAAATGAAGTGAGGAAGGAAGGAAGATTTTTTTCAGACATTGTTCACAATCAAGTATTTCTTCGCAATTATAGGGGCTACTAACTTGGTTTTAACTAATATGAAATTTAGGGAATTGTATTCTGCACCAAATGCAGAATGCCATTTCAACACAAACATACTGCCCTGTATTTAAAGTCTGAACGCAGAAGTAATAGCTTTAGGAACAGACATCAACAAATGAATTGGACACATCTCTGCTCCGTGTTAGGGCTTTCGTTACAGAGGTTTTCTCATACGGAGGGCCATTTTTCACCACCTTGCCTGTATCAGCGCTCCGAGAATTGGTTCTGCCTTTCTGTTTCTGTCCCTCTTTCTCTATCAACCACCGTCCCTCATCCATCATTTAAGAAAGAAGAAAGCATGGTTCTTTGCGTTCATTCATTTGCTTTTACAACCACGCTTGTATGTTAATCCTGCACATGAAGTCTTGAAGTTAAGTGGTGCGAAGGAACAGTCAATAATTTACCCTGGTCCTCATTTATCCACATTAGCTGGCGACAAAGTAGATCGGTAAATATGGCCACTATTGAGTTTCAGATCCATTATAGGATCTTTGGCACAACAGAGGTACCCCTGGAGAGGATGGGAAGGGGGAAATTGCTACTCCTTGAAATGGGTGAGACGTAAGAAAAACCCTGCTGGATTAGGCCAATGAGTGGGGTTGCCAGCTCTAGATTGGGAAATACCTGGAGATTTGGGGGCAAACCACCTCTGTTAGTCTTTTGCCTTAAAAACCCTGCTGGGTTGCCATAATCATCTGCAGATTTACAGTACTTTACACACACCCAAGAGAGGGGTCATCATGAGATCATGTGGCCCTGAGTTCCATGAAGTAATTATTAGTTGAATGAAGAAGTATATCTCTTGGGCTTGGATCTAGAGAAAAGGTAGCCTTTCTGGACAAAAGGAAATGACCAGGGCTTCAAACAATACCGATCATTGTTTTTATTAAAACATTTATATCCTGCCTTTCCTCGTGGTTCTAGGTGGCTTACAATAATAGCTAAAAATGTTTTCACTTAAAGCTAGAAATAAAGTGGCAAACCCCAGTTCTCTCCCCCTAGCATTCACACACTGCTCATAAGATTCATAGCCTTTCTTATACATTAGCCTGTTTTAATTCTCACAACAGGGGGGAGAGGGTTATTTGGGGTTTTATTGTATTACGTTTTGTATGTTATCCATCTGAATTTGTAAGCTATCTGGAGCCAAAAGGAAAGGAAGGATGCAAATACTTGAACTGATAAATAAAACAACCCAGTTAAGGTTTTTATCCTCAGACTGAAGAGACAACAGAAGATGAGAGGAAGACCAGATCGTGCCAAATTCTCAGCACGATCTGTCACATAAACAGAAATCAAGGAGGTTGCACAACCAGGGGCATCGATTTGACTAAGGGACATATAGAAGATGTAAAACACAAGCGGGAGCCACTGCTGTCACTTAACGGGGAGAGGGCGCAGCTCATTGGTAGAGCCTTTATTCTTCATGCAGAAGGTCCCAGGTTCAATCCCCAGCATCTCCAGCTAAAAGGATCCGTCAGAAGATGATGTGAAAGGCTGAAGAAAGAACCCCAAGGGTTGAGGGTTAGCATAGAATCATAATCATAGCGTTGGAAAGGACCACCAGGGTCAAAAAAGGCAAAATCCTGTGTTCATGATTGTATTCAACAAGTGTGTGTGTGAGAGAGAGAGGGGGCGGGGAGAGAGAGAGACAAAAAATACAGGCTGGACAAAGTTATCAGCCCAGGGAACGAATTCTCAGCGGTCGCCTTATCTAATGTTCAGGAGCAGTCATGCTTGAAGCAAAAGAGAAGGGGTATTTTTGTCCTCTTGTTTCTATGCCGGATCTGACCCAGGGTGGTTTTGCACAGGCAAAACTGTAATGTTTTAGCGCCACCTAATGGAGACCATCTAGAATGCCATTTTTGTATCAAAAATATTAATAAAACCTGCCTGCATCTCACAGAAAAAGAGACGGCGGATCATCAGGACCGTCGCCGGTGAAGATGTTTCATAGGTCGTGTGAAATTTCAGAGATGACATGATAGCAAAATCAGTTTCAGTTCTGCTGGCAGGTGGGAAACTCAGGCGGGAGGTTTTTAAGCAGAGGTTTCCCTGGAGGTTTTTAAGCAGAGGCTAGATGGCCATCTGTCAGCAATGCAGATCATGAGAGGGAGGGCATCTTGGGCATCTTCTGGGCATGGAGTAGGGGTCACTGGGGGTGGGGGATGTAGTTGTGAATTTCCTGCATTGTGCAGGGGGTTGGACTAGATGGCCTTGGTGGTCCCTTCCAACTCTATGATTCTATGATTCTATGACAATGGGGCCTCTTCCTCCAGGACAACAAAAAAAAGTCACACAAGGGGCAGTTTGGAGTTGTTAGACATGGGTTTATGGTGCTAGATGAAAAGTTAGTGAATCACTTGATGAGAGGCTTAGAGAGGGCAACAGGTCAGGCAGTGTGCCTCCCTCTGGCAGCTTTCCACTGGCCCCGTGTCTGCAGCCTAACACTGGGAAACTCATTCAGCACTCCTGGCGGATAGCAACAGCCCCGCAAGCTTTGTGGCTGTGGGGCTGGGCTGATTCACTGTAGAGCTCCCAGCAGAAGGAACGCTGTATCTCAGTGGTTAGACAGGGAAAATGTCTCCCAGAAGGTCTCCCGCCCACCAATATTTTTCCATCAGACCCCTACAAATTGTACCACTGGCCTGTTGCCCGAACAGGATTCCACCTGCAGATATTAAAGAAATATTTGTATTCTTTTGTCAGATCCTATCTTCTAAACGCCCTGACCTGGATGGCCCAGGCTAGCCTGATCTCGTCAGATCTCAGAAGCTAAGCAGGGTTGGCCCTGGTTAGTATTTGGATGGGAGACCACCAAGGAAGACCAGGGTTGCTGTGCAGAGGAAGGCACTGGCAAACCACCTCTTTTAGTCTCTTGCCATGAAAACCCCATAAGGGGTCGCCATAAGTCGGCTGCGACTTGACGCCACTTTACACACACACATCTTCTAAACAGGCAGCACTTTCTAGGGGGGAAAAACCCTACCATGATAGACCCATTCATCATAACTCTTTAAGAGCATGCAAGCAGTGTGGGTGGAGCGATGGTTGACCCTCCTCCGATGAGCAGGCTCCTCCCACTCAGCATGGCATCAAGAAATGGACACCATCTATCCTCATAAGGTTCTTCTTGTTCTGGTTTGTAGAATAGGTAAGGTAAAGGTCCCCTGTGCAAGCACCAGGTCATTCCTGACCCATGGGGTGACGTCACATCCTGACGTTTACTAGGCAGACTTTGTTTATGGGGTGGTTTGCCAGTGCCTTCCCCAGTCATCTTCCCTTTACCCCCAGCAAGCTGGGTACTCATTTTACCCACCTCGGAAGGATGGAAGGCTGAGTCAACCTTGAGCCAGCTGAAACCTGAAACCGACTACCTGAAACCGACTTCCGTCGGGATCGAACTCAGGTCGTGAGCAGAGCTTGGACTGCAGTAATGCAGCTTACCACTCTGTGCCACGGGGCTCTTACTTGTAGAATAACAACAATAATAATAACAATAAAGTGCCACCAAGTCACAACCAACTTACGGTGACCCCTCATGGGGTTTTCGAGGCCCCAGATGTTCAGAGGTAGTTTGCCATTGCCTGCCTCCACATAGCAACCCTGGGCTTCTTTGGTGGTCTCCCATCCAAATACTAACTATGGCTGACCTTGCTTAGTTTCCACTCTCTGACAAGCTCAGGTTAGCCTGGGCTATTCAGCCAGCTCCACTTTGTCTACACCCACCTTAAATATTTTCTCCCTCCATCATAGGCTGGCCGTTTCGAAGTGACAATGTAAGAATAGGTGGGACACATTCTCCAAAAATATAGCTGAGCATCTGGCAGGTTCTTTAAAAAATATTATGCAGATTGCGTTCATTGTGTAAATGGAGTGGCTTGGGCGTAGAGTGTAAAGACGCAGATGAGCAGCGGCCGTCCGGATCCGGATCTGTTTCAGGGTCGCCCCTGAGTGCCGAAACACACCCACACACACACCGACTGAAGCCAGTTAAGAGGAAGAGGGGAGGGGCCATGGCTCAGTGGTAGAGCCTCTGCTTGGCATGCAGAAGGTCCCAGGTACAATCCTTGGCATCTCCAGTTCAAGGGACTAGGCAAGTAGGTGATGTAAAAGACCTCTGCCTGAGACCCTGGAGAGCTGCTGCTGGTCTGAGTAGACAGTACTGACTTTGATGGACCAAGGGTCTGATTCAGTAGAAGACAGCTTCATGTGTTCATATGCCCAGATTGTGCACATGCACCAATTCTCTTTATAGCAGTTTGGAACCTTTTGTTGATGGATTTGAGGCTTAGCAAAAATCCTAAAAGGTTCCCATTAGCCTGCTTGATTTCAGCAAGAGCCATATTGGGGGGGGGGAATGGCTCACACTCTGTGTGTGGGGGGGGAGAGAGCAATGTGATTTCATTCCTCCACACTGCACGCGGCATTATGAATATGGTAATCGCTGCCATCTGGTGCAGTATATATCTCCTGCCAAGAAGGAGGTCCAACCATTAGCGAAGTAAGGACAATTCATAATCAGCAGTTTGGTTGGGGTCTCCTGAGGTGGTACATGCCAATTAAGTTGAAATAATTAGACTTTAGTCCAACCCCCCCCCCCCGGTGGAGTTTATTAGGAGGAAAATCTTAGGAAACATGTGCGTCTCTGATTGTTTCCTTTTTGACAATGCAGAGATGAAACGGAAGGGAAGGACATCTGTAAAGGTAAAGGTCCCCTGTGCAAGCACCGGGTCATTCCTGACCCATGGGGTAACGTCACATCCCAACGTTTACTAGGCAGACTTTGTTTATGGGGTGGTTTGCCATTGCCTTCCCCAGTCATCTTCCCTTTACCCCCAGCAAACTGGGTACTCATTTTACCGTCCTCAGAAGGATGGAAGGCTGAGTCAACCTTGAGCCGGCTACCTGAAACCGACTTCTGTCGGGATCGAACTCAGGTCATGAGCAGAGCTTGGACTGCAGTATTGCAGCTTACTCAGGCACAAATCCATTGAAGCATCTTCCATTGTAGATTTGTTCCCCTTAAACACACCTGGCTACTAGGGCTGCCAACCTCCAGGTGGCAGCTGGAGATCTCCTGCTATTACAACTGATCTCCAGCCGATAGAGATCAGTTCACCTGGAGAAAATGGCCGCTTTGGCAATTGGACTCTATGGCACTGAAGTCCCTCCCCTCCCCAAACCCTGACCTCCTCAGGCCCCACCCCAAAAACCTCTCGCCGGAGGTGAAGAGGGACCTGGCAACCCTAGCTGGCCTTCCCGCCCCTTCCATGTCCTTCCCTTTCTCTCCCTCCCTACCCTTTTGCCGTATTCCCCATCCTATTCTTTTTTACCCTTTCATTGCTATGCCTTCTCCATCCCAGACACTGTTTGCCCTCCTAGTCTTAGGTCAGTCGGGCCCCTTGGAAAGAATTGGCCTAGCAGAGTTCCATCGTTGCCAACCTCCTCAGTGTATATTTTGTAGGGATTATTGTATTGAGAGCCAGCGTGGTGTAGTGGTTAAGAGCGGTGGTTTGGAGTGGTGGTGTCTGATCTGGAGCACCGGGTTTGATTCCCCTCTCCTCCACATGAGCGGCGGACGCTAATCTGGTGAACCAGGTTGGTTTCTCCACTCCTCCACATGAAGCCAGCTGGGTGACCTTGGGCTAGTCACACTCTCTCAGCCTCACCTACCTCACAGGATGTCTGTTGTGGGGAGGGGGAGGGAAGGTGATTGTAAGCCGGTTTGATTCTTCCTTAAGTGGTAGAGAAAGTCGGCATATAAAAGCCAACCACTACTACTACTCCTCTTCCTCCTCCTCCTCCTCCTTCTTCGCAGTCCTCCTACACAAAGCTTGTTGCTGAAAATAAAGGGGCATGGAGTACCTAAAGCAAGCCACTTGGTGGCTCTAGAGGACTTTTTCATCACCAGTGAAAGCTTTTCTCTGGCCAAAAATAATTTCTGGGGAAAGAGCCAGTGATTTTCATATGGAGGACATGACGTTTTCCCCGACCTGGCCCAGTAAATAGCTTTTGAAGCATCACTGATTTATCCCCAAATAGCTGTTGGAGCCGTTTTCATTTTTACTTTTAAATTAAAGGAACAGCTAAAATGCAACAGCCGCCAGGATGCTGAAAATGACAGAACTACAATGGGGCTGATGCAGGAGAGTTTCCCGGTGGGTCATGCTCCCCATAACCAACACAGATAACAAGAACAGCAGGGTCGGCGCCAGGGTCGCCAGCTCCGGATTGGGAAATACCTGGAGAAATTTGGGGGTGGAGCCTGTGGAGGGCAGGGTTTGGAGAGGGGAGGGACTTCAATGCCATAGAGTCCAATGGCTAAAGTGGCCCTTTTCTCCAGGGGAACTGATCTCTGTTGCCTCTAGATCAGTTGTAATAACGGGGGATCTCCAGCCATCACCTGGAGGTTGGTAACCCTCACCTGAACACCCCAAGATACCACATTGCCCAACTTTGAACATCATTTCCAAGAGGCGGTAGTCTACACTCAATCTCACACATTTCCAGGTGGGTCACCTTTTCAAGCTCAAGAAGCTTTCTTGCTAAATGTCACTGGAAGAAACCTCTATCACAGGGATGCCCAGTAGGGTTGCCAGCCAGCAGGTGGTAAACAAAATATGCACTGGTATTAAGTAGACAAGCTGTATGGAAAAATAATACCAAGCTCAGACATTTTCTTAAAGAAACTTATATTCTAATAGTGAACAAGTGAAAAAGTGTTATACAAACATCATGTGTAACGAAATGAAACTTAATACTCTATACAATACACAACATACAATAGAACAAAACAACACAGAGTAGCTGCACAAAACGCTACAAAACCATGCAAAGCCACAAAGTTGCAAGGTAAGTATAAACAGCAACTGTTATAATCAATGTCCTTTCTCTTTTTAGAGTCAAGCGAACGAACAGAATCACCAAGGTCGGGTCGTAACGCTGTCCGGATGTCCAAGCGTTTTCACTGCCTGCTAGGGCAGCTTCATCAGCCGTTCATCCATTCAAAACTTCTAAGAATGAAAAAAAATCTTTTTCTTATTTCAAAAGATCCTGTCTTTCTCTGCGCCTGCAAGGCTGTTCAGCTGTCAAATGACAGCTGAACCTTTCCTGGTATGCGCCAAGTGTAAGTGGGCAGGACCAGGTGGGACTTTTGCCCAGTAGGGCTCCTGAGTGGCCATTGGAAATGACAGCTGAACAGCCTTGCAGGCGCAGAGAAAGACGGGATCTTTTGAAATAAGAAAAAGATCTCCTGGGATTACAACCGTCCAGGTTGACGGAGATCAATTCACCTGGATAAAATGGCCTCTTTGGAAGGTGGACTCTGTGGCATTATACCCCATTGAGGCCATAGAAACCACCAACACCTTTCCTGGTATGCGCCAAGTGTTTCCCTAGCAGGCAGTGAAAATGCTTGGACATCCGGACCGCGTTACGACCCGACCTTCGTGATTCTGTTCATTCGCTTGACTCTAAAAAGAGAAAGAACATTGATTATAACAGTTGCTATTTATACTTACCTTGCGACTTTGTTGCCTTGCATGGTTTTGTAGCGTTTTGTGCAGTTACTCTGTGTTGTTTTGTTCTATTGTATGTTGTGTATTGTATAGAGTATTACGTTTCATTTCGTTACACATTATGTTCGTATAACACTTTTTCACTTGTTCACTATTAGAATATAAGTTTCTTTAAGAAAATTTCTGAGCTTGGTATTATTTTTCCATACAACCAGCAGGTGGTAGCTGAAGATCTCCTGGGATTACAACCGTCCAGGTGACAGAGATCAATTCACCTGGATAAAATGGCCTCTTTGGAAGGTGGACTCTGTGGCATTATACCCCATTGAGGCCATAGAAACCACCAACACCTTTCCTGGTATGCGCCAAGTGTTTCCCTAGCAGGCAGTGAAAATGCTTGGACATCCGGACCGCGTTACGACCCGACCTTCGTGATTCTATTCATTCGCTTGACTCTAAAAAGAGAAAGAACATTGATTATAACAGTTGCTATTTATACTTACCTTGCGACTTTGTTGCCTTGCATGGTTTTGTAGCGTTTTGTGCAGTTACTCTGTGTTGTTTTGTTCTATTGTATGTTGTGTATTGTATAGAGTATTACGTTTCATTTCGTTACACATTATGTTCGTATAACACTTTTTCACTTGTTCACTATTAGAATATAAGTTTCTTTAAGAAAATTTCTGAGCTTGGTATTATTTTTCTATACAACCAGCAGGTGGTAGCTGAAGATCTCCTGGGATTACAACCGTCCAGGTGACAGAGATCAATTCACCTGGATAAAATGGCCTCTTTGGAAGGTGGACTCTGTGGCATTATACCCCATTGATGCCATAGAAACCACCAACACCTTTCCTGGTATGCGCCAAGTGTTTTTAGTAAGTGGGCAGGACCAGGTGGGACTTTTGCCCAGTAGGGCTACTGAGTGGCCATTGGAAATCTGATTCGCTGTGCAGATTTTTAAAAAATTGCATCAGCAGCAGCTGCCACCATAGGAAAAGCGTCTTCACAGTATGACTGAAGATAAGCTGCGTGTGTGCAAGTAAATATTTTTAAACAACATATTCATTTTTAAAAGGCATCCTGATAAGCAGAGAGAACATAAGAACATAAGAAAGGCCCTGCTGGATCAGACCAAGGCCCATCAAGTCCAGCAGTCTGTTCACACAGTGGCCAACCAGGTGCCTCTAGGAAGCCCACAAACAAGACGACTGCAGCAGCACCATCCTGCCCGTGTTCCACAGCCCCTAATATAATAGGGATGCTCCTCTGGTACTGGAGATAATAGGTATGCATCATGACTAGTATTCATTTTGATTAATAGCCATGGATAGCCCTATCCTCCATGACAAAGTCCACTCCCCTCTTAAAGCCTTCCAAGTTGTCAGCCATCACCACAACCTGGGGCAGGGAGTTCCACAATTTAACTGTGCATTGTGTGAGGAAATACTTACTTTTATCTGTTTTTAATCTATCATCCTCCAGCTTCAGCAGATGACCCCGCGTTCTGGTATTATGAGAGAGGGAGAAGAGCTTCTCCCGGTCCACTCTCTCCATGCCGTGCATAATTTTATAGACCTCTATCATGTCTCCCCTTCACCGCCTTCTTTCCAAGCTAAACAGCCATATGTGTTTTAAATTCTTAGGTTAAGTGCCTGCCTCAAATGTTGAAGAGTTACTCTCAGTTGCGCGTTACCTCACTCCCTGACATTTTGTGGTTGACACCACTTCCCACAGCAGTCATTCTGTAGTTATGCCCTGTCTCGGAAGGTGACCGCAGGCTCAAAAGGTTGGGGGACCTCTGCTCTATCAAGATTTCTCTGGGACCACCACCTTTGCTGTCACTCCACGGCCTTTGTTTCGCATGCACTTCACAAGACCGCTGACCTTTCTCTCCTGGAAAAGGCATCTCGAGAAAATACCTATTTAATGAGTCACTTTGGATCGCTTACGAGAATTCATGAAAAGAATACTTGAATGGTAGCAACCAAGGAAGGAGGAGGAGGAGGAGGAAGAAGAAGGAGGAGGAGGAGGAGGAGGAGAATTGGTTTTTATACCCCAATTTTCTCTACCTTTAAGGAGACTCAAACCAGCTTACAATCGCTCTCACTTCCCCTCCCAACAACAGGCACCTTGTGAGGTAGGTGAGGCTGAGAGAGTTCGGAGAGAACTGTGACTGGCCCAAGGTCACCCAGCAGGCTTTACGTGGGGGGGTGAGGAATTGAAATCGTTCTCCAGATTAGAGTCCGTCGCTCATGTGGAGGAGTGGGGAATCAAACCCGGTTCTCCAGATTAGAGTCCACCACTCTTTACCACTACACCACGCTGGCTCTCAACAGCAGGACCGTCTCACTGCATAAGCAACCCAAGTGGCTGCCTGGGGTGTCGAACTATGAGGAAAGCAGTGCCGGAGCAAGAGGCAAAAGTACCCCGCGACCCACCCACACCGGATCTGCTGTTCCACCACTCAGGTCCAAGGTGCATTATTCAGGATGTGTGAAAGCGCCCTATGATTCTATGATCCTACATCAACACTGGGCTACATCCCTTCATCCCTTAACATGAACACATCCCTTTAAAGTACACAGCACCTTAAAGCTTTTGTGATTTCTCATAGGCTTTAATGAACATAACTTAATTATCAAATTACATCTTATACACAAGTTGACTTGACAGCATTTCTTCCCGTGCCTTGATGTGTGCGTGAAGGAAGCCCACCGGAGTTCATGCGAGTTGGATCAGCAGAGCCGGTCCTGTTTGATTTTGTCCCAAACAGTTTGCAAATCCTTATCATTTACTCATCTCAGGATTGCTGTCTGCAGTATCCTCGGATACATTGTTAAATACTGGGGGGGGGGGGAATATGTGTCAAAGGGTCTATGCTAGAGCAATCTGTCCGAGGAGCGAGGATTTAGTAATTGCGTGGATGAGTCGATCCGTCGTCTTGCTGGCTTAGATGAACTTGGCTCTCGTTGCATGGCTTCAGATTTAAAAAATCCAGCCACTGCTCATTATACACAGGGGGTGGGGAAAAATTTTACAAGAAAAGAACCGATGAAATGGGGAGGGATTTTTACTTAGTTGCATACAACTAGCCATGGCTGCTTTAGAAAAACAGTGCCCATCACATGTGCAGAGTATTAGATGTCTCTATCAGTTGAACTGGCCTAGGGTTAATCGAATTTGGTCCTAAAGAACACAACCACGCAGTTATTACTTTCTGTAAAAAATAACATCCAGAGGAATTAAATATTACTATTTTATGATGTACAGTGTATTTAACAACAGAGGTGATACCCCGGGAGCATCATTTAGAAGCACTAGGTTATTGTAGATGCTTGGAAAAACAACACTGCTCTTTACCAGTACTAGTACACCACACCAGACATTACGACATATGTTTGCTCCCTGTCAAAAAACCCTCTCTAAGGGTATTGTATAAATAGTAAATCCACACACCCTTATCCAGCGAGGGAGATCCACAGGCGGAAGCAGGCATGCGTGACAAAATGTAGACGCGCATGCCTTCATGCTCATTTGGACCCCACTGTAATGCCGGAGGTGTCTTTTAATGCGGGTGCGCACCCTAACCCAGAATAAGAGTTACCGTGCATCATTAGAGCCGGATCAAGGCCAAGAGGTATCCCGAGTTCTTTTGAGTGCCTGCCCAAAAAGTGTGTCATGTCTTGTTGTTCCAAGCAGAGGAACCATCCATAAAGTACGGAACGCTGCAGAGGGCCCTGGTGAATCCTCCCCTTTCTTACTCATTGATCCATCTTATCCAATCCCTCCATTTCACTGCTTTGTTGAACACATGAAGCTGCCTTATGCTAAATAGGCTCCTGGTCCATCAAAGTCAGTATTGTCCACTCAGTCCGGCAGCGGCTCTCCAAGGTCTCATGCAGAGGTCTTTCACATCACCTACTTGCCTAGTCCCTTTAACTGGAGATGCCGGGGACTGAACCTGGGACCTTCTGCATGCCCAGCAGATACTCTACCACTGAGCCACAGCCCCTCCCCAAACTCTTCGCCCTCTACTGGAGGGGTGCCTTCCTTTCCGGGCATTCCCAGGGGACACTCCCTCTCTTCCAACAGTATTAGACATTTCTGCCCCAGGAAGTGAACAGGACCTTCATCAAAGACCATCCATCCTGTGCATTTCAGTAGGCTTCCCTGAGACAATATCCAGGCAGAGGGTGTCTATTAATCTTAATGGACATTGTGCAGGGCAGAAGGACCATAACTCAGTGGTAGAGCATCTGCTTGGCACGCTGAAGGTCCCGGTTCAATCCCTAGCACCTCCAGATAAAAGGGCTGATGGATCATGTATGTTTCGAAAAGCAGTCCCTTGTGCAGTTTTTCACACACTATGATACACACCTTGGGGAGGAGGGCATAGCTCAGTGGTAGAACATCTGCCTGGCATGCAGAAGGTTCCAGGTTCAATCCCCAACTTCTTCAGTTAGAAGATCTGGTAGTAAGTGATGTGAAAGACCTCCAGCTGAGACCCTGGAGAGCTGCTGCCAGTCTGAGTAGACAATACTGATCTTTACGGACTAACCATCTGATTCACTATAAGGCAGCTTCATGTGTTCATACGACTTCCTGCAGCATTCACAACCAAAATAGTCACCCGAGTGGCAAAGAAATTACAGAAGCCGTCTTATGCTGCATCAGACCTTTCGGTCCATCAAGATCAGTATTGTCTACTCTGTCTGGCAGTGGCTCTCTCCAGGGTCTTAGGCAAAGGTCTTTCACATCACCTGCTACCTAATCTTCTAACTGAAGAAGTTGAGGGTTGAACCTGGAACCTTCTGCATGCCAAGCAGATGTTCTACCACTGATCAATGCCTCCTCCCCAAAGTGTGTTATTATCATGTGTGAAAAACTGCAGAAGGGACTGCTTTTCGAAACATACATGATCCATCAGCCCTTTTATCTGGAGGTGCTAGGGATTGAACCGGGACCTTCAGCGTGCCAAGCAGATGCTCTACCACTGAGCTATGGTCCTTCTGCCCTGCACAATGTCCATTAAGATTAATAGACACCCTCTTCGAAACATACATGTTTGGAAGCCATGATCCATCAGCCCCACTATTCTGCAAAGTATGCAAGATGAGAGTGGTAGAATTCTACACTGTACCGCTTTAGACTGCAGGTGGAGATTCAAATTTTTTGATAGGCCCCAATGTTGAAAAGCCCCTCGCATGTAGCAAACCAGCCCGAGGGTACATTTATTTTGCTTACATAGGGAACATTTGGAAATGAAATCTTCTCCTTTCCCTAGCACCTGAAGTGGAACAGACCACATTTCTACCATTTCCACAGTAATGTATAGATCGCAGTACATGCGTTGATCTACCACAGTAATGGGTAGATCAGCTCAAACTCCACAAAGGTCACTACGCCACAAACATGTTGATTTCCTGGTCGTACCTATGACAGCCTCAAGCCAAAAATAAGGAACCAAAACTAAGGAAACCCAAATTTCCTTATTTGATCACCTGGAGGCAATCCTTGGTCCAGAGGTGACCAACAGTCACTATTTACAACCCAACTTTACTCAGCAGATATGTTTTCCATGAGTACACCAGAAGATGCATGTGAACTATGAAGGCAAGATAGACAGACCTCTGTAGGCAGCCAGGAGTGTATGAGGGAGTTGCGATTGGCAGCTGGGTCCTGGCAAATACCTGGCAGATGTATACAGGCATGCACATTTCCTTCACAGGTTACAGCTCTCACCTAGCTCCTCCAGACACATGTCAAATATTTTTGCCATATGAAGTGTGAATGGCTGCAAAACGTATTGTCCATGTGGCAAAACACAGGCCATTTATGCTTGATAATTAGCATGTTCCAGGCTGAAGTTCCCCGCATATATATATATTTTTAGTTTTTCACACTGAACAGTCATTTAGGAAGTGACTGCGAAGCCGGCGCATAGCTGCTTTGCATTTCATAAGAGCACCTTTAACGCGACCTTTTGTGTTTGCTCTGCCCCCGCCTCGAAGAATCCCCTTAAGAATGCAAAATCACAGCCGCGCATTAGCTATGCAAATTGTGGTTGCTAATGGAAGGAACGAAGGAGCAGGCGAGGGGGGGTGGAATTTCTCCTTTTGCGTTGGGACCGTGAATAGGCATTTTAAAGGTTGCATTTAAAAAAAAAAGAGCTTTGAGCGAGCATCAAAATTGACCCTGCATAAATGGCCATATGTAATTTTCACATACTGGGTTTCCCAGTATACATGCAAGGGGTACGCAGATTTAGAATAACTTGAACCCAAATCAGCGGCAGAGAAATATTTCATTTTCATACTTGAGTGCATGTCGAGCTTCAACCCTTGCACTCCACTTCAAAAGAGATAAGAGCACAGATTTTCCAAGATCCATAGACGATCGGCACAAATCAGCACACAGGATCCAAGCACACAAGTTACTGTGCATAAATCTCCCTTACCACATACAGAAATAACTCCTATTTGGGGCAGATACAGAGAGGCGGAGGGGGCATCCCTGAATTCAGTATCCCAAACATTCAAAACGTAAGAATTACTTGGGTTGGATCCAGCACAGCGTTTCCACGAGCGCAACCATTTCCGCCCACGGAGTGTGATTTTTGCGGCTCCCCCCCTCCTCCCGTGGCAGTCGAAATGCCCCCAAACTCCTATTCCTGGAGGCCCCATTTACCCCAGGAGTAGAAACTCAGGTTCTATTTGGGTCTGTCCTGGGAAAGGAGCTATAAAGCCACACCCCGCCGGCAGAAGTCCTTGCATGAGCGGAAACACTGTGCTGGATCTAACCCCTTGGGACTATAGCTTAGTGGCAGAATACCTGCTTTGCAAGCCAAAAGGGCCCAGGTTCCGTCCCAAGAACACCCAGTTGATATTCTCTCATGCAAGCCAGTGAAGGAGGGGCCGTGGATCAGTAGAAGAGCTGACATGCAAAAGGGCCCCTGTTCAATCCCCAGTATCTCTAGTTAAAGGGCTCAGGTAGCAGGTGATGTGAAAGACCTCAGCCTGAGAGCTGCTGCCAGTCTGAGTAGGCAATATTGACCTTGATGGACCTTGGGTCTGATTCAGTATAAGGCTTACAATCACCTTCCCCTCCCCGCAACAGATGACATCTTGGGAGGGAGGTGGGGCTGAGAGAGCTGTGACTAGCCCAAGGTCACCCAGCTGGCTTCGTGCGCAGGAGCGGGGAAACAAACCCAGTTCACCAGATGAGCCTCCGCCGCTCATGCAAAGGAGTGGGGAATCGAACCTGGTTTTCCAGATCAGACTCCACCGCTCCAAATCACTGCTCTTAACCACTACACCCCGCTGGCTCTATTGGGGGGCACTTGGGGGGAGGGGGTCAGGCAAAAGTATTACAAACGTCGATCAATTTGTGTCATTCCTTCCATCGCCATGGCTGGCCCCAAAGACTCCCGGGAACCGTAGGTTTCTCCGCGCTCCTTCGGCTCTCTCTTAGCCCAACTCCCAGGCGAAGTCCAGTTCTCCAGATCCACCAGATGTGGGGGAAACGACTCTTGCAATCTGTTCACGGCCTTAACCAGTTAACCTGTGAGATGCTAAAGATCAAGTGGATTCCTGGGATCCAAGGAAGGCGCTGCCAGGGCTTTGGGTAGGGGGGATTGTTTTTAGCCCCCTGCTCCATAGCCGTCCCTTACACCCCGAATTCTAGGGTTCAGTCCCAACCCCGCCCCAAGTCTTCGTCCGCTCCCTCGAGGGATCTGCCCCCCCAAAAAACCCTTTCCAAACCCAACCCCATCTCCTCCCTCTAAAGGTTGGCATAAGGTACCCCCCTGGCATACCCGGGGGCATAGTCATAGGGCATGGCCGGGGGCGCAGGCAGAGGGCAGTCGGGGAAAAAGGGGGCGAAGGCGGGCAAGTGAGCCGTCGGGCTGCTCTCGGGGTCCGACGCGCCGGCGTAAAGGGGCGGCAGGGGCCGCAGGGGGGGCTCGGGGTACATCAGGTGGGGCAGCGGGGGGAGCGCCTCGTAGAGGGCCGCCTCCCCGCCCAGATCCGACGCCTGCAGCCGGCCGCCGGCCGGGAACATCGACGGCTGCTGCTGCTGCGGGGGGTCCGGCAGGAGGGCGCCGTACTCGGGGGCGGCCAGGAGGTCGAAGAGCTCCTCCGGCCCGGCGGGGTCCTTCATTGCCGGGCCGGGCTCCGCCGCCCCGGGGGCCGTCGAGCAGGGGGGGGCGGCGGCCGGCTCGGTGAAGAAGGAGGGGGGCAGGTTGCGCTTGCGGAGCGGCACCTTCCTGCCGCCGCCCCCGAGGGCCGAGGGCCCCGCTCCGTCCTCGGGGCTGCCCCCTCCCGCCCCCGGGGGCCGCTCCGGCTCGAAACCCGACGGCTGCAGCGAGTCGAAGAGGGCGGCCAGGCTCCGGCGCTGCAAAGCGGCGCCTTCGCGCTTGGCCGCCGGCTTGCAATGCGCCGCTCCGCCGCGGGGCGGCGACGCCGAGGCCGAAGCCGCCGTCGGAGAAGTCCGCTTAGGAACAGGGTGGCTGCTAGGATTGCCATTAGTATTGCTATTATTATTATTATTGCTAATATTCGTCGCTTCCTGCGGGCCAGGGGGGTTGGCCGCCGCCGACGGGGCGCCCCCTCCTCCTCCTCCTCCTCCTCCTCCTCCTCCTCCGGCCCCGATCATGCCGGTGCAGCGCTTGATCTGCTTCTGCAGGTACTTCCGATGGTTGACCTTCCGCCTGGACCTCCCGGGCTTGTCCAGGGCCAGCTTGATGTTGCTGGAGGCCGAGTCGATGAAGCTGAGCAGGTCCCCGGCCTCGGCGGCGCCCCCGCCCGGCCCGAGGGGGCCCCCGCCGCCGGAGCCCTGCCCCGCCGCCGGGAAGCCGAAGGGGGCGAAGGGGTGGTGGTGGGGCGGCGGCGGGGGGGCCGCTTGCACGGCCATCGCCTCGCCCGGCGGAGGAGCCCCCCCTTGCCGCGGCCGGTGGCCCGAATCAGGCCCCCCTTGGCTCCCATGCGAGCCTCGACGGGCCCCCGCCGCGCCGCATCGCCTCTCGCCCCGATCCGCCGCCGCCGTCGAGCTTGGCCCGGGGCTCCGACTGAGGCCGGCGGCTGCGGGGCTCCCGACGACGCCTCTCTCCCCCCCCGCCCCATCGGGGAGAGGAGGAGGAGGGAGCTGGTGACGCCACCCCCCAAGGATGGGGAGGGGGGAGGGAAGGAGGCTCGCCCCCCCCCTCGGAGGACCCCCTTAACCCTTGCCTGGCGGTCTCCGGCTCGCAAACGCCCACCCGGAGGTCCCGGCTCTCTTCTGACTCCGACCTCTTACGCACAGGAGGTTTTGTAATGCCTGAAATCATTGTATGCCATGGGAAATGGGTTAGAAAGGTATTCTTTGGTTTGAAATATATTCTTGGTACTCAATAAACAAAAAGGGCAAGAGTCCAGTAGCACCTTAAAGACTAACAAAAATGTTTTCTGGTAGGGTTATGAGCTTTCGTGAGCCGCAGCTCACTTCTTCAGAAGTGAATTGTACTCAATAAAGTATATCTGCACTCATGGACGTGCCACGCTCAGCGTATTAGAGGGGGCTTGTAGAGTTGCACCAAGCAAGCGCTTGCAGATGTTGTGTGTGTGTGTGTGTTAAGTGCCATCAAGTCGCTTCCGACTCATGGCGACCCTATGAACGAAAGTCCTCCAAAATGTCCTATCTTTGACAGCCTTGCTCAGATCTTGCAAACTGAGGGCCGTGGCTTCCTTGATTGAGTCCATCCATCTCTTGTTGGGTCTTCCTCTTTTCCTGCTGCCCTCAACTTTTCCTAGCATGACGGTCTTTTCCAGTGACTCTTGTCGTCTCATGACGTGACCAAAATACGACAGCCTCAGTTTAGTCATTTTAGCTTCTAGGGTCAGTTCAGTCCTGATGCATATGTTACAGGCCTCAAGTATAAGAGGCCCACTGTTGCGCCTTAGTTAGAAGCTAATTAAAGAATCCATAGACGGCTTTAGTGTGCTTGCATAAGCTGGTTTTCCAGAGATAAGAACCAGCTAGGAGCCCTCTTGGTTGGCCTTGGCAGCCCCCAGGGTCCAAGATAAGAAGAACTGCAGTCATTTAGGATCAAATAGAAAAGCACCTGACCGTGAGGGTCTTCGCTGCTCATTAGTGAGAATGAGATCCCCATTCCTACATAACGCCTCCGAATCTCTAATAGGGTATTCAAATCCTTAAATATCGATTATTGGTTCCATGTATTGACACCATGTATTTCGTCTTTTGTACGTCCCGTTACCAAAGATTATATCCCTGCTTGCACACCTTTGATGTGTGCGTGAATTGTCCTTCGCGTTTGGGGCAATTTTCACCCGGTGTGTATATTGGGCCCAATAAACAAACTGCTTTGAACTATCAACCTCCTACTGTGTTATTGTCATCAGGAATTGATACAATAATACAGGCATATCAGTTTCGCCTTGGATGTGCCGCTCTGTAGACGCACATTTTCCCAATCCGGATCCTCAAAACTCAACAATAAGCCCCCATGCAGAGTTTTGAGCATTTGGATGTGGGAAATGTGCATCTAGACAGCAGCAAATCCAAGGCAAAACCTCCCGTGCATAAATGGGAGCAAATCCAAGGCAAAACCTTGGTTTTTGCATAAATGGCCTTCCTTTAGGTCCCTTTTGCACAGACAAAGATCACTTTTGTTTAAGGGGGCAGATGAAGATTTCATAAGGAGCCGAGGATATATGCAATAGTGTTGTTGGTTTTTTTTTAGAGAAAGTGAAAATAAAATAGCTTTTCTTCTGTTTTTTTCTTTCCTTCCTATGGCGATTCCTCTCTAGGATTGCCAGCCTCCAGGTACTAGCTGAAGATCTCCTGCTATTACAACTGATCTCCAGCTGATAGAGGTGCCTCCAGGAAGCCTACAAACAAGACAACCGCAGCAGCATTATCCTGCCTGTGTTCCAAAGCACCTAATAGAATATGCATGCTCCTCTGATACAGGAGAGAATAGGTATGCATCATGACTAGAGTCCATTGTGACTAGTAGCCATGGATAGTCCTCTCCTCCATGAACATGCCCACTCCCCTCTTAAAGCCTGCCAAGTTGGAAGCCATCACCACATAAGAAAAGCCCTGCTGGATCAGACCAAGACCCATCACGTCCAGCAGTCTGTTCACACAGCGGCCAACCAGGTGCCTCTAAGAAGCCCACAAACAAGACTACTGCAGCAGCATTATCCTGCCTGTGTTCCTTTACAGCACCCAATATAATAGGCATGCTCCTCTGATCCTGGAGAGAATAAGTAAGCATTGTGACTAGTATCTATTTTGACTAGTAGCCAATGAATACCCCTCTCCTCCATGAACATGTCCACTCCCCTCTTCAAGCCTTCCAAGCTGGCAACCATCACTACATCCTGGGGCAGGGAGTTCCACAATTTAACTATGCCACCACCTGGAGGCCTCTGTGGGGTACAATGCCACAGGCTCAGCATTTATCTGGATCCGGCCCTTCCAGCCAGGGACCGCTCTGGCTTCCATTTCACCAAAGCAACGGGGTGGAAGGAAAGAGCCATGCCTCCATGAGCGAGGAGAGGGCCAGCGGATTTGGCATTTGATTTTTTTTTAATTGAAGCCCTTCTCTCCTGCGCTGGGAAAATCCCCTCGGCCAAGCAGGTGTCAGGCTTCTAAACATACAATCTCATTTCCTGCCCCGCGTCTTAATCTGTTCGTCAATCCGGCAAGTCGGCTCCGGGCGCATTCTTTTGGCAGTGGGAATTTCTGCCCTTGCCTGACAAGCATTATGGAAAGGCTTTGACATACAGCCTGCCAGGACCTAAATAGCCCAGCCTATTCTTCGCCTTCCCTGAAAGGGACCTTTGTGCCAGAGATTCATTAAACTGCACCACACAGACCTTCAGAAACTGGGGAGGGAGTGGGGGAGAAGAGAGGGCCTCGATAATGAACAGTCGATTTAACTGGAAAAGCGGCCGGGGCTGTTAAATTAAAGGGGAATAAAGGCGGGCTTTGGGGCTCAGTGACCTAAAAAAGAAGAAGAAAATCCTCCCATTTTTGTGGAAGATGCGCAATGCAGGACAGGAAGTCTGGACTTGCAACAGTTCACAATATATATATGGGGGCAAAATTGAGGACAGTTTTATGCTTTGGAGAGTCTGTCATACTATACAGAGATGTAGAGCATAGAAGAAGGATTGGTTTATATATGCCGACTTTCTCTACCACTTAAGGAAGAATCAAACTGTCTTACAATCGCCTCCCCCTCCCCACAACAGACACCCTAGGAGGTAGGTGGGGCTGAGAGAGCTCTAAGAGAGCTGTGACTAGCCCAAGGTCACCCAGCTGGCTTCACGTGGAGGAGTGGGGAAACAAATCCAGTTCACCATATTAGCCTCCACCGCTCATGTGGAGGAGTGGGGAATCAAACCCGGTTCTCCAGATCAGGGTCCACCGCTCCAAACCACCGCTCTTAACCACCATACCAACGGAGTCCTGTTGAATCAAACCAACAACCCATCTAGGCAGGCATCTTTTCCCATGGTGGCCAACCTTCAAGTGATGGTTGCCAACCTCCAGGCACTATGGAGAAAGGCAGCATGTGGCTCAATATAAGTAAAAATGGAAACAAGGTGTTAACCTGGTAAGGCTTATATATTAATCAAAAAATAATGAAAAAATGAAAAACCAACAAAAACATAAGTGTTAGATTCACACTAAATGCCTCGCAGGACTTAAGACAAATTAAACACAGTCAAACGGCTTACAGCCAAAAAGCAGTTTACATAAAGAATATGTTGAGAATTCAATTCAATATAAACAGCAAGGGCTTACATATCATATAATAAAGTCAATAACAAATTAATCACGAAGAATAAACAACGGAAGAGGTCCGTGGCTGGTTCCGACACAAGGACGCGTTTCGAAATCTTCTTCAGCTTACCGACCCCAAGGCTTTAAAGGGACCACCAATAATAACATTCAAAGGTATTCAAAGGTAACGCAGCGAAATTCTATGAAAAATAAACAGAAGCCTAAATGGCTAAATTCTAAAGAATGAGAATATATGTAAGAGCTATGTTAGTAATTTTAGTGTATAACAACACAAGGTAGCTTACCCACTGCTTCAACAGAGGAAAGGGACATAACCGCGGGGCTTCACAGAAGTGAAGAAAATACCTGAAGTATGATAAAGTAAATTACAAGACTGAAACCAAGATGAAAAATTATGTCTAAGCTTGTAAGAAAAAGATCTTACCCATGTTACAAAATATATTCAATGTGAAGATTCTGAAGGTGGGAACCCGCGGGTAGTCAGCCTAAGCTTCTTCGGAGTGAAAGAGGAACGTAACTCTGGATTAAAGTACTCACAGCTGTGGGAATGGTATAAAGTGGAAAGGTTGATCTATTAAAGTGACAGGGCTTAGAGAAAGCAGGATAGATCGAATTCAGTGTTGAGACCACTAGGGGCCAAAGTTTTAAAGAGGAAGATGAAGAGCCTTTCTTGACAGTTCAAAATCTTGATGCACCAGAAGGCTCACATATAGGTTACAGGGACCCTGTTGTTACCCCACCAACAGATCCAGAGATATACTGCTTCTAAACATGGAAGCTCTATTTAGCTATCTTGGCTAATATCCGTGGATAGAATTCTCCTCCATGCATTTGTCTAACCCCTTTTAAAGCTGTCTAAATTAATTGCTATCACCACATCCTGTGGCAGTGAGTTCCGCCAGTTCATGATGCATTTAATCTGTCTTGAGCCTAATATTATTTCTACTGGGTGGCTACAAGGTCTAGTATTTTGGGAGAGGGAGAAAAAGATCCCCCTGCCTGCATGACTTGCAGCATTTCATAAATCTATACTGTTTTCCAAATCGGAAGTACTTCGTACTCTGTATAAAACCATATCTTTTCAATCCGGATGAATTAAGTCCCTCTTCGCCACCGGCAGGTCCCTCTTCGCCACCGGCAGGAGGTTTTTTTTGGGGGGTGGAGCCTGAGGAGGGCAAGGTTCAGGGAGGGGAGGGACTTCAATGCCATAGAGTCCAATTGCCAAAGCGGCCATTTTCTCCAGGTGAGCTGATCTCTATCGGCTGGAGATCAGTTGTAAGAGCAGGAGATCTCCAGCTAGTACCTGGAAGTTTATCCCAAGCAAATATTGATGTATCCAACCGTGTGGATATTGCGTCCATCAAGCAAAAGGAAAAAGAGCTCGGGGGTCGCATAACTAGTTAACATGCCAAAGTCTCGTTCGTTATCGGAATTAACCAGACAAATCGCTCCACCAACTAAGAACTGCCATTTGGTTGGTGGAGCGATTTGTCTTGGGATATTTGCTTGGGATAAACGTTTTTTGTATTGGATGAACTTAAATCCATTTGCGTTTCGTTTTGGACTTACCGGAGTGAGGTGACACAACCTACACATCAATTGGACTCCAGCATACAGGGTGACGTAACCCTCCTTTATATGGACTTACTTTTTCCAGACTTGGGTGATATTACCCCTCTGAGGGTTTTTTTATTTATTTACTTATTCACTCAATTTACATAATCAGTCTACCGTGTTGTTATCTTTGCTTTTCTATTACTAAACAACTAAAAAATTGATGTTCATTGCGAGCCGCGTGCTGTTGTTGTTCTACACAATTATTGTATATTCAGCATAGGTTAGTACCTAGAAGTTGGCAACCCTACAGATATGTCATAAATGTCATTTGGTTTGGCTAGACCATGCCTCCCCACCCAGATTGAGAGTGGGGGGCATGGGTTGCCTTGGTTGGCTCGTGTGCCAAATAAGAGCTCTCAAGGGGCCGGATCCAGCCCTCGGGCCTTATACTTGACACCCCTGCCATAGAGTCTACCTCCTAAGCAACCATTTTCTCTAGGGGAACAGATCTCTATTGCCTGGAGATCAATTGTAATAGCGGGAGATCGCTCGGCATCATCTGGAGATTGGCAACCATAGATATTGAAATGTTCTGCAGTCGAGTTTAAAGGCCCTCAATGGCTTGGGATCAGGTCAAGGTACTGTTAGGATCCTCTTAACAAGCTCTGATCTCTGCCTGCAGAGATGAGGCAGGTTACCATATGGCTGCCAACTTAGGGTTGCCAGCTCCGGGTTGGGAAATACCTGGAGATCTTGAGAGTGGAGCCTGAGGAGGGTGGGTTTTGGAGAGGAGATGTCATAGAGTCCAATTGCCAACGTGGCCATTTTCTCCAGGTGAACTGATCTCTATCGGCTGGAGATCAGTTGTAATAGCAGGAGGTCTCCAGCCACCACCTGGAGGCTGGCAAGCCTAGTAATGACCCGGTGCTTGCACAGGGGACTACCTTTACCTTATACTTCAAAGAAAAGTCAATCTCTGTTTTTAGATTCAAGCTGTGGGCTATCAGGATTTCTCTCCTCACATTATCTTCTCTTGAATAATCTGAAGGTGCCAGCATGTGTCTGGCCTTGGCCAGGGAGGGCGGGTTATAAATTTGAAAAATAAATAAATAAAATAAGCATGTTAGTCAAAATAAATAAATAAGTCCCACCCCAGTGAGGACATCTTGTAGAAAAGAGAAAGGACGTCATCGGAGGAGAATCTGACATTTGAGGCTGATGGTAATTCAAAGAGCGGGCAGAGCTGAATACAAAAACAGCTGACAGTCACCGGTCAGATGAAGAACAAGATGAATTGTGCCATTTCGGTTAACAAGGGCCTTTGAAAACCTGACTCAATTGGGTGTAATCTCAAACAAACCCAGCCTGAACGTCACTGCTAGTATTTTGGTGGCTTTCACACAGGTCGAAGAATACAGGCTTCCCTCATCGACACACACACATACTCAATACTGGTTTCCTGGGACCAAAAAAGGTCTCCTAACATGTATTTCTGTCTTTAAAATATTTGATTCCTGCCTTTCACCTAGTGTTGCCAATATCCAGGTGGGACCTGGAGATCTTCTGGAATTACAACTCTAGATAACAGAGATCTGTACCTAGGGTTGCCAACTGCCAGGTGGGTATATTACCACGTACTGTGAATATATAGCCATAATATTGTTGGCATTGCTCATAGCTATTCCTATACTGAATTTCTCATCTTATGATAAGTGTATAGAGGTGTCTGATTTGGTTTTAACTGCCAGGTAGTAGCAGGAGATCTCCTGCTAATTCAACGGATCTCCAGCCGATAGAGATCAGATCACCTGGAGAAAAGTGGCCGCTTTGGCAATTGAACTCTATGGCATTGAAGTCCCTCCCCTCCCCAAACCCCGCCCTCCTCAGGCTCCGCCCCCAAAATCTCCATGTATTTCCCAACCTGGAGCTGGCAACCCTAACTAGACCCCAAAGAAGGAAGAGAGCAAAACACATTTTTGGTGAGAAACTGAAAACCTTTACTGACTACTGAAATGTACCGAATATTTCCTTCAAACACATTTTTGAAAATTCTGTGATGTTCTTGGTGCGAAATACAGTGGTTTTTGTTCAGTTTATAGTCGCCTTTTACATATAAAGAACTGAAATAAATGGTGCCCATTCCAGCCGAGCCTCCCAACGGGGGAAGCGTAAGCTACAGTGAAATCCTCCACAGAGTTACCCCTTTTAAACTCACGGACTTAAATAGCCTTGGAAAGGTAGTAACTCTGTTGAGGATTGCGCTAGAAGGTTTTTCGGCACATTTCCAGAGCCGTGGCTTAGAAATAACGTGTTGGCAACGCGTCCTGGCCCCTCCGTCCTCTCCAGAAAGAGATGGAAGTTGGTGCCATTTTCCGCTTGCCGATCCATTGTGGGCAGGACGAAGGGAGAGAAAAGGACACACACAAACCCATTCTTCTGACATTATCTCTGGCAGGGCCTCAGGACTGAAACACCGCCCGTAACTTTTTGTTCCTCCTTTGTGTCCATGCACAGATGTTGTGGGTGATATTCCTCGAATTCCACGTGAAAATAAAGCCGTTTTTTATCAGTATTCTCCAAGTGTCCAATAGAAATGCAAATTGGCTCTAAGCGGTTAATGTCCTTGGGTGTTTTTTTTTTTTCATTAGCCGTCCAGCATTAACTAGCTAGTCTTTTCTCGGTTCTCTTTTTTTCTCCGTTTCCTTTAAGGGCCATATTTGATGTAAGGGTTCTCTCCCTCCTGGCTTTGTTTAAAGTTGTTTGTTTATTAACCCTTCCAAAGGTCTCCCCTTTCCAAAAAGAAGAAGAAGAAGAGTTGGTTTTTATATGCCGACTTTCTCTACCACTTAAGGGAGACTCAAACCGGCTTACAATCACCTTCCCCTCCCTACAACAGACACCCTGTGAGTTGGGTGGGGCTGAGAGAGTGTGACTTGCCCAAGGTCACCCAGCTGGCTTCGTGTGTAGGAGTGGGGAAACAAATCCAGTTCACCAGATTAGCCTCTGCTGCTCATGTGGAGGAGTGGGGAATCAAGCCCGGTTCTCCAGATCGGACGCCACCGCTCCAAACCACTGCTCTTAACCACTACACCACTCTGTCGTAGTTGGCTTTTCTCCCTCTCATAATACTAGAAAGCGGGGCCATCTGCTGAAGCTGGAGGGCGAGAGATTCAAAACAGAGAAAAGGAAGCATTTCTTCACACAACGCATAGTTAAATTGTGGAACTCCCTGCCCCAGGATGGGGTGATGGCTGCCAACTTGGAAGGCTTTAAGAGGGGAGTGGACATGTTCATGGAAGAGAGGGGTATTCATGGCTACTAGTTAAAATGGATACTAGTCATGATGCACACCTATTCTCTCTAGGATCAGAGGAACATGCCTGTTATATTGGGTGCGGTGGAACACAGGCAGGATGGTGCTGCCTCAGTCGTCTTGTTTGTGGCTTCCTAGAAGCACCTGGTTGGCCACGGTGTGAACAGACTGCTGGACTTGATGGGCCTTGGTCTGATCCAGCAGGGCCTTTCTTATGTTCTTATGATGAAAGGAACCTAATGGGAGTCTTCCTCCCCCCCCAAAAAAAAAACAGTGATGGGGTGGAGCACAGCAAATGGGGCTCTTTTGGCTACCCAAGGAGTCCTCACAGATTTTTAAAAGAGCGGTTCACATTTCACCAGTTTTATTTGTTAAGGATGGAGCCTGGCGACAAGGAGGAGACTTTGGAGGCAGGGGACCTGGGGGGTGGGTAGGGGAGGCATGTGACATTGCACGTTTACTATGTCACTTCCAGGGACAACTGAGAAGTGACAATTGGTAGCTCTAGGAATCACCAGAAACTCTATGGTCAATAGGGTTCCCAACTGCCCGGTTGTGGTGGGCAATTGCCCGCCAATCAATCAGGCTGCCAGGTTGGTTTCCCCACTCCTACACATGGGTGATCTTGGGCCAGTCACAGTTCTCTCCGAACTCTCTGAGCCTCACCTACCTCACAAGGTGTCTCTTGTGGGGAGAGGAAGGGAAGGAGATTGTAAGCCAGTTTGATTCTCTTTTTAAAAGGGTAGAGAAAATTGGCATATAAAAACCGACTCTTGAACACATGAAGCTGCCTAATACTGAATCAGACCCTTGGTCCATCAAAGTCAGTATTGTCTACTCAGACCGGCAGCGGCTCTCCAGGGTCTCAGGCTGAGGTCTTTCACATCACCTACTGTCCTAGTCCCTTTAACTGGAGAGGCCAGGGATTGAACCTGGGACCTTCTGCATGCCAAGCAGATGCTCTACCACTGAGCCACGGCCCCTCCCACTCTTCTTCTGCTTCTGGGCTGGCAAGCCTAATTGGCAACTAGTTTCGTGGTAGGCCTCTTTGGAAACAGGCCAAAACGTCTTCTCTTGATGGCTCTATAACAAATTAAACTCCATTCATTCCCACTTTCCCTGGCTTCTGAGGACACCAAAGACACCAGCACGCAAAACCCGGGACTCAGAAAGCTTCTGTGTGAATATAACCTTGATAAGCTCAGGACCGAAGCAGTTAACTGTGCCCCTGCGAAGAGAAATTTCTTGAAAATCCCAATTCCCATTGAACCCTCCATCCCTTTCTGTGCCGGTCTTGGAACTGAGCCCGGCTGCCCTTCGGAAACAAAGACGGAAAGAGGAGCAATGAACCAACCCAATGTGTTAAAACCCCAGCCATGTCTGTCTTTGAAACTCTCTTTATGTTGTTTGGAAAACTTTAGCGTATTGGGGGTGAGTTAAAAAAACACACACAAAAAACATGGGAGAAAAAGAGAACGGGAATTAAAGGAAACTTTTTTTTTCTTAAAGAGAGCAGGGGACATTAATTAAATATCCCATTCATTTCTCTGGCACACGGTCATCAATCAGAATTCGTATTAGCATGCCCGATGACCCCCGCGACCTTCCTTGGTCCCACCACTGTCGGCATGACGAAACTCCAAATAAGACCACACAGCAAAGAGCCAAGGATTATTTAACAGTGTCTCTTCCTTGGGACAAAGTTGGGAAGTGCACAGCCGAAGTTGCCGCTGTTTTGACTTTCGTGCATGCGGAAGATGGGGATTAGAATGGCGATATCTTTTTAAAAGACCCAGAGTGGCAATATAAGCTATCTCTATAGGGCTAAAAAAAAATCCCTTCCCCAAATTCTCCTCTAACAAACTGGTGTCAAATATTTATCGGCTCAGAAGAACAAAATACTTGCCAAACGTCCCTGGATTTCTGAATTTCTGAATTTGGAAAGTCTAGTTCAGAGTTTCCCAAACTTTTTGAGCCATGGAGCATTTTTCAGGAGAGAAATTCGTCAAGGAGCACTAATTTTCACCTAGCACCTATATACTAAACCGAATGACAGCAGTATTTTTATTTCCAATCTCTTCACGGAGCACTAGGAGATGTTTCGTGGAGCACCAAGTGCTCTGTGGAGCACAGTTTGGGAATCTCTGGCCTAGTTTATGTGTTATTTGTTTATTTGGTTGCATCATTACACCCAAAAATCAATAGAAAAAAGCGACAAAGACTCACTTGGGATCAATCTGGCTTAACGAAAAAGCTTAAAATGCAGCATAAAAGAACTCTGCACAATAAAATGGTATTCATAGTCCAAAATCCCAGCAACACAAAAGTTAGCATAGAACATGCAAACCTTGGGGGTTTTTGTGTGTGTGTGTGTGTGTTTTTGCCGTCAAGTCACAGCTGACATAGCGATCCCGTAAGGTTTTCAAGGCAAGAGACTTTCAGAGGTGGTTTGCCATTGCCTGCCTCTGCGTCGCACCCCTGGTATTCCTTGGAGGTCTCCCATCCAGATACTTGCTGGGGTCAAGGCTGAGAGTGTGTGACTGGCCCGAGGTCACCCAGAAAGCTTCCGTGGCAGAGTGGGGATTCGAACCTGGGTTTCCCAGGTCCAATCCTACACCTTAACCACTCCACCATGCTGGCTTTCTTGGGGGATAATATAGCCCCCCTTTGGGGGGGAAATATTTTACCAGATCTCTGGAAGGTAGGAGGTGATGTGAAAGACCTCCACCTGAGACACTGGACAATCATAGAATCATAGAGTTGGAAGGGGCCATCCAGGCCATCAGTCCACCCCCTGCTGAATGCAGGATCAGCCTAGCTCATCCCTGATAAGTGCTTGTCCAGCTGCTGCTTGAAGACTGCCAGTGAGGGGGAGCTCACCACCTCCCCAGGTAGATGATTCCACTGTCGAACAACTCTTACTGTAAAAAAAAATAAATCCTAATATCCAGCCGGTACCTTTCTGCCTGCAAATTAAATCCATTATTGCGACTCCTGTCCTCTGCTGCCAACAGGAACAGCTCCCTGCCCTCCTCTAAGGGAAGGCCCTTCAGATACTTCAAGAGAGCAATCCTGTCCCCCCTCAGCCTCCTCTTCTCCAGACTGAACATTCCCAAGTCCCATGGCATTTCCTCGTAGGGCTGGGTCTCCAGGCCCCGATCCTCCTCGCTGCTCTCCTCTGCACCTGCTCCATTCTTCCCACATCCTTTTTGAAGTGAGGCCTCCAGAACTGCACACAATACTCCAGGTGCAGCCAGACCTAGAGAGCTTCTGCCAGTGTGAGTAGACATTACCAACCTTGATGGACCCGGGGTCAGCTTTGTGTGTGTGTGTATTCCAACAAGAACACAGTTGTGTGTGTGTGTGTGTGTGTGTGTGTGTGTGTGTGTGTGTGTATTGCAACAAGATTACCAACAGGTATGAAGCTCAATGGGTGACCTTGGGCCAGTCACGCTCTGATCTTCAGAGATCTCAGGAGAGACTTTACCATCACAGGCCTCCAGTGTAGGGTTGCCAGGTACCGCCTGGCGACCAGCAGACTGGGAGGCCAGGGACCCAGACGCAACCGTCGGTATAATTATGGCATCAGTTCTGGGTAAACATGGAAGTGAGGTCACCTTCTTTAAGAATTGCCATAGAGTTTCCGGCAATTCCTAAAGGGGACTGACATCACTTCCTTCTGAGCCAGCATGGTGTAGTGGTTAAGAGCGGCGAACTCTCATCTGGAGAACCGCGTTCGATTCCCCGCTGGAATGAAGCCATCTGGGTGACCTTGGGCAAGTCACAGTCCCCTCCGAACGCTCTCAGCCTCACCTCTAGGGTTGCCAACATCCAGGTGGTGTCTGGAGATCTCCTGCTATTACAACCGATCTCCAGCCAATAGAGATCAGTTCCCCTGGAGAAAACGGCCGCTTTGGCAATTGGACTCTATGGCATTGAAGTCTCTCCTCTCCCCAAACCTTGCCCTCCTCAGGCTCCGCCCCAAAAACCTCCCACCGGTGGCAAAGAGGAACCTGGCAACCCTACCCACCTCCCTAACAAGGTGTCTGTTCTGGGAAGGGGACGGGAAGGCTAGTTTAAACTGGTTTGAGTCTCCTTAAACGGTAGAGAAAATCAGCATATAAAATCCGAGTCTTTTTTTTTCTTTCATGCACCATTAGAACTTCTCAAACATTTGGGGCTTTAAAAAAATTAAATTTTATTATTATTTATTATTTCCATCTGTTACCCCGCTCTTCCCGGCCAAAGCCATTCTCTCCCATCAAACGTGCGTCACAATGTACCGTCTGCCACTGGCTTGAAGGTAACACCCTGTGCCAATGTGGGGGAGCGCGTCGGTGATCCCTTTTGACGTCCGGCTGAGCGGCTTGGGAGTGTCTTGGAGTCGCGGCGACTTTGGAGAGCGCCAGCGAAAATTCGAGCAAAACAAGTAGTGCGCATGGCAACGGCCCTCTTTGAAATCCCGGCTTTCTTTGGAGTCAATGCGCCGGCTTTCGGCGCTCGTCCCTGCAAAGGAGGAATGGAGATAGGGGCTGAAGAGTTGCTGAACAATAGAGCTGGTTTCTGGGGAAACATGGCTCTCGAATATAGCTTGGGCTGCCGCTGAAACCAAGCCGGGGGGGGGGCAGGGGGTGAGAGAGACACATCAGAAAAGTGTCAAAACATTTGGATGACGGGGACGTTTTAAGCCTGGTGTTGAGAAAGAGAAGTTCAGAAGCCATCTGGCAGGGTCTACTTGCTCCATTTCTGCTGGGGGCTCATGGGGGAGAGGGGAAGGAGAGCAGAAGAAGAAGAGTGGGTTTTTATGTGCCGCCTTTCTCTACCTTTGAAGGAGACTCAAACCGGCTTACCATCTCCTTCCCTTCCTCTCCCCACAACAGACACCTTGGGAGGTAGGTGAGGCTGAGAAAGTTTGGAGAGAACTGTGACTAGCCCACAGTCTCCCAGCTGGCTTCGTGTGTAGGAGTGGGGAAACCAACCCTATCCACCAGATTAGAGTCCACCACTAGGGTTGCCAACCTCCAGGTAGTAGCTGGAGATCTCCCACTATTACAACTGATCTCCAGCTGATAGAGATCAGTTCCCCAGGAGAAAATGGCTGCTTTGGCAATCGAACTCTATGGCATTGAAGTCCCTCCACTCCCCGAACCCCACAATCCTCAGTCTCTACCCCAAAAACCTCCTGCTGGTGGTGAAGAGGGACCTGGCAACCCTACAGACACTATACCACTGAGCCACGGCAACTCCGCAACGTTTAACAGCTATGAAGAAGAGGTAAACTAGAGAGCTGAGATGTTTCCATATCACATCCCCTCTGGTCTCTCTCCTCCCCACTAAGAGATGAGGCAGATGACATGTTGTATCGGGTCAGGGTGACAAGCCCCGTCACATCGCGGCCAGTCATAGCCGGTTGATGCTTATCAACACAATTCCTGGCAAGCTGTTTTCTTCTGGGCTCACTGCAGGAAGAGTCAGGGTAGCAGAATTTTCCGAGATCTCAGGAGAGACTTTACCACCACATGCCTCCAGTATAGCGTTGCCAGATCAGATCATATGTTAGAAGTGCAAATGGACTAGTTTAAGGCCTTTTATGCATGGGCTGTATCTCCCTGGTTGGACCTGGGTTCGTTGCACAATAATGTAACCCGATTTGGGGGGAACTGTATGCATTGGCTTGAATGATCAGGGATGAAACTGTGTGCTAATTGAGCCACGAATACAGAAAAGCAGTCTCCTGAGCTTAAATCAAGCCCCACCCTTTTAAATGTTGTTCTGTAATTGGCTTACATCGCAGGGCTCACCGTGAGAGAAGATTTCCTTCCCCCCAAACCCAATTGCCACATAAAAAAGCATTTTTAAGAACAAAAAACAGAGCAATCTGAGAAGGGAGGGGGGAGAAATCCAACCCTTGTTTTTAAAAAGCCTTTCTTTTGCTCAGAAAGAGCTCCGAGGTAGCAGGAAGCACTTGAATCCCTGCCTCTTTACGCACTGCTTTGTGATTGGCTGTGAGAGAAGCCAATCTGTGTTTCCCCCGTTTAGTCAAATGTACACTGCTTTGAGCTGGGCTGAGCTCAAGGGAGAGGGAAAAGTCGGATTAACAGAGCAACGGGAAGACCCGGGTTGGTTTTGCGCCGAAACAGCATCGAGCTACCAAGGAATGGGATATTGCGCATACTGAAAAGTTAGATCCTGGCTGAAACAGGGAATAAAGGAGGTTACAGCAACCATGCATAAATGACTTAAATTAGCTTAGCCTGCCCATTTAAAAGTAGATATGTAGAAATCTGCTGATGTTTTATATGCATGAAGCACCCAGAACAATCTGGGGGTACGTGACACAGCAGCGTCATACGTACCCCCTCGATCTGGGCTGGCGAGGCCTGGCCCGGCCCGACCCAGTGACATTTATGTCGTATCCGGCCCTCGTAACAATTGAGTTTGACACCCTTAATCAGATTCAGACACCTTTATTGGCATAGTAAGATAGCAACAAGGGAGCAGAGTTTGCACCCATAAGAACATTAGAAAGGCCCTGCTGGTTCAGACCAAGGCCCATCAGGTCCAGCTGTCTGTTCACACAGTGGCCAACCAGGTGCCTTTTGGAAGCCCACAAGCAAGACGGCTGCAGCAGCACTATCCTGCCTGTGTTCCACACCACCTATTATAGGCATGCCTAATATTGGCATGCTCCTCTGATCCTGGAGAGAATAGGCATGCTTCATGACTAGTATTCGTTTTGACTACTAGTAGCCATAGATAGCCCTATTCTCATAAGAACACAAGCCCTGCTGGATCAGACCAAGGAGGCCCATCAAGTCCAGCAGTCTGTTCACATTGTGGCCAACCAGGTGCCTCTAGGAAGCCACAAACAAGAGGACTGCAGGAGCACCATCCTGCCTGTGTTCCACCACACCCAATATAATAGGCATGCTCCTCTGATACTAGAGAGAATAGGTATGCAGCGTGACTAGTATCCATTCTAACTAGTAGCCATGAATACTCCTTTCCTCCATGAATATGTCCACTCCCCTCTTACAGCCCTCCAAGCTGGCAGCCATCACCACATCCTGGGGCAGGGAGTTCCACAATTTAACTATGCGTTGTGTGAAAAAATACTTCCTTTTCTCTGTTTTGAATCTCTCACCCTCCAGCTTCAGCAGATGACCCCACGTTCTAGTATTATGGGAGAGGGAGAAACCTCTCCTTCCAGCCGACTCGGTCATATTGCGGTGCTTACTTATTCCCACGCTGCGTCAAAGAAAAGGTTTGCATCGTCAGCTGGAGATTAATTTAAAATGATGCCGGGGTGCCTGGAAACCATTCCTCTCCCGCCCGCCCCCCTCGTCTCCACCAGCAAAATCGAGCCAACGATACCCGGGCAAATCACAACTGTACCCACAGCTTTCCTCCCTGGCCGGTCACCCCACGAATGCCAAGGTCTTCTTGCCACAGCCTTGCGGACGATGCTCACAAAATGTCTTGTGAGATACCGAATTCAATTCCCCCCCCCTTTCCCCCCTTGTTAGCAACCGGCTCCACTTCCCACCGAAGAGCGGCCACTGGTCGAGCTCCGGCTCAGCCGCTTAACTAGGGTTTCTTTTCTGTGCCCGGCCTTTCCCTGCTGTTTGTTGATAGTATTAATAATATGAGCAGCAGGAGACCCTAGACACTTGGGGCCTAGACTGGCCGAATTGTTCTCCGATGACACCAGGCCACCTCTGTAAATTACTCGGTGACCTGGGACGCCGGCAGGTTACCACGATAACTCAAGTGCTTTCGCTTATTGGGTTGGCTTCCCGCTGCTTCGAGGTTTATTGGCCTCCCTCATTGTGAGGAGACGCTGATCTCTGCAGGAGAGAAGGTGAGAGGTGCCACAAAGGTTGCTTTTCAGGTTTCCCAAAGGCATTGAACTTGGGGGTGAAGAGGGAAGGCGGCCCCTCCTACGTGGGGAAACGGCTTCTTCATCTGGTTTGAAGTTATACAATCACAGAGTTGGAAGGGGTCATACAGGCCATCTAGTCCAACCCCCTGCTTAAGGCAGGATCTGCCTAGAGTATCCCTGACAAGTGCTTGTCCAGCCTCTGCTTAAAGACTGCCGGGGAGGGGGAGCTCACCACCTCCCTAGGAAGCCGATTCCACTGTCGAACAATTCTTACTGTTATCCCACCCCCCAATATCCAGTCTTTCCGCCCACAATTTCAACCCGTTCTTGCGAGCCCTATCCTCCGCTGCCAACAGGAACAGCTCCCTGCCCTCCTCTAAGGGACAGCCCTTCAAATCCTTAAAGAGAGCCATCCTGTCCCCCCTCAACCTCCTCTTCTCCAGACTGAACATTCCCAAGTCCCTCAGCCTTTCCTCTTAGGGCTCGGTCTCCAGGCCCCTGATCATCCTCGTCGCTCTCCTCTGCACCCGCTTGATTTTATCCACATCCTTTTTGAATGGAGGCTTCCAGAACTGCACTAAAAGGAGTGATGGACTCTGAATCTGAAGAACTGGGTTGGTTTCCCCACTCCTCCACATGAAGCCAGCTGGGTGACCTTGGGCTAGTCACAGCTCTCTAAGAGCTCTCAGCCTCACCTACCTCACAGGGTGTCTGTTGTGCGGAAGGGAAGGGAAGGTGATTGTAAGCCGGTTTGATTCTTCCTTAAGTGATAAAGTTGGCATATAAAAACCAACTCTTCTTCTTCTACTACTATTACAAGACTTCTCCCCATAGGCAGTAATTCAGATGCCATGTTGCAATGCTGCTGATCAGCTGAAATGAAATACAGGTCCCACCTGGAGGCTGGCATCCCTGTCCCAGGTTCAGTCCCCAGCATCTCCAGTTAAAAAGACCAGGCAGTAGGTGATGGGAAAGACCTCTGCCTGAGACCCTGGAGAGCTATGGAGAGGGGCTACGGCTCAGTAGTAGAGCATCTGCTTGGCATGTGGAAGGTCCCCGGTTCAATCCCTGGCATCTCCAGTTAAAAGGTCAGGTAGTAGGTGATGGGAAAGACCTCTGCCTGAGACCCTGGAGAGCTGCTGCCAGTCTGAGTAGGCAGTACTGACTTTGATAGACCAAAAGTCTGGTTCAATATAAGGCAGACTCATGTATGCACTGTAACCAAAAGTCTATCAGGTATTATTAAGGAAGGGGGAAAGCCATGCAAGAATGGCCAGTATGGCCATACCCTGGGAGGCCAGCAATACAAGTCAGGAATTATTTGGGACTCTCGAATACGGAGCAATAACCGTGTGTGTTTCTTCTCGGGTTGAGCTTTGTGGCGGTTTCCCACTGAAATGTTTTTCCAGAGCACCCCTTCTCCCGCTCTTCCTCGCGGGCTTTGTTTCCGAGAGAAAGTGAGGCATAAGGGGGCAGAGAAAGCCATGCTTACCTCTGGAGACTTTGCATTTATTCCCGCTAAGAAAGGGGCAATTGCTTTGCGGAGCATTGTCCGGCCACATTAGAGAGAGGATTAAGCCTGGTACATTCAGCTATTCTAACAGATTTCCTTTAAGCCTTCAATGGCCTCCCTTCTCACATTCCCCTGAATAATCACATTAGTTTTGTCATTAAAAGGTTTCTCCCTCCCCTCCTTTCCTGGCAAATGCTTAAACCGCTTACACCACCCCAAAGGGGTCGCATACATTAGGGGAACAAGACAAAACGGAAGGGATTTCCCCTTCTCCCTGCTCTCTTCGCTCTGGCGATGGAACTAAAAGGGTGGGGGTTTTATGAATAGGAGGCTGGAGAGGAGGGGGGGACAACAGATTGGGGGTACCGGTTGGGCCAAGTTATTGAACACCTGAAACCCCAGGGCGGGGGCATAAGGAGGCTAGGAGGACCACATGTGGGAGAGCCAGTTTGGTGTAGTAAAGACCAGTGGTTTGGAGCAGTGGAGTCTGATCTGGAGAACTGGGTTTGATTCCCCACTCCTCCACACGAAGCCAGCTGCGTGACCTTGGGCTAGTCACACACTCTCAGCCCCACCTACCTCACAGGGTGTCTGTTGTGGGGAGGGGAAGGTGATTTTAAGCCAGTTTGAATCTTCCTTAAGTGGTAGAGAAAGTCGGCATATAAAAACCAACTCTTCTTCTTCTTCAATTGTAATGCAATTGTGCCCCCTTCAGGAAGTACATCAGAATAAAAATGCACATGCAGTTGTACTCGTGGAATATTCACTTTTTAATAAATTTTGCACAGAAACCAATTCTCTGGAAAGGCAGTGAGAAACCAATTGTTTAGGCCTGAGGCCCTATATTTTATTTATTTTTATTTACTGTTTACACCCTGCCTTTATCCCCCACGGGGACACAAAGTTGCTTACATCATACTCCCGTCCTCCATTTTATCGTCACGACAACCCTGTGAGGTAGGTTAGGCTGAGAGCGCGTGAATGGCCCAAGGTTACCCAGGGAAGCTTCCATGGCAGGAGTGGAGGGTGGAATTTAGCAAGAAGAATCTGCAGGGCCACAACATCATGACAAAAAAGGGTGGCTGGTTTGGAACCGTTTGAAATACAGATCTGTATTTTACAAGTATTCTCCCCCTACTCAAAACTTAGTTTCTCCTTGTGTTGGGTTAGATTCAACGGAAACCTCAAAAATACTCCAAGGTCTTGTCCAGGTGTGGGTTTTTGTGGGTGGGGGAGTTTGTTGGTGAAAATTTATGAGAACTTAAGGCAACAGGTCTATAGATCAAAACAGGTGCCTAGTGCGACTTTAAAAGCTTAGGTTGGAATAAAGATGAGTTTGATTTACCATTAGGGCTGTGCAAAAAAAAAAAAAAAAAAGTAAATTTCAGGTTCAGGTTTATTGTGCCCGATTTTTTTTGGGAAACCTGAAATAAGCCAAATACCTATACCGGTAATGGGGGGCATTCGGCTTATTTTTCGGGTTTCCTGAAAAAAATTGCCCCTGGGGGAGGTCATTTTTCAAGGTAGATCCCCCAAATTAACAGCATAGCTTGAAGGGACTGTCCTTGCACAAACCTCAAAGTTTGGTGAAGATTGGGCCACGGGGGTCCGATTTTATGCGGTTCGGAAGGGGTGGCCTCCCCTCCATAGACCATCTTTGTGAAATTTGCAGATTGTCTATAAAAGAGGGGGCAACCTCTTCCGGCCCCCATAAAATCGGACCCCCCTGACCCAATCTTCACCAAACTTCGGGGGTCATGCAAGGAGAGTCCCTTCAAACTATGCTGTGAATTTGGGGGCTCTACCTCCAAAAATGCAACCCCCAGGGTGTACTGACCTTTTTAGACTTGTTGTCAGTAATGGCCGCCGGTCTGCTTCCTCCCTCCCTCATGGTTGATTGCAAGGTTGCTGTTAATTATGCAAAATTGAGTTTTCCCACACTTGTAATGGCCGCTTCCTTCCTTCCTTAAGAACTAAAAATGTAGTATACAACCACTAGGCAAAGACATTTAAATTCACAACAGAAAGGAGAAGGGGAGATGTCGCTTTGAGAGATCAGTTTAAAAACAAGATCCATTCCAGTAGTAACCAGGTAACAGGTTGGGTATGCCACTCAACAGTTTTTAGATAATCCTACTATGCTTAATAGAATCTATTGCCGGATTAATCACATCAGTGGATACAATAGGAAGTCACAGAGGAATGGCTCAACCAATCAACATCTGTAAGAACTTCACAAAGGAGAATCCAGTGGGAAATTGCTGAGTGAGCATTCATCAAAAATTAAATCATACCAACAGGTCTGAGATGGATGGCCTAGGCTAGCCCAATCTCATCAGCGGTCTGAGATAAAACTTTTCTCCCTCTCACATAATGATAGAGCTCAGCCCCCCCCCCCATGAAATTGACAGACTAAATCCAGACTACAGGAAGTACTATTTCACACAATATAGGTAGATGTCTTGTGGAACTCATTACCACAGGATATATTTATTTATTCATTTTAATTTATATCCTGCCCCCCCTTCACAAAGCAGCTGATGGGGGAAAGCCAATGATAGACCTACTAGCCATGGACATCCAGGCAGCACCTCTGACTTAAGTGGCAGGATGCCTCTACTTCACAGAGGCTGGGAAGCAGTCAGCAGGCGGGGGCCATGGCTCAGTGGTAGAACATCTACTTGGCATGCAGAAGGTTGTGGGTTCAATCCCTGGCATCTCCAGTTAAAAAGGGCCAGGCAGTAGGTGATGTGAAAGACCTCAACCAGAGACCCTGGAGAGGCATGGGAAGGGGGTGTGGCTTAGTGGAAGAGCATCTGCTTGGTGTGCAGAAGGTCCTGGGTTCAATCCCCGGCATCTCCAGTTGAAAAGACCAGGCAGAAAGTGATGTGAAAGGCCTCCGCCTGAGACCCTGGAGAGCTGCTGCCAGTCTGAGTAGACAATACTGACTTTGATGGACCAAGGGTCTGATTCAGTACAAGGCAGCTTTATGTGTTATGAGGAAGAGGGCATTTGTTTGTGGCATCTCACTGTCCCCTGCTGGAAACTGGATACTAGGGAGGCCCTTGGTCTGACTACTTTATGTTGTGTATGAGTCAGAAAAGCCCCCAAGATTCCCCAGAAAAATAGTCTGAAAGCCACTGGTCTAGATTGTAAATGACCTTTAATATAAATAAATCCAACAGAAAAGTGCATTGCAAACCAAGGAGAGAACACCCTTCCCTTCCACTGGTCATAGGGAATGCTCTCTTTTGAGACATTTTGTTTATACAAACATATGACAAAGGCTAAGTTAAAAGAATACACAGATCCAACAAATTTCAACGAATGCAGCCCTGAGTGTTTACTATAAGTGATGTGGCAAGATATAAGCTTTAAAATAAAATTTGGGAAAGGAGACCTCAGCGTCTAAGCCTCCCGCTTCTGTGGGGCAGGGCGCAACCAGAAGAACAGAAGTGGTCCGTGGTGGCGGTGGGGAATCATCATGTGAAACGCTGCTCTGACATGAGGCAACAGCCCCCACTCACTTATGCTCCAGGGGTGTAAAACACGATGTCGGGACCTGAACCTGCAGGAGCTTTTTACAGTGGTGACCTGCAGGAGAGAGATCAGCCATGGCCATCAAGGATGCTTTCTTCTAACAATTCCTTGGCCTTTTAGGCAGGGATGTTCCCCTGCGGTCACCCCCACCAAATCCTTCAGGGCTCACTTTTGATTATGCATGCCTTTTCCACTCGCTCTCCCTGCATGTTTTGCCCGTGTTTTCCGGATGCTGTTTTAGCCAGAATCTGAAAAATGCAGGGAAAACGCTCAGGGCATGCATAATCAAAAGGAAGCCCCAAAGCAGTCTGCGGGGGTGACCATGGGGAAATGTCCCTGCATAAAAGACTCTTGACTCTTCTGGGTGGCCTGTTCCCTGGTTTGACCAAGCAGGAGTCCAGACGCTGCTAAGTTACGCAGTGCTTTTAAGTCTTCAACATATATTCCAATCTTAGGGTCATGAAAGACTTTTCCTTTTAGGAGGAGGACCCCTCTGATGCCACGGCAGAAATCATTTGGGTTCCCCCCCCCCATGCTTTCTTCTCCACTTTGGCACACAAAGGAGATCACCCACCATAAACGGATGAGCAGTCTGTGTAGCAGAGACAGCATAAAGGCAAGACATTTAAGGCTGGCTTAAGCTACCGTTTACTGCCACGCTTGCCACCATCTGCATCCATTTTCTGTCACCCTGCCACCATCACCGACCATTTTCTGCCACACCAGCCACCGGCAGCGGGAGTATCGCCAACAGTGAATTCAAACCTCAAGGAGCATTACAGGTTTAGAATTACTCCAGTCTCTGGCAAGCAGTTAAATTCCACAGAAACAAGACAAAGGTCAGCGCAACATTGATGAGGAGAGCCTTTTAAAAGACAGAGTTGGCACACAATCAAAATCAGAACTAATTTCTAAAAAGCGAGTAACTTGCTGCGAGGCGATTTGAACCAACTAAGCATTACAACTGACTGGGTGGTACCCTACTTTAATACAATAATTAAGTGCCATCACGTTGCAACCGACTCTGGTGGAATATCTTTTCTCCGACTTATGCGGCTCTTTCACCGGAGGAAACCACTGCAGTGGGAGGAAGAATTCCAACTCTGCTTAGCAGAGTGGTAGGATACAAGCCACTATGAAGATGCTAACATGCCAAAAAGCGAGCCGGCTGTAATATGGAAAGAACTGCCAGCCCTCAGAGGTAGGATAACGCCCACACTAATGTGATAATCCTTCACACTACCACTGTATGAACAGAACGGATTGAGTTTTCCAAAAGCTCATTTACTTCACCTGAATCACCCAAACCTGCTGTCCTCACACGACACAGTCCAGCGTGGTAGAGCGACTTTGCACATCAGTTAACACCTCATCAGGCTGAATGCGAGCAATACTGGCTTGTGTTTGCTTTGCACCTGATTGCCTCTTGCCTTTCGCTTAACCATGTTTACATAACGTGGGGTGCTCAAAAAAAGGCTACTTCCCAAATTGTGGGTCTCTCCCTCTCTGCCCATTCCATTATCAAGAGCTTGGCCTGTCCACATTTGATGACCTGGATAAAATGCAGAGTGCTCAAGAGAAGCATGGCATTTTTAAAATTTATACCCCGCTTTTCTCCCCAGCTGGGACCCAGAGAGGCTTAGGACATCGTCCTCTCCTTCGTTTCCCCACAACAACCCTGCGAGATAGGTCAGGCCAAAAGCACGTGACGGGCCCACGGTCACGCAGCTTCCGTGGCGGAAGTGGGGATTCGGACCCAGGTCTCCCGGGGTCTCAGTACAACTGTATCCACTATGCCATGCCGGCTTTCGGCAGCATTAGAGCAGTTTCTCTGACCCCTATGGTGGGAAACGAGGTTTGCCTGAAACCCGACTGTATTTCATGGCAAGGAGGCCTGAAGGAGAAAGTCCAGAGAGGCACATCAGCAGCACAAGTTCGGCGTACAGCCACGTGAAGACAGACCTCAGGTTACTTCGTCCACCTTCAGACGTTTGTTCTCTAATATCAGCGGAAAATTTGATGCAGGTTGGACTCAAAACCCCCGACAATTATTCTAATGGTGCGCACAGCCAACAGGCTCACACACTCTTGCATCAGACGCTGCAAATCGAGCACAGATGAGGTATTCTGCACCCACCCCTACGCCCGTGGCAACGTCTACGCCATTTGCCGGCTGTTCTCTGTCCGCTGCCATCCCTGGTCAGGCACGGAGAACCAAGGCCTGGAGGGAGGGCGAAACAGCTTAAAAGGAGGGATCCTAAATATATGTTACTAGGAATGTTCCCTCCACAACTAAACCCTCCGTACAAAGATCACCACCAATGTGCAACCTCAGCCACTAGAATGATATATGCCAAATGTTGGAAATACAATCCCAGACATCTCAGAGTAGACTAATACAATACAATCCCAGACATCTCAGAGTAGACTAATAAACTTTTTGATTTCACTTTGATGGCCAAGCTAACACAACTGATGAACCAGAAACCAACAGAAGAATCTGAGCTGAAATGGCAATGATCTTTACGATTACTATGAGAAAGTACTGGTATTGAGAGTTTTTATAGATGCATTAAGAGTATGGTTTGTTTAGGTATTTGAAAGGCACTTGTTTTAAGATGGTTTAGGATTTAGAATAACGATTGAACTTTTGATAAATTTCTGTTTTTCCTTTTTAATACAGTCTTTGTTAAGGCTCAGAGGATGTAGTTTGTTATATTCTACTTTTCTTCCTACCTTCCCTTTCTTTTTTCTGTATCCTTAAATTCTAAAATAATTTTTTTTTTTAAGGAAGGATTGTGAGGGAAGAAAGCAGCCAGCAGGCGAAAAGTTCAAGCGTTTTTTCCTTGCAATCGTCCTTTCCTCTCCACGTCCGTATTAAGCCGAGGTCACTTGTGAATTCACCACGCTCTTCAGCGCTGCTAGACAATAATCCCTGAACATCAAACAAATGCTCCATGCCAACTAAAAGGGCTAACTGATCCCAGCAAGAATTATTTTGGCGCTTTCGGTCTCCCGGACACAGCCATGCAGAGGAGAGGGCCCTTCAGTCCTACTGCGCCCCCATGACATGCTGCATCGTCCGGCCAGCTCAGCATCTGGAGAGACCCACCGGCTCAGACAAAAGGCTTTTACCTAGCCCAGCATCTGTTAGCGGTGGTGTTAGTCCCTCCAGCACCGGATATATGACAGACTGAACACGGAGGTTCCACCTAGCCCACACAGTTCGCAGAATTACCCTCTGCGAATCTGTCTCATCTTCTTTTAAAGCCATCAAAACACCACTGGCTGCCAGTGGAGCTGGGGGCAAGTTACATAACATCAAGGTTCTCATTCCTAAGAACATGGGTGATTGGGGGTGAGTGCGAATTGGACCTACTTTTTTCCAGAAAGCATCCCAGAATGGATGAAATGGCACACACGCTGGTGCTTGTATTTTTCTGGAACCGATGCCGCAGTAGTGGCAGCATTTTCCTTAGGGGGGGGTTAGGGGGGAGCTGCCTAAATGCTGACTGTGCTATTTGGCAGGCCGCAAAAGGGCAAAAAGGGCAACAGGAACAGACTGGGGTTGCCCAGTAAAAACCGCCACCAATTTTTGCCGATTTAGATCCACAGTCCTCACTCAATATTTCTGAGAGCTGCCTCTCAGCCTGGACAGCTCAACGGGTCAAGCTCTCTTGAGTTCCCGGATGAAGTCAAGGGGAAGTCCCGCCCACAAGAGGCGAAAAGGTCCAGGTCATTTCCTGCGTTTTTCCTGATCGATCTTCTTCACCCACAGCTTCATGAAGTGAACCTCCAGCATCCGGGCTTGCAGAACAGAGTTGGGGTCAAAAGGGCTGTTGGAGCGCAGGTCAAGGTGGTGGGCCCCTTCCGGGATCACGACGGCAACCAGGGTGTCCGTGATGTTCTGCGTCACTCCGCCCCCAGACCAGGGGTCAAGCCCGCCATTGCTAGGAGGAGAAGGAAGAATGACATAAGTCACACCTGGGAGCACAAGCACCGCGCTTGCAAGCGAGGAACGCCCCAGAAATCATTGGCCCCTTGACGGTGCCGTGGAGAGGGTCACTCAAGGCAACCATTGTGAGCAACTCACAAGAATGCAGGAAGAAGGAAGGGAGGAGGAGAAGAACGAGAACAAGGAGGAGGAGGAGGACAAGGAGAAGAACGAGAACAAGGAGAAAAAGGAGAACAACGAGAACAAGGAGAAGAAGAAGAACGAGAAGGAGGAGAAGAACGAGAACAAGGAGGAGGAGAAGGAGAACAAGGAGAAGGAGAAGAAGAACAGGAGGAGGAGGAGAAGAAGAAGGAGAACAAGAAGGAGGTGAAGAAGAACGAGAACAAGGAGAAGAAGAGGAGGAGGAGAAGAGAAGAAGAAAATAAGAGGATGAAGAACGGAGCCTTGTTTACTTACGTGAGGGCTCCTTCTGTTCTGGGATCGAAGGCATCTTGCAGACTGTGGGTTTTACCATCACATGCCCAGGGAGGCAGGACTAAAGCTTCACTTCCTGTCCTCCTGGGCGGGAAAACCTCCCAATCCCAGTTTTCGGACTCGCTGAGCTAAAGGAGACAGGTAAATGCAAGGAAAAACAACACTATAGAAAAAACAGGTGTAATGAATAAGAACTAGTGAAAGGAAACATTAAAACCGTTTAAACATTGAAGAATATTCCTTCCCATGCGCAAGATGGCGGTCGAAGGAGCCATAAGCTTAACTGGAATTGATTTGATCAGAGTTAATGAACTGATGAGTACAGCTAACGTCTGGAGGTTAACGAACTCTTGGGCGAGCAAGATGCCTTTGATCCCAGAACAGAAGGAGCCCTCATGTAAGTAAACAAGGCTCCGTTCTCGTTGTGGGCTCTTCAGGTATCTTGCAGACTGTGGGATCTCCAAGAGCTAATTAGTCTGGGTGGGTCTATTTCTCCTCCACGACGGGCTGCAGGACCCTTCTGCCGAAGGCTGCATTGGCAGACGCCATGGAGTCAATTTTACAGTGTCTGGCAAAGGTGGAAACCGAGGCCCAGGTGGCTGCCCGGCAAATTTCCTCAACTGATGCTTGTCTATCGAAGGCACTCCTTACAGAGGGGGCAGTAATGCCAGCTGGCACCTGAAGCTTGCTAGATTTGTACGACTCGGCAATACACTGTCTAATGGCGTAACTAATGGCCGACCGAGACATCTTACAGCCGCGGTTTGGGTTATTCAGGGAAATAAAAAGTGATTCTGAACGCCTAAGGGGTGAAGTACGCTTAATGTACACTCTGAGGGTCCTATGAAGATCTAGTTTGTGCCACACCTTCTCTTTTGGGTGGCTGGGGTTGGGACAAAAGGACGGAAGCTGAATTTCCTGCTTGCGGTGAAATATGGAGTTCACTTTAGGAATTAATGTGGGGTCAGGGAGAAGTACGACTTTGTCCTTATGAAAGACACAAAAACCTTTTCGTACGGAAAGAGCACCCAGTTCGGAAACCCTCCTAGCAGAGGTAACGGCTGTAAAGAAAATCGTCTTCATCCTCAGCATTTTTAAAGAAATCTCCCTAGTGGGCTCAAAGGGAGGATGAGTTAATGCTGTTAACACCACGTTAAGCCACCAGGTGGGAAAACGGTGAATGGGTGGTGGTCTAGTTTGAATAACACCCTTCAGAAAGGTTTGAATGTGCGGATGTCTAGAGGGTACAATACCGTCCACCGATGTGATAACCGTGGAAATGGCCGCCACCTGTCGACGTAAGGTGGCTGCCCTGAGGCCTTGCTCTGTGCCATCATGTAGGAACTCCAAGATCCTAGAGACGTCAGAAGTCAGGGGATCAGCATTCTTATGTCTGCACCAGAGGACAAAGGCTTTCCACGAGAAGTCATATATTCTTCTGGTTGAAGGTTTTCTGGCCTCGATCATGGTATTAACAATCCCGATGTTGTATCCTTGACCTATAAGGTTGCTCGGCTCAATTTCCAGGCAGCTAAGCAAAGCCATTGAGGGTCTGGGTGATACGGTCCCTGGATCAATAGGTCCAGGATTGGTGGAAGCTCCCACGGTTGTTGGACTGGCATTTCCTTGAGGCTGGGAAACCATGGTCTCTTTGTCCAGTAGGGAGCAACTAAGATGATCATGGCTCTCTCCTGTCTTATTTTCCTTATCACCTTCGGGAGTATAGGGGAGGAAAGGCAAAAAGAAGAAGGCCCTTGGGCCACGGAGACATCAGTGCGTCCATCCCCTCTGCTTTTGGGTGGTGGTACCTGGTGAAAAAGCGAGGGAGGAGATGGTTTTGCTCGGAGGCAAACAGGTCCACTGCAAGCTGGCCGAATCTCTCTCCTATCTGAAGGAAGATGGATCTGTTGAGAGACCATTCTCCTTCGTCTACGGTCTGACGGCTTAGCCAATCGGCCTGGAGATTGAGGACACCCTGATGTGTTCCGCCGCGATGGAAACTACATTCTTTTCCGCCCAGGACAATATCAGGATAGCTTCCATGTGAAGCCTCGATGATCTGGAACCCCCGTTTGTTTAGGTGTGCCTTGGCAGACACATTGTCCGTGCGAACAAGAACGTGGCAGCGAATGAGTAAGTCCTGAAAGTGAATCAGGGCCAGGCGAATGGCTCTGAGCTCAAGGACGTTTATGTGAAGTTTCTTCTCTGACCCTGACCAGATACCTTGAGCGATGTTGGATTTGCATGTCGCTCCCCATCCCTCCAGACTGGCGTCTGTGAATAGTTGGACCTGCTCCCCTACTAGGAAGGGAAGGCCCTTGTCGAGATTCTTGTGATTGCACCACCACGGGAGACTGTTCCGGAAGTCTTGATTCCAGGCTATGGTCTTGTCTATCTTTCTGGCAATCAGGTGCTGATGAGGTTGAAGAAGCCTTTGCAGCGGTCTCGAATGAAACCTGGCCCAGGGAACACAACTTAGATAAGACACCATTAATCCCATGAGTTTGACAAGGAACGTAATTTTTCCCTTGTTGACTCTGATTAGAGACTGAGCTATGGATTTTATCTTGGAAATTCTGTCTGGAGGTAGGAGGACTAGATTCTGTTTGGTGTCTAGAATGACTCCTAGGTGTTGTAGTCTTTGTGTCGGAATAAGGTGGCTCTTTTCTAAATTTATCAAGAGGCCATGTTCTGTCAGAATCTGGATTACACTGTGTGTGTGAGTTAAGGACTCCTCTCTGGATCTGGAACATATTAGAATGTCGACCAGACAGGGAAAAACTCTGATTCCTTCCTGTCTGAGGTTGGCCACTAGTGTTACTAGAATCTTTGTAAAGACACGAGGAGCTGATCCCAAGCCGAATGGGAGAGCCCTGAACTGGAAATGTTTCCCGGCATAGAAAAATCTCAGGAATTTCCTGTGGAGAGGGTGAATTGGGACGTGAAGGTAGACTTCTTTTAGATCTAAGGATGTCATGAAATCCCCCAGTTGAAGGGCATCTACAATTGGACTTCACCGTTTCCATCCTGAATTTCCTGTATTTCACTGACCTGTTCAGTTGTTTTAGGTCTAAGATGGCCCTCCAGTACCCGTTTCGCTTGGGGACGGTAAAAAAGATTGAGTAGGTCCCTTTTCCAGACTCTAGATGAGGGACCGGCTCTATGGCCTGAATGGAAACCAGGTGATCTATGGCTGCCAGGGTTCTTAAATGTTTTTCTTGTTTCAAAGCCCTCAGGGATTTTAGAAACCTGTCCTTTGGTGTGTTTACAAATTCTATTAGGTAACCTGAGCACACCACTTGGGCTACCCATGTGTCGGTGTGGGGTGGAATCCACTTGTGACTGAAATTTAGTAGCCTTCCCCCCACTGCTATTGAGTTGGCGTCATTGTTTTGTGCTCTTGGAGAACTTGTCTCCTTTGGCACTGTATTGTTGCTGCTGTCCCTGTTGGGGACGAAAAAATCTGCCCCCTCCCCTCCGAAAGGAGCCTCTGTTATTGTTCCAGCTACCCCTTCTCTGCTCTGGTTTGAAGCGGTTAAGGGTGTGAAAGGATCTAAAGCTGGGATACGAGGAAGATTGTCTTCCATCTTTCCTGTACGATCTTGGTAGGACTTTCTTTTTGTCCTTGTCTTCGACAAGTATCTTTTCCAGTCTTTCCCCAAACAACTTACCCCCCTGAAATGGGTAAGAAAGGGTGAGGGATTTGGTCTTGAATTTATTTTACTATGGTCTCAGCCATAGGGCCCTTCTGACCGCTATGTTGGAAGATAAGCCTCGAGCTGCGAAGGTCATCGAGTCTAGGGAACCATCTGCCATAAAAGCCGCCGCCTTAGTCTGTTTAGCCCGTCAGTGATCCTGCGGTTGTCCCCAGAATATAGCTGGGCTATTTTTCTGATCCAGACTATGGAGGCTCTGGCCATAATGGAGGTGGCTGCTGAGGCTTGAATGGCTAAGGCAGAAGATTCATGGACCTTCTTGGTTAAAATCTCAGCTTTCCTATCCATAGGATCTCTTATATTTCCCATGCCATCCTCGGCAGGGAGGTCAGGAGAATGGACTGCCACAACTGAGGCGTCTATTATGGGGTTTTTAAAGAGTTCCATGGCTTGTGGGGCCATGGCATACATCTTTTTGATGTTGGCTGGGAATTGTCTGTTGGCTAAGGGTTTATCTAACTCAGCTCTGACCTAATTTTCAAAGAATTCTGGAAAGGGAATGGTATGGACATGAGAGGGAGATCTGGGAAAAAATTCTTTGGCTCCCTTTTTCCTGGACATTTTTGTCTCTACTGCAGGCTCAGGATCCTCATCTAAATCTAAGGCTACCAAGGCCTTACTTAAAAGATTCTGGAAGTCCTCAACCCCAGAGAGGCGTGGCTGTTGCTCCTCCAAAATAACTGGAGTATCGTCCTCAGATTCATACTCTCCGTCCTCTCTACTTTCCCCTTCAGAGTCAGCAATATTGGAGGAATCATCCTCCTGAGTAATTCTGGGTTGACTCTGGTGAGTAGCCTTTCTGGCTGCTTTGGTTGGCCACAAGCCCCTAAGGGGTTCCTCATTACCCTGATTCTGCTGATCAGGCTGGTTCTGGGAGAGAGGATTACTCCGTGAGCTAAATCCCAAATTCTTAAGAAAAGGTGAAATGGAGTCACTAAAGGCTTGAAGCATATGCGACTGCCTTTCTAATACCCCATTAAATAAATCAAAGGCTTCCCTGCGGGATAAGGGGGACTCCGGATCGGTTATGCTTACATTACTCCCAGAATCTGAGGCTGGACTCTGGGTAGATGATCTTTCCGCTCCCTGTCTGGTATCGGCCCTCTCGCTGTGACGAGCGGCCCTTTTGGAGCCATTTCCAGGCGGGCCGGAGGCGTGCACCTTTTTTGGTGCGCTGGGGCTGTCCGCGCCGAGTTCCGCAGAACCGCAAAGGCGGTCGTTGGAACTTTCCTTCCGACTCTGCCCTGTTGAGGCAACGAGGGCTCGGTCGTTGTCTCCCTCGGAAAGGAGCTCCTCTTCAGAATCGCCACGTTCGCCCGCCAACTTACTCACCAGAGCAAAGTGGGGGGGGAGGAGAAACAGGAGGGAATTTTTTTTTTTAAAAGGTTCAGAGCGGTCTTAGGAAGAAATAGGAGAAAATAGATGGAAAGGATAGTAAAGAAGAAGGAAATTTCCCAATAGGTCGTCCTTTAACGGAGCCGACTGGCAAAGCTGCCTCCCTTTACAAAGGAAGGACGGAAACTGGGATTGGGAGGTTTTCCCGCCCAGGAGGACAGGAAGTGAAGCTTTAGTCCTGCCTCCCTGGGCACGTGATGGTAAAACCCACAGTCTGCAAGATGCCTGAAGAGCCCAGAATGAGAAGAGCTGGTTTTTATATGCCGACTTTCTCTACCACTTAAGGAAGAATCAAAGCGGCTTACAATCAACTTCCCTTCTCCTCCCCACAATGAACACCCTGTGAGGTAGGTGGGGCTGAGAGAGCTCTAAGAGAGCTGTGACCAGCCCAAGGTCACCCAGCTGGCTTTATGTGTAGGAGTGGGGAAACCAATCCAGTTCACCAGATTAGCCTCCACCGCTCACGTGGAGGGGTGGGGAATCAAGCCCGGTTCTCCAGATCAGAGTCAACCGCTCCAAACCACCGCTCTTAAGCACTACACCACGCTGGCTGAAGCTGCCCCATGGAGAACCGTTGCCAGTCTGAGTAGGCAATACTGACCTTGCTGGACCAAGGGTTTCGTTCAGTATAATACAGCTTCAGGGACTCATGTAAAGAGCACAGAAAAGCAACCTCTTACTGGGGATGGTACTGTTGGCAGGGAGGGGATCTATTCATTCAAAGGAGTCTCAAGCCACAGGTGGGTAAAAGGGTTTCAAACTCAGTTGCACAAGGCATGAAACATGGGCGCCTCACCTGAAGAGAATGTTGCTGTGCGAGCTGATGTTTTTCCCCCCAAAGGAAGTGGGGATCCATGAAGGACGAGGTCTCACGCCCCACGCCTTGAAGCACTCATCCGAGTAGGCCTGGAAGTTCCACTTCTGAGGCTCGAACATGTCGTTGACGCCGTCAGAGCACATGGGCATCACCATTTCCGTACATGCCTGTGCAGAAAAGGACATGGGAGGGGAGGCAGCACATTAGTTTCACGCGCGCATCTTTGCCAGGTATTGATGCAGGGCTTTAAATATACCCATGCCTGCAGCAGGGGCATTCCACAGCAATTCGAACTTTACGCGCCACCACTGCCAAACAAGGAAGTAGAACAGTGATTGCGTCATGGCTGGGCGTACGGCAGATCACCAAGGCGATCAAAATGTGGGATTCACTGCCATAGTGATAGCCACAAACAGACTGCTTTAAAGGGGGATTAGACAGATTTATGATGGGGTCTATCAGTAGCTACTAGCCATGGTGACTACAGAAAGACTCCATATCCAGAGGAAGTAAAAACCTCTGAATCCCAATGCTAGGAGGCAACATTGGGGAAGGCCTCTATGCCCTGTTGCTGGACCTCCAGAGGAACTGGTTGGCCACGGTGCGAGATGGGATGTCGGACTACACGGACCTACTGGTCTGATCCAGCAGGGCTGTTCTTATGAAGTGGATGAACTTTGACGGAAGTTGCACACCCTGGGCTGCACTTACAACAGATATGTCAACAAAAGACAATCTTATTGTATCAGGGAAGCGAAAGCAGGGTCAGGGTCTCAGGTCTGTACCAGGAAACTTAGGTCTGTGTAGTCCAGTGGTTAAGAGTGGCAGACTCTAATTTGGACAACCAGGTTCGATTCCCCACTCCTCCACATGAAGCTTGCAGCGTGACCTTGGGCTAGTCACAGTTCTCTCGGAACTCTCTCGACCCTACCTACCTCACAAGGTGCCTGTTTGGGGGTGGGGAGAGAAGGCGATTGTAAGCCATTTTGAGACTTCTCAAAGGTAGAGAAAAATGGGGTATAAAACTCGTCTTCTTCCACCCACTTTCTGAATGGTGGAAATACCGGAATACTTGCAGGGCTGCTGTACGAGTCACAAAAGATTTTTTTTTAAAGGATGCTTTGAATATTGCAAGGCCTAGTTCCCACACAAAAGAGCCCCATGGCACAGAGTGGTAAGCTGCAGTACTGCAGTCCAAGCTCTGCTCACGACCTGAGTTCAATCCCAACGGAAGTTGGTTTCAGGTAGCCGGCTCAAGGTTGACTCAGCCTTCCATCCTTCCGAGATCAGTAAAATGAGTACCCAGCTTGCTGGGGGTCAAGGGAAGATGACTGGGGAAGGCACTGGCAAACCACCCCGCAAACAAAGTCTGCCTAGGAAACGTTGGGATGTGACGTCACCCCATGGGTCAGGAATGACTCGGTGCTTGCACAGGGGACTTTTACCTTTAGTTCCCACTGCCAAGGAACTGCAGAGGGAGGGACGTGCATACCTGGTAATACCAGCCCTGCATCCCGAGGCTCTGCGTAGCTGTCTGAGATAAGCTGAAGCACGACGTATTGCCGGAGTAGTTGTAATAGACGTTGACAGCCTGGAAGATGTTTTTCAGCAGGGCTTTGTCAGAAAGTTTGGGTTGCTGCAAGTATTTGCAAACCACCTACAGGTAGAAAAAGGGGAGGGGAGAAAGTATCCATTCAAAAGAGGAGTCGGGATTGGTCCATCAAACTCTGTATTGTCTACTCAGACCAGCAGCGGCTCTCCAGGGTCTCAGGCAGGAGTCTTTCACATCACCTACTTGCCCAGTCCCTTTAACTTGAGATGCCGAGGATTGAACCTGGGACCTTCTGCATGCCAAGCAGATGCTCTACCATTGAGCCACGGTGAATAAAACCGGAGGCCAGTGTATTCTTAAAGGTGAACAAACTTTATTCTAACGTAAGATTTCATGACTCAAGAGCTCACTCCATTAGATGCACTGGCAAGCAGCTCAGTCCCAGTACAAAAGAATATATGGATATATATATTTTAAAAAAGCATTAAGAGTTGTGATATTCAGAAGGCAATGTTTTTATCTTCCAGAGCTGCTGATCTAAAAGTTCTTACAAGGGGAGAATCCAACAAGAAATTGGTGGTTTTGAAATTCATTAGCAATTTTAGAAAATGCCCCTTCCCAAGGCAGTTTAATAGGGACCTGGGATTCCTAACTCGCTATAGGCATTTACATCTTACATTCCAAACCCTTTATAGGTCTCAATTACTTCAGCTATAGGACTGTAACCTCCTGTCTTATTCTGAATATCTCGACTTGCTCAAGGGTTTATGTTTTGCCTAAGTAACCGCTGGGAGTATTTCGAAACTACCTGGAATGAACCAATGACTTTTCGGACGGGATCTTGTTTTGCACCAGCCGGAAAACTCCCCTTACCCACCCACTTTTCTGTTCTGTATTCAAATAGACATGCTGGATCCATTTCAATGTTTGTTGATGAAGCAAACTCTGACTCACAAACGCTTAGGCTGGATACAATGCTGTCAAACCTGAAAAGTGCCACGGGACTCCCACGGCCCTGATGAGGATGGCCCAGGTGAGCCTGATCTCGTCAGATCTGGGAAGCTAAGCAGGGTCAGTACTTGGGATGGGAGACCACCAAGGAAGACTCTGCAAAGGAAAGAACTGGCAAACCACCTCTGCTTCTCACTTGCCTTGAAAGCCCCTTGCTGAGGTTGCCATAAGTTGGTTGTGACTTGATAGCACATACAGTTGTTCCACCCTGACCTGGACGGCCTAGGCTGGCCCGCATCTCATCTGAGCTAGGAAGCTAAGCAGGGTCAGCCCTAGTTAGTAGTTGGATGGGAGACCACCATTAAGGTCCAGGGTTGTTACAAAGAGGCAGGCAATGGCAAACCACCTCTGAATGTCTCTTGCCTGGATAGCCCAAGCTACCCTGATCTCGTCAGATTTTGGAAGCTAAGTAGGGTCAGCCCTGGTTAGGACTTGGATGGGAGATCACCAAGGAAGCCCAGGGTTGCTATGCAGAGGCAGGCAATGGCAAACCACCTCTGAACGTCTCTTGCCTGGATAGCCCAGGGTAGCCTGATCTCAGCAGATCTCGGAAGCTAAGAAGGGTTGTCCCTGGTTAGTACTTGGATGGGAGACCACCATTAATGTCCAGGGTTATTACACAGAGGCAAGCAATGGCAAACCACCTCTGAATGTCACTTGCCTGGATAGCCTAACGGCAGGTTCCCCACGATGCCCCACATGCACAAAATTATTTAAAATATTGTTTAAAATTACCTTCCAGCTATGTGTATAAGGTGTATATAAAACATAAATGAATTTTGTATTTAGACTTCGGTCCCATCCCCAAGATATCTCATTATGTAGATGCAAATATTCCAAAATACAGAAAGATCCAAAATATGGAACACCTCAGGTCCTAAGCATTTCGGATAAGGGATACCCAACCTGTACAAGTTTTACATTTCATAATGTGTTTTTTTATTGATTGTTTCTCTCTGTTGGTAGCCGCCCTAAGCCTGACTGTAGTCAGGCTTGGTATGGAGAGAGGACAGGGAGAAGCTTTTCTCCCTCTCTCATCATACTAGAAGGTGGGGTCATCTGCTGAAGCTGGAAGGTGAGGGATTCAAAACAGACAAAAGGAAGTATTTCTTCACACAACGCATAGTTAAATTGTGGAACTCCCTGCCCCAGGATGTGGTGATGGCTGCCACCTTGGAAGGCTTGAAGAGGAGAGTGGATATGTTCATGGAGGAGAGGGCTATCCATGGCTACTAGTCAAAATGGATGCTAGTCATGATGCATACCTATTCTCTCCAAGATCAGATGAGCAGGCCTATTACATTAGGTGCTATGGAACACAGGTAGGATAATGCTGCTGCAGTCGTCTTGTTTGTGGACTTCCTAGAGGCACCTGGTTGGCCACTGTGTGAACAGACTGCTGGACTTGATGGGCCTTGGTCTGATCCAGCAGGGCTTTTCTTATGTTCGTATTAAACAGGGGTGCCAAAAACTGGAATCAAAGATCTGAAAGAGGACGTGTTGATGGCTGCCAACTCGGAAGACTTGAAGAGGAGAGTGGACAGGTTCATGGAGGAGAGGGCTATCCATGGCTACTAGTCAAAATGGACGCTAGTCATGATGCATACCTATTCTCTCAGGATCAGAGGAGCAGGCCTATTACATTAGGTGCTATGGAACACAGGTAGGATAATGCTGCTGCAGTCGTCTTGTGGGCTTCCTAGAGGCACCTGGTTGGCCACTGTGTGAACAGACTGCTGGACTTGATGGGCCTTGGTGTGATCCAGCAGGGCTTTTCTTATGTTCGTAGGAAAGGGTGGGATATAAATCTCATAAAATAAAATGAACTACATTTAGATATATTCCAGGCCTACCCAGCCCAACAAACAGCTTCTCGACTGGAAGGCCAAGGATGCCCAAGAGTGTCTTTGCTGGCATAGATATGCAGCGTGGAAGTTAAAGGGAGTTGTGTTTAAGGCCATGCTGCCTTCCGCAGCCAGCAGCTAGGAAAGGGGTGGGAAACAGAGAAAAGCCCCCGCTTGCCGGAGGTGACCCTCCACTCACATTTGAGCGGATTAGCCAGCTACATTCAGCTGTTTGAACAGATCCCTTGCCCCTAAGCTCTCTATACACCTCTCCCTCCACAGTTTGGATAATCACATTACTTTTGTTACTGAAGCCGGCTCAGTTTCAAAAGGGGAGGGGGGAAAGAGTCAGCTAATGCAACGGCTGATGCCACCCAGAGAGATTGCACACATTCAAAAGCAGAGATTGAAAGCAGAGAAGGAAAACCGTCTCAGGTTCGCGCACCGCTGAACCTAAGCATCTCGAGGAAGGCTGGGGGGGGGATTGCAAAGGTCTTCAGCAAGACATGCCCGTTTGGGACTTCTGCAGGCCTTAAAAAGCAAGTGGTGGATGGGTGGAAGAAAAGGGGAGGGGGGTGAAGAGACCTCCTTAAAATAAAGGAAGACAGCATTTCTGGCTTAAAAAAATGATCACAGCCAAGTAGGAGTGCCAAAGCTGCTCCCATGCCAGTACCTGCTAATGCTGCCAAGGCAGGAAATGGAATTAAACCAGTACAATTCACGGCGCTCAACATCCCCCAGAAAAATCCAACAGTGATTACCCATGCACCCCCAGCAAGATCCTACTAAGTATGCATTCAAAAGGAAGTCCTGTTCAGAGAAGCTTACTTCTCTCTATCCCGGGCCATTTTTATTCCACTTGTCAACACCCAAACTTCCTCCTAAGATGTTTCTCAAGCGAATCCGAACACTGATGATCAAAAGGAGACATTCCTCTGAATACAGATACCCAACCGGTCTGGATCTAGGTATTTGGGGAGGGGAGGGGGTCTCCTCTAATCCAGCCATCAACTGGATTTCAGCATAAAACTATGGAGAATTGTTTGCCTCTATTTTTTCTTTTAAATCCTCTCTACCCCTTGCAATAAAGATCCCGCTTCCTCACAAGACTCGAATGAGTTGTTCCCTATTAATTTGTGTGGCCCTGAATATAGTCTTAACCCAGGGGTGTCAAACTCAATTGTTATAAAGGCCGGATATGACACAAATGTCACTTGGTCGGGCCATGCCTTGCCAGCCCAGATGAAGTGTGCATATGTGTGTGTGTGTGTGTGGGGTGTGTGTGTGGCTGCTGCAGATGGCTTGCGGTCCGGATAAGAGCTCTCAAGGGGCTGGATCAGGCCCACGGGCCTTATGTCTGACACCCCTGTCTTAACCTGTTTACTAGTAAGGGTGGGGCATGTGTGCACACATTCATTCATTTTACAGTTAAAGATGTACTAATTGCTTTCTTTTTCACGACTGCAGTTTAATGATTCAGGACTGTGATGGTACAAAAGAAAAATGTTAACAAGGAGTTAACAGGAAGTAGAAGTCCCCTTTATAAAAGGGGGGCATTGAGGAAAGTTAAAATGATGAAGGATCGAATGGAAGCCTCAATTTAGTATTACCAGTTACTGCCGCAGTTGCATTTTTAATTTAATTTTTTAAGTCTCCACAAATCAGGTTCGAGTAAAAAACACATTATCCAGAGTCATGAATGAACAGATATCAGTTCAACACCTAGTGTGGAAGCTGTCCAGGTCAACCAGAAGGGGCTTAACATTTCCCATTATTGAATCTGTGGCTGCCATGTACAGTTCCTAAGATAAAGCGGCAGGGAGCCAGCATGGTGTAGTGGTTAAGAGCAGTGGTTTGGAGCAGTGGACCCTGATCTGGACAACAGGGTTCGATTCCCCACTCCTCTACATGAGTGGCGGACACTAAGCTGGTGAACTGGGTTCGATTCCCCACTCCTCCACATGCAGCCAGCTGGGTGGCCTTGGGCTAGTCACACTTCTCTCCGGACTCTCTCACCCCAGCCTACCTCACAGGGTGTCTGCTGTGGGGAGAGGAAGGGAAGGTGATTGTAAGCCGGTTTGATTCCTCCTTAAGCGGGAAAGAAAACTGGCATATAAAAACCAACTCTTCTTCATCTAGCAGAAGGGGGTGGGAAACCTGACACAGAACCCACCTCACCCATTGTTCAGTTACCTGAATAGGCCAGGCAGGGAGTGGCTGCAAGAAGTTGGCCTTGTAGGGGTAATCCACCATCGCCAAATTCACCCACGTCTCTGTCAGCCAGCCTTTGAAGTTGGCCACATCCTGCGCGGTGGTCAGCGGACTGCACAGTCGAAATGCACAAGTCAGCCACCGGGTGCCTGCCGCTGAAGAAGAGAGAACGGAGGTGAATGCCAAACCAATTCGCCTGAACTACATACAGGCCGCACCTGGGACGCTTGGGGCCCTTTGCACCCAGGAGCACGTGACATTGCCTTCCGCAGGGTCAGAGCGTAGGCTAGTCTAGCCCTGTGTTACCCACTCCAGCCAGCAGTGGCTCTCCAAGGGCACAGGCCAAGTGAGAGAATCCAGGACATTCAACATGCAAACAAAGCTGCGGTCCTTCCCCAGTAATGCCCTATTAAAGCAGTTTGAAATCAGCGGGGTCGTGAACTTCCTGACACTGCCCCAAGAGAACCCTGCTGAGTTTACAGGTGGGAGGGCATGAAAATCTGTGCAGGGTCTGCAAAGGGAGAGGCGGGAGATCCCTGTTTGCGGCAACCAAGTTGCTTCCGATTCACGGTGACCCTATGAATCAATGTCCTCCAAAAAGTCCTATGCTTAACAGCCTTGCTCCGGTTTTGCAAACTGAGGGCTGGGGCTTCCTTTATAGAGTCACGATCCATCTCTTGTTGGGTCTTCCCCTTTTCCTGATGCCTTCAACTTTTTCTAGCATGATTGTCTTTTCTAGTGACTCCGGTCTTCTCATAATGGGACCAAAGTACGACAGCCAGGCATGAATACTTTAAATAAAAGACATGCATTCCGGCAGAGCATCCCCCTTCTCGCTCACTGCCTACCTGTGGAAGCCAGGCGGTCAATGGCGGCCCAGGAATTCCGGATGTTTTCCGAACAGTAGTTCCCGCTCTTTTGGAAGTCCTGAGTCACTATGTTATAAAAGGTGCCGCAAGAAACCAAGTCCTCAAATTGCCAGATGGGAGCCGAAGCCGCAAGAGCTCTGGGAATAGAGGCGAGACAGACAGAATCCAGTTACTAAGCAGATCTCATCAAGCGCCTGGGGAGAAAACACACCCTGCATGTTTCAAGTGGGCAGCCGTTTTGGTCTGTAGTGGAAGAGCCAAATTCAAGTCTGGTAGTATTTTAAAGACCAACAAGAAAGGAGGAGGAGGAGGAGAGATTTTTATATGCTGACTTTCTCTACCACTTAAGGCAGAATCAAACCGACTTACAATCACCTTCCCTTCCCCACAAGACACCCAGTGAGGTAGGTGGGGCTGAGAGAACTCTAAGAGAGCTGTAACTAGCCCAAGGTCACCCAGCTGGCTTCATGTGGACGAGTGGGGAAACAAATCCAGTTCACCAGATTAGCCTCCACCACTCATGTGGAGGAGTGGGGAATCAAACCCGGTTCTCCAGATTAGAGTCCACCGCTCCAAACCACCACTCTTAACCACTATACCACGCTGGCTCCCACAGCATGAGCTTTCGAAAGTCACCGCTCCCTTCATCAGATACCCTGCATGTGTTTAAGCGCTTGACTCGGATTCAAACTCCATGTCAACCTTGAGTGGAGGGCGGCTCCCTCCATGGCCACTTCAGCTCTTTAACCCTGGTAGATGGTCAATCCACACATTCACTCACTATGTGTTTAGCCTGGAGAGGAGATGACTGAGAGGTGATATGATAACCATCTTCAAGTACTTAAAGAGCTGTCATATAGAGGAGGGTGCCGAGTTGTTTTCTGTTGCCCCAAAAGGTCGGCCCAGACCCAAAAGGTTGAAATTGAATCCAAAGAGTTTCTGGCTAAGCATTAGGAAGAACTTTCTGACAGAGTGGTTCCTCAGTGGAACAGGCTTCCTCAGGAGGTAGTGAGTTCTCCTTCCTTGGAAGTTTTTAAGCCGAGGCTAGATGGCCATCTGGTCAGCAATGCTGATTCTGTGAAATTAGGCAGATCATGAGAGGGAGGGCAGGAAGGGATGAGTCAGTGTTTGGCTCTCGTGGGTCTTTCTTGCATGCTGAGGGTAATGCCGATCGTCACTTCAGAATCAGGAAGCAATTTTCCTCCAGGCCAGATTGGCCAGGGATCCTGAAGAGGTTTTGCTGCCATCTTCTGGGCATGGAGTAGGGGTCACTGGGGCTCGGGGGGGGGGAGGTAGTTGTGAATTTCCTGCATTGTGCAGGGGGTTGGACTAGATGACCCTTGTGGTCCCTTCCAACCCTATGGTTCTATAAGGGGAGGGAGAGCGAGAACACGGGCCTGGACCCTCAACCCCACCTGCCGAGTCATCTGCATGGGGTGAATCTGTGGAGGAAAGGTCTGTGTGCCCCCTATCAGTCATCAACAGCATTTGGAAAGCAGCTTTGCTGATCAAGGGGAACGGATGTAAGTGTGGGGACTTCCTCCACGCGTTCGCTCAGTGCAGATGGTTCTGCGGTCCCAGAGGCGGGCAGCAGTGCCAGCACGCTCGTGCCCGCTCCCCCCTCCCCCCCCACACACAGTGAGTCAATATGTGGGTGGGTCGCCTGCACAGCCCCCTCACTGGAGAGACCCACAATAGTTATTGAATGTGAAGAAGGTGAGCACCAGACAAGGGACCTTTTTGGCTGTGGTGTCTGAGTGTGAAGTGCCGTCAAGCAGCTTCTGACTTATAGCGACTCTATGAATTAAATGACCTCCAAAATGTCCTGTCATTGACAGCTTTGCTCAGGGGTCTTCCGAACTGAAGGCCGAGGTTTCCTCTATCGAGTCAATCCATCTTGCTTTGGGCCTTCCTCTTTTCCTCTGGCCTTCAGGTTTTCCTGGAATTTCAACCTGTTGGTTCTAGTCCAACCTGCTGGGGCAACAGAAAACAATTCTGCACCCTCCTCTATATGACAGCCCTTCGAGTACTTGAAGACGGTTCTCATATCGCCTCTCTTGAACATTTCCATACTGTACAACGAATTACCAGTTTTTTCCCAAGAAATCTCCTTGTCTTTATTAGAGCTTTATTCCCGGCACTCACCCAGCAACTACGTGGGGATATTTCATTCGAAACCAAGCCGCAAGCATCCCTCCGTATGACCCCCCTATGGCAATGGCAGGGGTGTCCTGGGCTCCTGGGATAGTCTTCTTCAGATGCTGAACGAGGACCGCGAAGTCCGCCAGCGCTTGCTCCGACGTCAGGTAGTTCAGGTACCTGGCATCCTGAAATAAGAGGGGAGGACGGCTGCGTTAACAGAAGAGAGTCTGAAGCCCCTCCCTCCCCAGGGATTGGCTCTGTCGCACCACTCCTCACACGGCTCGAGGGAAGAGGCTATATTTAACAGGATGCTTTACCATATAGAGATCAGTTCCCCTGGAGAAAATGGCCACTTTGGCAATTGGACTCTAGGGCATTGAAGCTCCTCCCCAAACCCCCCCTTCCTCAGGATCCACCCCAAAAACCTCCCGCAGGTGGCGAAGAGGGACCTGACAACCCTACGTCATTCCGTCACATTTTTGGTTGGCTCTGCCTCCTGTGGCAGCTATATTGTGGCTGGCTCGGCCTCTTAGAATCACAGAGTTGGAAGGGCCAACCAAGGTCATCTAGTTTAACCCCCTGCAGCCTCTAAGGCTGTGCCCACCACTACATCAGAATTTCAAAGAGCCCACAGGCTCAAAAAGGTTGGGGATTCCTGCTCTAGACGTTAAGAGCTTTAATTTTTCTGCAGAACTGGAAGCTAATTCTGCTGGGGGAAGGTACTTACATCGAACGATTTGTTTCCGAAGGGCAGAGACACCCCATAGTATCGGTGCTCAGCAAAAATCAAGATGGCGCCAAGCTCTTCAGCTATGTTCCACATAAGACCCTGGCAGAGAAGAAAAGGGATTTTAGACCTGCAGGGGGGTACCATTCTTAAATGCAACAGAACCCGAATGTTGAGGAAGAGGAAGAAGCCAGAGTGATGCGCACCGTGTTGTTCGCAAACCAGGTAATGTCGCCTTCGTTGCCAGTATAGAAAAGGATGGTCCCCTCATCTGGCCTCCAGTGCTGGTCTGCTACGAGGAAGCGCTGCTTGAACGTGCCGTCTTCAGCAAAGCCAAAGTGGTCTATCTGCAGGGACAGAAGAACAGAAGAAAAGCCATGCTGGATCAGACCCAGGCCCATCAAGTCTGTTCACATAGTGGCCCAATCAGGTGCCTCTAGGAAGCCCACAAACAAGACGACTGCAGCAGCATTGTCCTGAATGTGTTCCACAGCACCTAATAGAGTAGGCATGCTCCTCTGATCCTGGAGAGAATAGGTATGCATCATGACTAGCATCCATTTTGACTAGTAGCCATGGATAGCCCTCTCCTCCATGAGCATGTCCACGCCCCTCTTAAAGCCTTCCAAGTTGGCGGCCATCACCACATCCTGGGGCAGGGAGTTCCACAATTTAACTATGCATTGTGTGAAGAAATACTTTATCAGTTTTGAATCTCTCCCCCTCCAGCTTCAGCAGATTGCTGCTGGATTCTTGCTCTTTTCTACAGCCTCTGGATGTTTCTATCTGGAAGCTTGAGTCCACTTCCAACGCTCATTTTTGGAAGAGTTGCAAACAGCAGCTGTGCTGAAGCAGAACCCCGACTGCTTACGCACCCTGCCTGCGTTAACAGAGATCGAACCCTATGTTCACATGAACAAAGGCTGACACTGCCAGTTGCTCTAGGGAAGGCTTCAGACAGCGGACAGCACCTTAACAATATGCACAGACAGCACAAATGACGTAATGGCAACTGCGCCAAGACATCCAGAGTTTCTACCCTGCTAGTTTCAACATCTCTAGAACAGGCATCTCTTGAACAATATTAAAGAGCGCTGCAAGCTGCAATTTTTTAAACTATATTTTACTTCTATTTCCCATCAAAATGGAACATGGGGATCAAAAACCTACACATACTACAATTAATGTTTAATAACCATGCTCCTTGGGGATGGGATTCTCAGCTGCGCTGCAAGCAAGCACAGTGGAAGAAGATGAAGAGTTTGTAGTTATACCCCGCTTTTTCTCTACTTTTAAGAAGTCTCAAAGCAGCTTACAATCACTTCCCCTCCCCACAACAGACACCTTGTGAGGTAGGTGGGGCTGAGAGAGTTCAGCAATAACTGTGACTGGCCCAAGGTCACCCAGTAGGCGTCATGTGGAGGAATGGGGAATCTAACCCGGTTGTCCAGATTAGAGTCTGCCGCTCCTAACCACTTCCTCACGCTGGAGGGGTGAATTCCTGAAACCATTGGCTGCTTTAGGAAGATGGGGGGAAGCTATGCCCCTCCCCAGTATTCTCCATCATCCTTTTGTGAATCTATTTCCTTTCCTTCGTGGTTGCATTCTCCTATTTCACGATGGCAGTGCTGGAGAATTCATCAAGCTGTGATTAAAGAGGGGGCAAAACAGGAGGATACCCCACCCCCTAACCATACCATTCTGCTGCAGGATCCAAGCTTATGGGAATACTGTATTAAGGACAGATCATGGCTGGGGCTCAGTTTCCCGAGTTATGGGAAAGGCCCCCGAGATTCCTGCTACTGGTACATGACCCCAAGGGCAAAAGGGCACATTCTGCCTGCATTATTCTCTTGCTTGCAAAAAGTTCAGGGAAGGCACAGGATATCCTCCTGCAGTTTTGAAGTCCACACCAACAAGCCATGAATTTTCTTATCTTTTTCTTTTTTAAGGAGAATAACTCCTTAACAAGAAATCAAGATTTTTCTTGGGAGGTGGTGTGCTCTCCTTCCCTGGAGGTTTTTAAGAAGTTAGATAGCCATCTGTCAGCAGTGCTGATTCTATGACCTTCGGCAGATGATGAGAGGGAGGGCATCTTGGCCATCTTCTAGGCATGGAGTAGGGGTCACTGGGTGTGTGTGGGAGGAGGTAGTTGTGAATTTCCTGCATTGTGTGGGGGTTGTGTAGATGCATTTCCTGCATTGTGTAGATGACCCTGATGGTCCCGTCCAACTCTATGATTCTATTTAAAAAGAATTGAGATGACAGCAACAGGGGAGACCGATTCTTTACCAGCCAGATGCCCCAAACATTTTAGCATTAGTAAGGAAGGAAGGTGCTTCGATGCCCTTGACTGATTTTGCTTTCCTTTCGGCATCTTTTCTAGCACTATAATGCCATACTGCAAAAAAGGGTCATTGTAACCATATACAGCATTCTAAACACTGCCGCACCATTCCACCATGCCTTGTTTTCAATATTAGGAAAGGCCTCTTCTTTCCCCAAAATCCATGGCATAGGACAGTGGTGGCGAACCTATGGCATGCGTGCCAGAGGGGGCACTCAGAGCCCCCTCTGTGGGCACGCGCGCCGTCACCCCAGAACAGAGTTCGCCTGAGTTCGATACTAGAAAGCCAGAGGGACGTGGGGCCGGGCTGCTCCCCTCCCCCTCTCCACACGCGCCTGAGGGCATTTCTCACATCATCCGCCCCTCTGCCCAGCAGCCCAATGGGAGCGCTTCCTCCCTCCCGTCACATGCGGCAGGGCGGCTCACATGCGGCATGAGGGTGCGGCGCAGATGGCAGCCTGTTGAGTCTGTGGCGAAGGTGATTCCCGTGGTGGGGTTGGAGAGGAGCTAGGTTGGAGGGCAGCATAGCTCACAGCGTGGCATAGCTGGAGGGGAGCAGAGCACTCAGGCCAGTATTCAGGTTAAATTGCCGTGTTGGCACTTTGCGATAAATAAGTGGGTTTTGGGTTGCAGTTTGGGCACTCGGTCTCTAAAAGGTTCGCCATCACTGGCATAGGATTTCCTTTTAGATATGTAACATGCAGTGCACACTGCATCGTAGGTGGAGACTGAAAGTCTGCCGTTGTTCATTTGTGTGTTATCGCTCTTGTTTAACTGCTGATACAGGTATTCTGGTGAGAGAGTTACACCTTTGCTTTCTGATGGTTCAATGTACACAAAATTATTAAAAATACTGTTTAAAATGACCTTCAGGCTACGTGTATAAAGTGCATATAAAACATAAATGAATTTGGGTCCCATCCCCAAGATATCTCGTTATGCATATCCAAAAATTCCAAAATATTCCAATATAGGGAAAGATCCAAAATACGGACCACTTCTGTTCCAGAGAAGTCTGGATAAGGGATACTCAACCTGTACAGTTTAAGGGCTGCAGTATTTTATTTGCCACAGCCCTCAGGGGAAAATACAGGTTGCTTCTGGGTTTCCATCCTGATGAGTTATCTAGTTTCAGACCCAGCAGGGCACTTGGAAGTAGCTGCCAATTGACACATTAACACACTGCCAGCGTGGTGTAGTGGTTAAGAGCAGTGGTTTGGAGCGGTGGACTCTGATCTGGAGAACCGGGTTTGATTCCGCACTCCTCCACATGAGTGGAGGAGGCTACACTGGTGAACCGGGTTTGATTCCCCACTCCTCCACATGAAGCCAGCTGGGTGAGCTTGGGCTGGTCACAGTTCTCTCTGAACTCTCTCAGCCTCACCTACCTCACATGGTATCTTTTGTGGGGGGGAGGGAGGTGATTGTAGGCCGGTTTGATTCTCCCTTAAGTGGTAAAGACAGAATATAAAAACCAACTCTTCTTCTTCGTCTGCACGCATGTCTTTGGAAACAATGAGGAGGCTGCTTATACATAACCCCACCCATATTGTAATATACAGAGGTGGTTAACATGTGCGCGGCACCTGTGCTTCTTAACTTCTAATCCACTATTGTCTCCCAAAAGCACAATATCATCATCAAGTGCCTGAAGCAAAACAAAAAACAAAAAACCCACATCATCATCAGGTCATAAAAACAGCATTGTAAACAAGGCAGCATAGGTGTTATATAGGTGTATTCGTGATAAGTATAGAACACACATGTTTTCAGGCATGTGTTAAGAGTTACACTCGTGGGCAAATGGCCGTCAGCCAACTCCTTAATATTAGGTTTGGTTCCCATTTATCGTGTGCCTTGTTTTTAAGGGCCCAGAGATGAAATGTATTATCTGGGATTTCGTACTTAGGGCAGTGTGAATCAGATACAAGAGCTTTCTTCCACAGGATGTCATAAGCCACTGGCACGTAGCGAAAAGGGGCAGCTTAAAACCCCAGTAACTCCAAATGCACCCCCTCCCCTGTGATTTATACATCATTCCCGGGGGGGGGGGGTGTATATGCTCCCCATTGAGAACACTGTTCTATTTACACCAACTTGGCTGCACGGTGCAGTGGTTAAGAATGGTGGTTTGCAGTGGTGGACTCTAATCTGGAGAACCGGGTTTGATTCCCCACTCCTCCACATGCATGGAGGACACTAATCTGATGAACCTCGTTGGTTTCCTCACTTCGCCACATGAAGCCAGCTGGGTGACCTTGGGCTAGTCACAGCTCTCTTAGCCCCGCCAAGCTCACAGGCTGTCTGTTGTGGGGAAGGGAAGATGGTTGTAAGCCAGTTTGATTTTTCCTTAACTGGTACAGAAAGTCGGCATATAAAAACCGACTCTTCTTCTTCGCCATCAAGTCACATCTGACTTATGGCGACCCCTGGTGGGGTTTGCAAGGCAAGAGACGTTTGGGAGTGGTTTGCCATTGCCTGCCTCTGCGTCACGACCCTGGTATTCCTTGGAGACCTCGCATCCAAATACTAGCCAGGGCCAACCCTGTTTAGCTTCTGAGATCTGATGAGATCAGGCTCGCTTGGGCTATCAGGGTTTGTTTGGGTTTTTCTGCCGTCAAATCACAGTGGACTTAGGGTGACCCTGTAGGGTTTTCAAGGTGAGACTTTGGGAGGTGGTTTGCCATTGCCTCCCTCCATGTCACAACCCTGGCATTACTTGGATATCTCCCATCCAAATACTAGTCAGGGTTAGGGCTGAGTGTGCGTGACTGGCCCAAGGTCCCACAGCAAGCTTCCATGGCGCAAGTAGGGGTTTGAACCTGGGTTTCCCAGGTCCTACTCCGACACCTTAACCACTACACCACACTGGCTCTCTAACTTGGCTATAAGGGAGGTATAACCACATGACTGTACTATGCAGATCAAGTTTCTAGTACCCAGTGAAGATCCAATTCTGACTCCCTGCTAATGGGAAACCAGCCTTGGCAATGCGTACCCTTTCCTTTATTCCACGTGGTTTTTCCTTTCTTCCTTCCCAACCTCGGCCACGATTAGCAGAAACGTGGACGCCAATCCAAAAAAGACATTAATAAACCAGATGCCCTTTGTAAACATGGTTGCAAACCCACTTGAAACTATTATTTCAAGTTCCCTCAAGGGAATTATAATGTACATCTATATACTTGCACAATAACGTAAGGCCCGAGGATGGGGTAAAGCGAGGCGAGTTGGCGGGCTAACTCCAGATATACAAGCCAGTGTTTGTGCAGAGCAAGCATTAGATCTGCATGGGGCCATGGCCTCAATCTGTGTGATGTGGGACTAAGAAACATATTTCAGTGCCACCTTCTCCACATTTGGGAATCTTATTCTCTAGGGATTTTTTTCTGAGTACTAATGAAACTCATAGAATCACAGTATCATAGAGTTGTAAGGGACCACCAGGTTCATCTAGTCCAACCCCCAGCACAATGCAGGAAATTCATTGCTACCTCCCCCCCCCACTACCTGTGACCCCTACTCTATGGCCAAGGTGCCCTCCGTCTCATGATCTGCCTAAGGTCATAGACTCAGTATTGCTGACAGATGGCCATCTAGCCTCTGCTTAAAAACCTCCGGGGGGAAGAGCTCACCACCTCCCGAGGAAGCCTGTTCTACTGAGGAACCCCGCTGTTAGAAAATTCTTTCTAATGTCTAGACAGAAACTCTTTTGATTTAATTTCAACCCATTGGTTCTGGTCCGACCTTCTGGGGCAACAGAAAACAACTCGGCACCATCCTCTATACGTTTGATTCAGCTGTTTGAAAACAGAAACCTCTACTGATTTTACAATTTTATTTTTAAAATGGAAATTATGTTGCCTGTATTTTGGCTCTCTTTCACTTCCTCCCGTAACTTCCTTTCAACTGCACGCCACAAGCTTAACTTGGTGACGCTTTCTCCCATACATAACTAGTCTGAGATAGTGTGAGACACCCTGATCTAAAACTCAAGATTTCCACAGTGATGGAATTAGAGAGCCAGCGTGGTGTAGTGGTTAAGAGCGGTGGACTCCAATCTGGAGAACTGGGCTTGTTTCCCCACTTCTACAAATGAAGCCAGCCGGGTGGCCTTGGGCTAGTCATAGTTCTCTCCGAACTCTCTCATCCCCACCTACCTAACAAGGTGCTTGTTGTGGGGAGAGGAAGGTAAGGCAATTGTAAGCCGGTTTGAGACTGCTTAAAGGTAGAGAAAATTGGGGTATCAAAACCAACTCTTCTTCATTTTGCCTGTTAAAGAATGGCTATTTTGAGGTAACATTTTGCCAGTACAAGAAAGGCCCGTTGCTTTGATGAGATCATGCAGAGCTCATGTCTTTTCACCGGCTTTGAGTTTATTTATGCCTTCACTTCTAGTCTGCCTTTCATTAAAATATAACAAAAACCATTAAACTTCCAACAATCATTAAGCAGCTCATTACATGCACTCCTAAAGAGCTGTGTGGCACATTTTATTATTTTATTCTATATTTTACACATTTTACAGAATGGACGTTAATAGGGGAACCCTCCCAACCTGCACCAGGTGAGGGAAAGAATGCCCAGGTGTGGGCAGCTTGTTTGTAGGGTGGCACCTTCAAAAGGCTCCCCAAAAGATCTTCTATTGTCCTTTCAGGATGAAAAATCCAGCCGAAAGGCTCGGTCAGTGATAGCTTGTCCACAACGCAGGGATATTTTTAACAGGCATTATGATGTACCAGCTCTTTCCATTCCAAGTTTTTGATTAGGGAAGGATGCTTTTTCAGTGGCCGCTCTGGATGGGTTTCCTTTTGTTTGGAATTCCGCTGGGGTTTTAATTACAAACACAGACCACAGATGTCCCCTTATGACTGACCACAGATGGTTTAGTCATTCATGAGATACTTGTAGCTCCATCGGCATCAGAATCCCAGGGCAGCTCAGATTTAGGTTGACCTATGTGGCCCAGGCTCTACTCTGGAAGGAATTCATAATCTGAAGAGTTTTGCGGTGAATCCAAAAGATTGATGGAAACCATGCCACTGCAAGGGGATCTTGCACAGATCCTTAAAGAAAGGCTTCAAGTTACTCAGTTAGATGGGCAAGAACTGCCTGCCTGTTTCCAACCACAGCATCTGCAACCTACTGGGGTTGGGGCAGCCATTCAGTAGGAATTGTGGAACTTCCTGCCTCAAGATGTGATGATGGCTGCCAACTTGGAAAGCTTTAAGAGGGGAGTGGATATGTTCATGGATGAGAGGGCTACTCATGGCTACTAGTTAAAATGGATACTAGTCATGATGCATGCCTATTCTCTCCAAGATCAGAGGAGCATGCCGAATATATTAGGTGCTGTGGAACACAGGCAGGATGGTGCTGCTGCAGTTGTCTTGTTTGTGGGTCTCCTAGAGGCACCTGGTTGGCCACTGTGAGAACAGACTGCTGGACTTGATGGGCCTTGGTCTGATCCAGCACGGCTTTTCTTATGTTCTTATGCTGGGCCCCCATGTGCGATCAGCCGTGTCACACACTGACCCCAGCTGAAGAAGAGTTGGTTTTTATATGCCGACTTTCTCTACCACTTAAGGGAGACTCAAACTGGCTCACAATCACCTTCCCCTCCCCACAACAGACACCCTGTGAGGTAGGTGGGGCTGAGAGGGCTGTGACTAACCCAAGGTCACCCAGCTGGCTTCATGTGGAGGAGTGGAGAAACAAATCCCGTTCACCAGATTAGCCTCCGCCACTCATGTGGAAGAGTGAGGAATCAAACCCGGTTCTCCAGATCAGACTCCACCACTCCAAACCACCACTCTTAGCCGCTACACCACACTGGCTATTGCAGCTGCTTGTAGATAAAGAGCTCAGCTGCCTGAGAGAGTTCTGAGAGAACTGTGATTGGCCCAAGGTTTGAGAAGAAAAGATGGTTTTTGTAACCCGCTTTTCTCTAGCTTTAAGGAGTCTCAAAGCAGCTTACAATGGCCTTCCCTCCCCTCAACCCCACAACAGACACCTTGAGAGGTAGGCTGGTCTGAGAGAGTTTGGAGAGAACTGTGACTAGCCCAAGGTCTTCCTGCTGACTATCTGTGTAATCAGACAAATAGAAACAGAGCCATTTACTCCACTGCATTAGGAGCTGCCTCCAAACTGTGTCTACGGACTGTATGCATTTCTGGGAAAATTGTGGCTTCTCGCTTCCTCCTCCCGTAGCTTGAGAGGCCAGAAGCAGCATGCATCTCTGGCCCTTGAACTAAACGCCTGGTATCCTGAACTTTGAACTGTAAAGGTTTCAGCCACTGCTGACTGAAGGACAAACCTGGCTGTCTGTTAAGTAGCTGTGCTGGGTAAGCTCTTCCTGGTCACGAGTTCCTTGCAGACAAAGATTTTCTTAGAGAGAAGTTTGCAGTAGGGACTTTTTGGAGCAAAAAATGCCTGCCCATGCAGCACGCTCGTGACTACTTAAGCTTCCTGTAAGCTACAGTTTTGATACAGGACAGTGAAGTCCTGGAAAAATCACTCATTTTGTAAACAACTATGTGTGTATTCTCTCTCTTTGAAGCGGTGGATTCTGACCTGGAGAACTGGGTTTGATTTCCCACTCCTCCATATGAGCCGCAGACGCAAATCTGGTGAACCAGTTGGTTTTCCCACTCCTACACCTGAAGCCAGCTGGGTGGCCTTGGGCTAGTCACAGTTCTCTTTGAACTCTCTCAGCCCCACCTACCTCACAAGGTGTCTGTTGTGGGGAAGGGAAGGTGATTGTAAGCCGGTTTGATTCTTCCTTATGTGGTAGACAAAGTCGGCATATAAAAACCAACTCATCTACTTCTCATGGGGTACAAAAGAAAAAAAAAAGATAATGAAATAAACCAAGCTATCCATTTGGACCAATTTCCTCCCATCACCTTGGAGATGGAAAGTGCTGTCAATTCACAGCTGACTTACGGCAACCCCATAGGTAGGGTCTTCAAGGCAAGAAACGAACAGAGGTGGTTTCCATGTCCTCTCTTGGCGTAACATCCCTGGACTTCCTCAAGGGTCTGGTCTCCCATCCAAGTACTGACTAGGGCTGCTCAGTTTTCAAGATCTGACGGGATTGGGCTGGCCTGGGCCATCCAGGTAAGGGCCCCACCCCCTAAGCCTAATTGGGAGAAGGGGCAATCAGACACAAAGAGAAGGATTTTCCCCCTCGTCCAGCCTCTGGTTCGCTACACAACGCGCTGGGCAAGTAGGTGATGGGAAAGACTTCTGCCTGAGACCCTGGAGAGCCGCTGCTGGTCTGAGTAGACGATACTGACTTTGATGGACCAAGGGTCTGATTCCATAGAAGGCAGCTCCATGTGTTCAACGCACAGTCCACAACTAAAGTCAGTGTTTCAGTGCCACCAGGAAAAGTAGTAAAGGGGATGCAGCTACCCCCTCTTCAACCAGGGGAGGAAGAAAGATAATTAAGCTACATCTGAGGGAAAAGCTGCCAATGAAGCAGGAAACTTTTCATTTCCACACATCCTTAAGAGTCGGGCCTGCAAGGTGACCTCCAGACCAGTGCATAAAAATAAAGTTTCACTGAGAAAATGCAAACAAGTACTTCCATGCTTTCCCAGTGGCTATTGTTTCGACTTCCCGCTCCTTTTGTCTCGCCGCATCCTTAACTCGAACCAGGACACCACAAAAGCATCTGCCAAACGCAACTCAAGTGAGTAACCCAGACTGTCACACGCAACGGAGGAAACTTGTAAAGTTTACACTGTGGATGATTCCATGCATGAGACGTGTGACTGTAAGCAAAGGGGACAGACACTTCAGTCTGAATATACAAATGCAATGAAAACACTGGCGCAAACACAACACCAATAAAAGCTATGTTTTATTTATTTTTCATATTTGTAGTCTGCCCTCCCCAGCAAGCCGGCTCAGGGTGGATATCATTTTAAAAACTTTACAAACATATAATAGCAATAAAACTGTCAATAAAATCAAGCCTTAAAATAATCAGAGATGGCATATAAATTCCGCTCTACTGCAAGAGCCCACACAGGCAGCTCCCACCTCCAAGTACTAGCTGGATATCTCCCACTATTACCACTGATCTCTAGCCAATAGAAATCAGTTCCCCTGGAGAAAATGGCCACTTTGGCAATTGGACTCTAAGGCGTTGAAGTCCCCCCCTCCCCAAACCCCGCCTTCCTCAGGTTCAGCTCCAAAAACTCTCCGAACTCTCTCAGCCCACGCGGAGGGAGGCAATGGCAAAACCACCTCCGAACGTCTCTTGCCTTGAAAACCCTACGGGGTCGCCACAAGTCAGCTGTGACTTGACAGCACTTTCCCTCACCACAATGCCACTTTTGGTTTACTCGTTTATTTACAGTTCACCTTTCTTAGTGAGCCTCAAATGGATTACACCGATGTAAGTCAATACAATAAATAAGATGAGACCTCCAATACACAGTCAACTAGATTAGGGTTCCAGAAATCTGAACAAGCGTAGCATATTAGATATGATACAGAGTGCAGATATAAGGCAGAAACAATTGTACTACATTAGTAAAAAGCAATGCAGAAACATAATAGCTGCAGCTAACAGATAATATGTCCTTTTTTATGCCATCAAGTCACAGCTGACTTATAGCGACCCCGTAGGTTTTTAAGGCAAGAGACATTTGGAGGCAGTTTGCCATTGCCTGCCAACGGTGGTATAGTCCACAGTCCCTTTATAAAGTGCGTTCCGAAACCATTTTGTTATTATGTTTATAGGAACAACTCCGATTTACATAGTTCATGGAATGACAGGCGTGGGGGGGGGGCTTGACCTCCACAGGCAGGCAGTTCTACAGACAGGGGCCACTTTTTCCGCCCCATAACACTGGATGAGCTTTTCCCTATAGAAGAATGTAGTTGGGTAATGCTGTCCGTGAAGGCAGTCAGCCATTTTGGAGGGCATCCTAAGGATCCTCAAAGTTCTGTTGAATGCTGTTCAATGGCCACCACAATAAACCCAGTTATATGGCACTGCAACGCCTGTTTGTGTCTAAGGTTCTAGCAACTCTGAATGGAAAATTGGGTTTGGGCCACCACATAAGCTGTGTATGAAACTAGGAACGTGCTAATTACAAGTCTTTCGACACACATTGATAGCATGCATGATCTTCCTCCCTGTTTAAGAGGAGGCATCCATTAGCTGGCAAGCAACCTGACTGGCAAAATCTTACCTTCCGCCCTCCAGTTACTTTCACTGAATCGCCCAAGAACAGGCATTACTACAGTAAGAGAAATGCACAGATTGAGGATCCTTTCCTTCCTTCAAGCTCCCTTGGCCCAAAGGTCTTGAGCAGTAAAAGGGAAGCCTTTACTTCTTTAAGGAAAATATGGTGGATAGATACTTGGCTACCGCTAAAGTTGCCCTTGGGTCACTGTCCACTAGCAAAAAGGGGGCTGTTTTATCTTTTGTTACAGTGGCAGGAAGTCTGATTAGGATAGGAATAATCCATTGACTGTGATAATTATATTGGGGCCATTCCAACATCATATGGGATAATGAATCCACTCTCTTCACATCCCATGGACTATCTGAACAAGGACAGTTGCCATATTTTCCATTTGACACCGCCAAAGGGGCGGCGTTCAAGCGAGCAAGCATGAATGATCTATGGTATCAAGGGACTATTAAATTGCTAAAATAAGCTGGAGTGATTGAGGATCCCACAAACGCTTTTGCTCTAACAAGTTCCTTATGCAAAGAATAGAGAGATTCACCCATTAGCTTCAAATGCTTCTGCTAGCTCTATTGTCTTCAACCTTTTAAGACCCAGGAGCCCATTATAATCCTAGTGCACAACACCAAGGTCTCCTTATTTTTTATGCTAGAGGAATCCATGTTTCTCTAGAATGGAGAGATGGAAAGGGGAACATGGCTCCCACTCCACCAATGAGAGTAGAAGATGTTTTTGCTAAATTCAACTAAAGATGTGAAGGCCGAGGGGAAAAAAACCATTCAGAAAAGTTCTCTCCCCCAACCCCCACCGGTCTTTTTTCCCTCCAAAGAAAATGTGGGGAGTACTGAACAAACTTATGAAATATTTCAAATGAGTGAAATGCTTTTAAAGAGAAGGTGGGCATACTGTAGACATACACAGCTCTCAAATCCAAGATGCGTTTCTGCACCTAGGATACTTAATATTCATATGGGGAGCATACAGGGCTTTCATTGCTTCTCAACTGTTGCATGCCTTCTGTTGTCCTTTTGACCTGATGTGGGTAACCTTTTTGCCTCTCCCTCAAACCACTGAGACGCATGGGGTAAGAAGTAGCTTATTGCCCTAAATTGCCAGAGAGAAGGTGGGGCAGAAACTCCACCAACGCCTCAGAAGAGAACTCTGAAGTTTCACTTAGAAATGAGTTCTCTCTAATCAGATAGTACACATGTAGTTTTCTCTCAAGTATTGGGAGTATTTGCAATTTTGCTTGTAGAAAACTAAGACATTTATAACTTTTAAATTCCACAAATAGCATATACAATTGCAAGATTTGACAAGTTACAAATGATGCATTTTATGTTGTTAAAGCGGTAAAAGTAGTATGTTTGATAGGACAGAAAGTACTGCATATATTTTAATTTACCCCCAAATTCCCATTTTCCCCCTCCACCCCCCAAAAAAGTCTTTTTTCTGCTGTTTCAAAATTTCTTGAAACTTTACTTGTCTAACGTGGTGAGAAAAGCCACATTAGTTAACTCTTCCTGATCAGCATATTTGTTCACATGTACAGGACCTTTTTGTGCCCAATCTCTCCCTCTTCTGTTCTTATACCAGCAAGAGAATAGTGGCAATGCTACTGAAGTGGAACATGACTCTTGGAATCAACTGATCAAACACTGATGTTCTCACTGGCATTGGCTCTGGAAGAATTTGGTTTGGCTTGTTTGATCTTGCATTTTAGGCTGCCAGGATACCGCTTGTTTCAGATGAACAGTGGAAAAACTGTCCTGAGAAGACCAGATGAGCAGTAAGTGCCTTTCTGTCTACCTTTAAAGCCTTACACGGTCTGGGACCATCATAGCTACGGGGCCGCATCTCCTGGCATGTTCCCCGGAGAAATTTACGTTCATGTAATACCAACTTACTGGTGATCCTTGGCCCAAGGAGTATCTGGCTGGCCTCGACCAGGGCTTTTTCGGCCCTGGCCCCTGCCTTGTGGAATAGTCACCCTAATGAGATCAGAAGAAGAGTTGGGTTTTATATGCCGACTTTCTCCACCACTTAAGAATCAAACCGGCTTACAATCCCCTTCCCTTCCCCACAGCAGACACCATGTGAGGTAGGTGGGGCTAAAAGAGTGTGACTAGCCCAAGGTCACCTAGCTGGCATCATGTGGAGGAGTGGGGAATCAAACCCGGTTCTCCAGATCAGAGTCAAACTCTCTTAACCACTACACCATGCTGGCTCTCCAGCTCTGTGGGATCTTCAGGAATTCTGCGGGGCCTGTAAGACAGAGCTATTCTGCTGGGCTTATGGTTGAGGCCAGCAACAGTTCTCATTATAAATAATGGCCTCCCTAATACTTCCTCGCTGCAGAGCGCCACCCCTGGTACCCCTGGATACCATCTTGGGAGTGGTCAGATTCATCTACCAGCTGCAGATGGCTATTTTTGGGATTTTAGCACCATGGGGGGCATTATTGTCCTATTTATTAGAATGATTTGGGCTATTTTAAATTGTATTTTAAAATGTTTTATTGTATTCTGGATTATGTAAGTCGCTCTGAGCCTTCGGGTTGGGGAGGGCGGGGTAAAAATGCAATAAATTTTTAAAAAAATACCTGTCCACATTACTCTTGGAGCAAGACAGGCAGCTGCCATAGCACAATTGGGGCTTTTGCATATGCATTTCCCCCATGGCAATCCACACAGCTGGATCGATGAAGAGACCAACATGTTCAATGCTTATTTGTAAAGCTGGTGTGCTTCTGTCAGAAGACAGAAAGTCTCAAAATGGGCAGGGCTTCCCAATGTATGTTCATACCATGTGAGTTCTGGTTTGTGCTATAAACTGTGCGTGCTATCCACACCCCCATTAAATGAACCTGTATGTAAGTCAGGTGACCTAGTTTTTTTCCTCCCCAGTCTCTTCCTGAAGGATCATCTTCCCTCCCATAAAGCCCGTTTGAGAGTGTAGCTCCTCATCTAGCCAGTCACACTTCAACATTCAAAGTGAAACAGAAAGATAGCTACATCATTAATACTACCCAAACAGAGAACTGGTTCACACCCCTCTAATCAGACTGTTCTTGACACCAAATCAAGTTAATGCTGTACGTTTCCACAATAACCGAGACACCTCTTAATTATCAGCTGTGGGAGGTGTCACTACCCTGGTATTTATATGCAGTGATTGGAACATATTAAAAATTTAAATACCAAATGTGGAGTTCTGAAATGCCTTGGGTGGAGGCAAAAGGGAGGTCCTCGCATACTGTCAGGGCAGCACTTAGGAGCCAATTCAAGAAGATCAACAAGCTTTCCACATGTCAGAAGATTGCTATGAAGCATGCTTGGCATCTGTTCCAATCAATTCAACTCCAGTATGGTATAGCACAGGGGTGTCCGACGTTCTGCCTTTTCTGGCACCCGCCAAGTGTTTTTAGGAGGTGGGGGGGCTAGGGGGGGTTCCCCAGCAAGGCTTCTGGCTAACTGTTGGAGATTTGATTTGCTGTGCAGATCTTTTAAATGTTGCTTTGGCAGCACCAGCTGCCACTGCAGCACAAGGACCTACACTGGGGCAATTATTTTGTGGCTGGCTCTGCCTCCTACGGCAGCCATTTTGGAGCAGCACCCACCATGCTGTGTCAAAATCCAAACGTGCTTGCAGGCTCCAAAAAAGTCAGGGAACCCTCATTTACACCGTGTAATCCACCCTGTAGTCTCAGAGAGCCAGTGTCGTATAGTGGTTAAGAGCGGTGGTTTGGAGCGGTGGACTCTGATCTGGAGAACCGGGTTTGATTCCCCACTCCTCCACATGAGCGGCAGAAGCTAATCTGGAGAACCGGGTTGGTTTCCCCACACCTACATATGAAGCCAGGTGGGTGACCTTGGGCGAGTCACAGTGCTCTCTGAACTCAGCCCCACCTACCTCACAGGGGGTCTGTTGTGGGGAAGGGAAGGTGATTGTAAGCCGGTTTGATTCTTCCTTAAGTAGTAGAGAATGCCAGCATATAAAAACCAACTCTTCTTCTTAAGAGAGGCAGACTTTAAATAAATAAAAATGGTATATCTAGTCACCTGTCCACCATGCTCTTCTGCTGTTTACAGAAGGCAAGAAGGACAGTCTGAGGAAGAATAAGTGGGCACAAGTTCGACATCAGAACTGGCAACATTCTGCCACAAGTTTCTATCTATCAGGACCCTTGGTCATCAACTGCTTTAGAAGACTCCATTCAAAGGAAATCCAAAGGAAGATTTAAGAAGAAGAGTTGGTTTTTATATGCCGACTTTCTCTACCACTTGAGGGAGACTCAAACCGGCTTACAATCACCTTCCCTACAACAGACACCCTGTGAGGCAGGTGAGGCTGAGAGAGCTGTGACTAGCCCAAGGTCACTCAGCTGGCTTTGTGTGTAAGAATGGGGAAACAAATCCAGTTCACCAGATTAGCCTCCGCCGCTCATGTGGAGGAGTAGGGAATCAAACCTGGTCCTCCAGATCAGAGTACACAGCTCAAAACCACCACTCTTAACCACTACACCATGCTGGCGTAGAAAGGTCTCTGCACTTATCAACGAACAGCTGAAGTATGCAACCCATGTTAAAACTACACCTCCCACACTTCATGGAACCCTACTGTCCACCTTTCTCTCTGCTGTATGTATTTCACTGACTAAAGCTTTGTTACATGCATTTTGATGAAGCGCAGGGCACCGGCTCATAAAAGCTTATGCTTCAATAAATTTGCCAGCCTTCGACATACCTCAAGATCCCTTTGTCCTTGCTGCAGCCCAAACTATGCATGGCTGTTTTGGTATCAGCACACCGGAATATTGAAATTATCATGAGAGTGGAGGAGGCTTGAAACCCATAATTAGAAGACTCCAGCGCCCTTTAAACGTAACCCATGTAGTATCAGAAGCAATTATCTTCTGGGTTGTCACTTCAGCACTCCCTTATCATAAGGATGTCTGAAACCATGTGGTTTCTAGCACTGGGAAAAGTAATTAACACTGCCCACATGGGTGCGGGCCTTTAGACGTTACAGAAAGGCCATTTTTATTCACATTATTTCTATTCTGACTTCCTCACTTGGACTCAAAGCAGATTGCAGAGTGAGTCAATACAATCAACAGGGTCGAGTATTCAATAAACAATTCAATTGGATTAGGGCTGTAGAGCCAATCATAGAGTTGGGAGGTACAACCATGGTCATCTAGTCCAATCCCCTGCACAGTAAGGAAATTCACAACTACCTCCCCCACATACACACCCAGCGACCCCTTCTCCATGCCCAGAAGATGGCCAAGATGCCCTCCCTCTCATGATCTGCCTAAGGTCATAGAATCAGCATTGCTGACAGACGGTCATCTAGCCTCTGCTTAAAAAACTCCCGAGGAAGCCTGTTCCCCTGAGGAACTACAACAGAAAACAACTCAGCACCATCCTCTATATGACAACCCTTCAAGTACCCAGTGACCCCTTCTCCATGCCCAGAAGATGGCCAAGATGCCCTCCCTCTCATCTGCCTAAGGTAATAGATTCAGCATTGATGACAGTCATCTAGCCTCTGCTTAAAAACCTCAAAAAAAGGAGAACCCACCACCACCCGAGGAAGCCTGTTCCACTGAGGAAGAACTCTAGCTGTCAGGAAGTTCTTCCTAACATTTAGCCAAAAACTCTTCTGATTTAATTTCAACCCATTGGTTCTGGTCTGACCTTTGAAACCTTTAGGGAAACAAATAAGCAGACCAACATGGTAAACATTAACAGCCTTTCCAAAAAAGAAAGAAGCTACACTTACTATGAAGCAGTTTGGTATAAATATGAAGAACGCATGAACAATGTGGTAAGCTGCTTTGGGGGAGAAAAGCAGGAAAGAGACACATACTATATTTATGCACAAGGAAGACACCCCTGAATAGAAGGCAACCCCCTCTAAAAAATGTTATAGACTTTTGATTATTGGACAAACACCCTTTTTTATGGCATACCTGGGGGAAAAGCCAATTTAAGTAAATACTGTAAAAAAAAAAGTGAATTTCCTGCATTGTGCAGGGGGTTGGACTAGATGACCCCGGTGGTCCCTTCCAACTCTATGATTGACCAATCATTCACCCTCAGCTTAGCCTACCACGCAGGGCTGCTGTTGCAAGAACAATGTGATAAGCTGCTTTGGCGGAGAAAAGCCGGGAAGAAACACATACTATACTTGTGCACAAGAAAGACAACCCGCCCTGAGCCTGGCTTTGGCCAGGAAGGGCTGCCTACAAATCGCAAAAATAAATAAATGTAAGGCAATACCCACTAAATATGTTATAGATGCCTGATTATTGGACATAACTTATTTGCATGCCAATATAAGATACACACTTCCTTTTTATGGCATACCGGGGAGGGGGGGAAGCAAATTTTGAATAAATACTGTAAAAAAAATTGTGACTCTCCTGCATTATGCAGGGGGTCATAAGACCATAATAAAGGCCCTGTTGGATCAGACCAAGGCCCATCAAGTCCAGCAGTCTGTTCACACAGTGGCCAACCAGGTGCCTCTAGGAAGCCACAAACAAGACTGCAGCAGCACCATCCTGCCTGTGTTCCACCGCACCCAAAATAATAGGCCTGTTCCTCTGATCCTGGAGAGAATAGGTATGCAGCATGACTAGTATCCATTCTAACTAATAGCCATGAATACCCCTTTCCTCCATTAACCATTTCCATTTATTTATTAGCTCCTTTGACCAAAGGTCTTGAGCTTAAGCTTTCCTCCATTAACATGTCCACTCCCCTCTTAAAGCCCTCCAAGCTGGCAGCCATCACCACATCCTGGGGCAGGGAGTTCCACAATTTAACTATGCGTTGTGTGAAAAAATACTTCCTTTTCTCTGTTTTGAATCTCTCACCCTCTAGCTTGAGCAGATGACCCCATGTTCTAGTATTATGAGAGAGGGAGAAAAACCCCTCCCTGTCCACTTTCCCCAAACCATGCATAATTTTATAGACCTCTATCATGTCTCCCCTCAGCCGCCTTCTTTCCAAGCTAAACAGCCCTAAGCGTCCTAATCGTTCCCCATAGGACAGTTGCTCTAGTCCCCTAATCATTTTGGTTGCTCTTTTCTGCACCTTTTCAAGCTCTGTAATATCCTTTTTTAGGTGTGGTGACCAGAACTGTACACAGTATTCCAAGTGTGGTCTCACCATAGATTTGTACAAGGGTAGTATGATATCAGCAGTTTTATTCTCTATTCCTCGTCTAAGTATGGCCAGCATGGGATTTGCCTTTTTTACAGCAGCCGCACACTGGGTTGACCTCTTCATTGAGCTATCCACTACCACCCCAAGATCCCTTTCTTGGTCTGTCGCTGCCAGCACAGATCCCATCAGTGTGTATGTGAAGTTAGGATTTTTTGCCTCAATATGCATCGCTTTACACTTACTCACATTGAATCTCATTTGCCATTTTAATGCCCATTCTTCCAGTATGTAGAGATCCTTCTGGAGCTCCTCACAGTCCAATTTTGTTTTAACCACCCTAAATAATTTGGTGTCATCTGCAAACTTGGCTACTTTACTGTTCAACCCCAACTCCAGGTCATTGATGAACAGGTTGAAAAGCACCGGTCCCAACACAGATCCCTGAGGAACCCCACTGCTCACATCCTGCCATTGTGAGAACTGACCATTGATTCCTACTCTCTGCTTCCTATTTTTCAGCCAGCTCTCAATTCATAAGAAGACTTGTCCTCTTATCCGTGACTATGAAGTTTGCTTCACAGTCTTTGGTGGGGGACTAGATGACCCTGATGGTCCCTTCCAACTCCATGATTCAGACTGATCATTCTCCCTCAGCTTAGCCTACCTTGCAGGGCTGCTGTTGCAAGAACAATGTGTGCTTTGGGGGCAAAAAGCAAGGAAGAGACACATACTATATTTACACACAAGGAAGACAACCCTGAATAGAAGGCAATCCCCTCTAAAAATGTTACAGACTTTTGATTATTAGATAGAACTGTTATTTGTATGCCAATGTAAGACACATACCCCTTTTTTATGGCATACCTGGGGAAAAACCAATTTGAGTAAATATTGTCAAAAATGTGAATTTCCTACATTGTGCAGGAGGCTTGAACTAGATGGCCCTGATGGTCCCTTCCAGCTGTACAATTCAGACCAATCATTCTCCCTCAGCTTAGCCTACCTAGTAGGGCTGCTGTTGCAAGAACAATGTGGTAAGCTGCTTTGAGGGAGAAAAGCAGGGAAGAAACTGAAGACAACCCGCCTGAGCCTGGCTTGGGCCAGAGACAGGCTACAAATCGCAAAAATCAATCAAACTAAGGCAATCCCCTCTAAAAAAGTTTTAGACTGCTGATTATTGGACATAACGGTTATTTGCATGCCAATATAAGACACACACCCCTTTTTAATCTATTTTTGTGATTTATAGTCCACCCTCCCCGGCCTCAAGAACAGGCATCATTATTTAAAATATGTCAATAAAGTCAATAGTAAAATTAACCATACAGTCTAATTTTAAAACAATAAAATCCCAATTAAAACTAAAAAAAAACAGCATACCTGGAATAAAAAGCAAACTTTGAGTAAATACTATTTTTTTTTAAATTGTGAATTTCCTGCACTGTGCAGGGGGTCGACTAGATGACCCCAGGGTCCCCCTTCCAACTCTGATGATTTTATAACAATACTTGACTGCCAGTGGCCATGAGTTCCAGAGGCTCGCTCGGAGAACTTTAAGGTTTGTGTTTTTAAAGTCAGTCAAATGGAAACAGAGGACATCGCTCTCACTAGGAGGCTGTCCTGGGCTGAGGCGAACCCTCCTCCGCATCCCCTCACCTTCTGGTCGAAGTAGCAGGTGCGGTAAGAGCGGCTGAAGGAAGCCGAGACGGGATCCGGGAGGGAGGCCGAGCGGAGGCGAGGGAAGGCGCCCAGGCCCGGCGCGGGGGCTGCCGCCACGGCGACCAACAGAAGCCCCCCAATGCTGTGCCACCACGCCATGACGCCCCGACTCTCCTCGAGTGCCTCAGGCGGAGCATCGCCTCACCCTTTTATACTCCCCCTGTCCGAAGGGGCGGGGCGGAACCTGACTCCGCCCACGGGGCCGCAGGCGTCTCTAAAGGGGACGCGGAGGAGCTCGGGCACCGCTCTCAGCGGATTGGTTGTCTCCAATTTGTGATTGGCAGACCGGAGCGTTGGGAGGGGGCGGTTGGGAAAGCGGCCTCCTCACCCATTTTATACCCCCTTTTCCGAAGGGGCGGAGCTAAACCTGACTCCGCCCACAGCCGCTACAGGGGACACGGAGGAGCTCGGGCTATGCTCTCAACAGATTGGTTGTCTCCAATTTGTGATTGGCAGACCGGAGCGTTGGGAGGGGGCGAGAGACGTTGGACTCGGGGGGGGGGAGGGCGGTTGGGAAAGCGGCCTCCTCACCCTTTTTATACCCCCTTTTCCGAAGGGGCGGAGCTGCACCTGACTCCGCCCACAGCCGCCACAGGAGTCTCTACAGGGGACACGGAGGAGGAGCTCGGGCTATGCTCTCAACAGATTGGTTGTCTCCAATTTGTGATTGACACACCGGAGCGTTGGTCGAGGGGGGTGAGAGACGTTGGACTAAGGAGGCGGGTTGGGAAAGCGGCCGAGCGTTCCGATTGGGTCCCGGGAGAGGGGGAAGAAGGTGGGACTCGAGCGGCGATTGGCTAGTCCACTTGAGGCGGGAAAGACGTCTCCGTCGGTGCGCTTCTTTGCCCCCCACCTCTTCAAGACTGTCAGGAGACTCGTCGGCGATTGGCGCGCGCGCGAAAGCGAAGCTGGTGTCGTCACTTCCGCATAGGGGAGAGGAGGGGCTGCCTTGAGGATGTCTGGGGGGGGGAAAGTCAGCTGCTCTCCTTTCTTCCTTGCCTGACTCCCAAGCATTTTCTCACCTGGGGGGCACTGTCTCTTTAAAAACGACCCACCAGGTAGAAACCCAACAGGTGAGGCTTTACCTCCCTCTGTGGATGGTGGGGGGGAGGATTCAGTGAGTATATGCTAACTGGAGTTGGGAAATACCTGGAGATCTGGGGGTGGCGCCTATGGTGGTCGAGGTGTGAGGAGTGATAGATCAGGCCACAGAGTCCACCCTCCAAAACAGCCATTTTCTCCAGGGGAACTGGCCTCTGTAGATCACTTGTAATAGTGGGGGATCTCCAGGCCCCACCTGGAAGTTTTACAGCACTATTGCAACCTTGATTTTTTTTTTTTTTTGCCCTTTTATTCCATAGTTTTATCTATTATGTGTAGCGAGGCACTGTGGTGTAGTGGTTAGGGCAACTGGATGAGGGGCTGGGTTCAAATTACCACTCGACTTGTGAAGAGCTCAGTTCAGCTGGTTCTATTTGCTCTGTGGCTTTTGCCCTTTTATTCCATAGTTTTTATCTATTATGTATAGCGAGGCACTGTGGTGTAGTGGTTAGGGCGATTGGACAAGGACCTGGGTTCAAATTACCACTCGTGAAGAAGTCAGTGCTAGCTGGTGCTATTTGCTGTGTGGCTTTTGCCCTTTTATTCCATAGTTTTATCTATTATCTATAGTGAGGCACTGTGGTGTAGTGGTTAGGGCGATTGGAACAGAACCTGGGTTCAAATTACCACTCGTGAAGAACTCGGTGCTAGCTGGTGCTATTTGCTGTGTGGCTTTTGCCCTTTTATTTCATAGCTTTATTAATTCTGTATAGTATGGCACTGTGGTGTAGTGGTTGGAGTGTTTTGGACCAGGATCTGGGTTTGAATTAAAACACAACTTGTGAAGAACTCAGTGCTATTTGCTGTGTGGCTTGGATACCTGTGGTACCATTTGGGTGCAAACAACTTAATTTTGTATCACTTTAAAAATTGTGCTCTGAATTGCTCTGCCTAATGAAGGACCTCCACTATGATTGCATAAGTAAAAGTGATCCAGACTAATATCCTGTCTCTGCCTCCTCTGAGTTTCCTCCGTACAACGCACTGCTACCTCTTTTATGCTATTAAGATGCATTTCTGCTGAGGTCAGTAGGATCTCTCTTATTTATTAAGATTAATCCACATGTTCTCTATACTCTCCCCCCCCCCTTCTCTAATGTGCAGTTCCTAGCTTCCTTATGACAACATCTTGAAGATTGCTGGGTGACCCTGAGCCGGAAACTGTCTCTGCCAAACCTACCTCATGGGGCTGTTGTGAGGATAAAACGGAGGGGCAGCGAACTATGATTGGGAGTCCTTGAGCTAGTCACCTTCTGCCTAGCCTCCTTCGCAGGGCTGATGTGAGGACAATCTACAGAAGGCACGTACACTGCCCTGTGTTCCTTTGAGAAAATATGCACTAGGTAGAAACGCACTAGATTTCTTTAGTCCCGGTCCTATCTCACAGTTAGATGCCTCCTCATTGGCTGTTGCTGGGATGATGTGTTCTTTCTCCAAAAGTGCCTATTCAAACAAAACCCTCCAAAGACCAAACCCCAAAATGCACCAAGGCAGCTTGTAAAAACATACGAGATTTGCTACAAGGAAAAAAAATCTTCCCTAATTGAGCTTTTTTCTTATCTCTCCTTTCATAGCTCATAATAGCTTTCATCCCGCTGATTTCTCACTTGCACTTTGGGTTAATTGATCCAAAACGATTACCGCCTCCTCTTATGCAGTTGCATGTTCTTAAGGTACAGTAGAATTCCTTCAGAATCTTTTGGGCAAATACTACTTTTCAGCACTAGCAAAGAGCCCTCTTTATGCTACAGTCTTATGCATGTCTCTTTAGAAGTAAATCCTGCTTTATTCAATAGGGCTTGCTTCCAAGTAAACATACATAGGATTGCAGCTCCAGCAGCTGTTTGAACCCAGGATTAATCTGGTCTTAGAATGAGTTTTGTCCTGACCTGGATGACCCAGGCTAGCCCAATCTCATCAGATCTTGGCTGCTAAGCAGGGCTGGCCCTGCTTAGTACTTGGAAGGGAGACCACCAAGGAAGTCCAGGGGCGCTACACAGAGGTAGTCAGTGGTAAACCACCTTCATTCGTCTCTTGTCTTGAAAACCCTACGAGGTTGCCATAAGTGGGCTGCGATTTAATAGCACTTTCCTCTACCACCGACAGAATGAGTTTTGAGTTTCTCTTGTCATTTGAAGAAGAGTTGGTTTTTATATGCCGAACTTCTCTACCACTTAAGACAGAATCAAACCGGCTTACAATCACCTTCCCCTCCCCACAACAGGCACCCTGTGAGGTGGGTGGGGCTGAGAGAGTGTGACTAGCCCAAGGTCACCCAACTGGGTTCATGTGTAGGAGTGGGGAACCAAATCCAGTTCACCAGATTAGCCTCCGCTGCTCACGTGGAGGAGTGGGGAATCCAACCCGGTTCTCCAGATTGGACTCCACTGCTCCAAACCACTGCTGTTAACCACTACACCACGGCTGCTCTCATGGCAACCGCCGCCCCTGTGCGGTGCAGGATGAGACAGGCTGGCCTGTGCTGTCTTCTTTGTGTGTATTAGGGGGAATCAGTTAAAGGCTAACATTGCATGTAAATGATTGTGCATCAAGGCTAGTCCACTAGAGGGCGGTAAACACGATCTGAAGAGCAGGGACCCTGTCCTCCACAGAGCTCTGTCTGACAGCATTTAGCATTTTTCAGGAAAGCAAAATGGATGAATGCGCTTCTCAGGTCTTCAAGCCAGGCTAGCCCATTCTCATCAGATCTTGGAAGCTGAGCAGGGTTGGCCCTGGTTAGAACTTGGATGGGAGACCACTTAGGAAGGCCAAGGTTGCTCTTTAAAAAGGTAAAGGTCCCCTGTGCAAGCACTGGGTCATTCCTGATCCATGGGGTGACATCACATCCTGACGTTTCCTAGGCAGACTTTGTTTGCGGGGTGGTTTGCCAGTGCCTTCCCCAGTCATCTTCCCTTTACCCACAGCAAGCTGGGTACTCATTTTACTGACCTCGGAAGGATGGAAGGCTGAGTCAACCTCGAGCCAGCTACCTGAAACCAACTTCCGTTGGGATCGAACTCAGGTCGTGAGCAGAGCTTGGACTGCAGTACTGCAGCTTACCACTCTGCGCCACAGGGCTCCTATAGGTTGCTCTTTAGGCTATGGCAAATCCCTTCTGCTCATCCCGTGCCTTGAAAACCCTACTAGGTTGCCATGATTCAGCTGCAACTTGACAGCACGTTCCACTGCCATTCTCTTTGACTTCAGCAGAGATGCTTTGAAGTGTGTGTGGTAGGGGTGATGGCTAGGTGGAGAGGGGCTGTGGCTCAGTGGCAGAGCCTCTGCTTTTCACACAGAAGGCCCCAGGTTCAGTCCCCAGCGTCCCCAGTTAAAAAGGACCAGGCAGTAGGTGACGTGAAAGACTTCGGCCCGAGACCCTGGAGAGGTGCTGCCAGTCTATACTGACCTTGGTGGACCAATGATCTGATTCAGGATAAGGCCGCTTCATGTTATGCGTGCACTGGTCCAGCTAATGCCAATCCTGTACTTCATTTGAAAGGCTTCTGTACCGGAAGTGGTCTCCCCACTGGAGAGGTGCCACTTAGGGGTCAGAAAGCAATTTTCCTCCAGGCCAGATTGGCTGGGATCCTGGAGGGGTTTTGTTGCCATTTTCTGGGCATGGAGTAGGGATCACTGGAGATGCGGGGGGGGGGGGCGGCAGTTGTGAATTTCCTGCATTGTGCAGCACGTTGGACTACATGACCCTGGTGGTCCCTTCCAATTCTATGATTCTAGGATGGGGGAGTGGTCAAAAGAGACCCAATGAGTCATGGTGGTTGGAATGTCGGACTAGGATCTGGGAGACCCAGATTTGAACCCCCTTTCTGCCATGGGCATGTGACAGTGTGGTGTAGCGGTTAAGAGTGGTAGAATCTAATCTGGAGAACTGGGTTCAATTCCCCACTGCTCCACATGAAGCCTGCTGGGTGACATTGGGCCAGTCACAGTTCTCTCAGAATTTTCTCAGCCCATGCAGAGGCAGGGAATGGCAAACCACCTCTGAAAGTCTCTTGCCTTGAAACCCTTACAGGGTCACTACAAGTTAGCTATGACTTGACATCAAAAGAATAAATAAACAAACAGTGCTCCCTTAAGAAGAAGAAGGGTTGGTTTTTATATGCCAACTTTCTCTACCACTTAAGGCAGAATCAAACCGGCTTACAATCACCTTCCCTTCCCCTCCCCACAACAGACACCTTGTAGGGTAGGTGGGGCTGAGAGAGCTCTTAATAGAGCTGTGACTAGCCCCAGGTCCCCCAGCTGGCTTCGTGTGTAGGAGTGGGGAAACCAACACAGTTCACCAGATTAGCCTCCGCCGCTCATGTGGAGGAGTGGGGAATCAAACCTGGTTCTCCAGATCAGAGTCCACTGCTCCAAACCACCACTCTTAACCACTACACCACACTTAACAAGATGCTCTCTTGCTTCTGAAACATGGCTGCCTTTCTAGAAGAGGAGTCAGTGCAGGCAGAAGAAAGGAGTGAATAGTATAAAATGAACACAAACAAGGGGGGAGAAGGAGAAGCTAAGCAAAATACGAGGGGGGGCAGGATTCCTTGGGTCCTTTTAGCTATGCAAAGACAGGCTGGGCAGCACTGAGAAAACAGGATTTATGGGATAGGTGCATTGTGGACATCATTCTTCAGTTTGTGTGTGCACAGTCCATGTGTCACTCCTGTTAAAAATTGAGTTTACCCTAAAGAGCCCTTCAATTTTTCAGAGAGCAGATATTAAGGCTCACATCTGTGCCTTCGTTTTATTACTACACAGGGACTCCTGAACAAAATTACATTTTCTGGAAACCAGGTACTGATTTTGCCTCAAGCGGCTGCAAATGAGCCACTGAGGCATCAGCAAATCCTATGGATGAATAAATATGCTTTCAATGCATGTTGGCCTTTTTTACATACAGTATTTCCCAAACCTTTGATAGCTGAATTCCATTTTATATTCCTGAATTAACATGTGTAAGGCTTCACTCGCTCCTGAAAAAGTGGAAGAAGAAGAGTTGGTTTTTATATGCTGACTTTCTTTACCACTTAAGGGAGACTCAAACCACCTTACAATCACCTTCCCTTCCCCTCCCCACAACAGACACCCTGTGAGGTTGGTGGGGCTGAGAGAGCTCTAAGAGAGCTGTGACTTGCCCGAGGTCAAACGCAGTTCACCAGATTAGCATCCGCCGCTCATATGGAGGAGTGGGGAATCAAACCCAGTTCTCCAGATCAGATTACACTTTTAGAGTATGTCTGTATGGACCACACACCCTGTGTTACTGCCTGATTAGAAAGACATGAGCCCAGAGCAATGGCTTATGCAGAGACGCCATGGGTAGCCAGCTTACCACACACAGTAGAAGTAATTTGGTCATGTGCTTGCATTAGCTTGCTAGAATGACCCACTTATAGCTGTTACAGAAATGGGGTGGAATGACGGGCCACTTGCTGTAGACTGACTGCAGAGCAGTAAATCAAGCAGAGATTCAGCAGGCAGGCTCCTCGGGGGGGGCATGGTCTCAGCTTGCAGGACCCTTGGATGTTTTATTTATTGGCACCTTATTAGTAGTACTACAGCGATATATGTCGTTTGCAGGTTCCTGGTTTAGACCATTGTCAGCGTACAAACTACGTATTGGTATTTTACTTCTTGGTAAACAGAGCAGACTTTTCCTCAAGACCAGGGGTCTCCCATGGGGTGCCCAGGGGTATTGTGGTGCCCACCGACATCCTTTCTGAAGCCTCCAAGTGTTATTAGGATGTGGGTGGGGCCAAGTAGAGCTTTTGCCCAGAAAAGGCTTCTAATTGGCTGTGCAGATTTCTTAAAATGTTCCCTTGGGCAGCAGCTGCCACCCCAGCACAAGAATCTGCACTGCGTTACTGAAGTCAAGCAGTGGCATTTCTTTTGAGCTGGCTCCGCCTCCTGTATCAGCCATTTTGTTGCCGCGCCCACCGTGCCATGTCAGAATTCCAAATGTGCCCGCAGGCACAGAAAGGTTGGTGGGCCCTGCTCAAGACAGATAGGAGGCATTTGCAGCATGGCCTCACAGTGGATACTATAATATTTGAATGGGGGGGGGCACTGGTAAGCGTGTGATCCAGCAAACAGTTGGCCAAGGGTGTGTTTACAGAAAGCCTGTGAGTGCTAGCTTCTCCTTCAGATGTGATGGAATTATACATGCAGTGGCTAGATTTGCCAAGCTCCAGGTACTAGCTGGAGATCTCCTGCTATTACAACTGATCTCCAGCCAAAAGAGATCAGTTCCCCTGGAGAAAATGGCCGCTTTGGCAATTGGACGCTATGGCATTGAAGTCTCTCCCCAAACCCCACCCTCATCAGACTCCACCTCAAAAACCTTCCGCTGGTGGCGAAGAGGAACCTGGCAAACCTAGCAGAGGCTAGATAGCCATCTGTCAGCAGTGCTGATACTATGATCTTAGGCAGATCATGAGAGGGAGGGCAGGAAGGTTTGCATCAACGTTTGGCTCTCGGGGCCCTTTCTTAACATGCCCAGGGTAATGCTGATCGCCACTTTGGGGTCAGTAAGCAATTTTCTGCCAGGCCAGATTAGCAAGGGAACCTAGAGGTTTTTTGGGGGGTTTTGGCCATCTTCTGCATGTGGAGTAGGGGTCACTGGGTGTGTGGAGGTCTTTAAAATTATGCATGGGATGGAGAGAGTGGACAGGGAGAAGCTTTTCTCCCTCTCTCATAATACCAGAACATGGTATTCATCTGCTGAAGCTGGAGGGCGAGAGATTCAAAACAGATCAAAGGAAGTATTTCTGCACACGACGCATAGTTAAATTGTGGAACTCCCTGCCCCAGGATGGGGTGATGGCTGCCAGCTTGGAAGGCTTGAAGAGGGGAGTGGACATGTTTGTGGAGGATAGAGCTCTAGTCAAAATGGATACTAGTTATGATACGTACCTATTCTCTCCAGGATGAGAGGAGCATGCCCATTATATTAGGTGCTGAGGAACACAGGCAGGATGGTGCTGCTGCAGTCATCTTGTTTGGGGGCTTCCTAGAGGTACCTGGTTGGCCACTGTGTGAACAGATTGCCGGACTTGATGGGCCTTGGTCTGATTCAGCAGGGCTGTTCTTATGTTCTATGTTCTTGTTTGTCCTTCAGATGTGATTAAATGATATACATGCAGTGGGCACACAGCAAAAATCTTTTTTCCACTGTTGCACGAAATGGCCCTGGAAATGTCTGTGTGCTTTGCAGAACGGGCAATGGCCTGATACGTAGCCTGTTTTCTCTTTATAGCTGACTCCAGCAGCACATGTATGGCAGGAGAAGGTTCCTCGCTGCCTCTGTTATTTCTGTCCAGAACTCCAACTTTGTGTATCCGTCGTGCCAAAACTGCTTTTCCAGGCTGCACCTAGATTTGGAGAGGTAAGTCCAGCCTGCATGATTGTTAGTGACCCAAGAAGTTTTCAGTGAGTCTGACCAGAAGTGATGGGCTACCACCAACAGTTCTCTAGGCAGGGGGTCAGCATCAGAATTTGATCTGTTGCACAGTAGGTAGAATCATAGAGTTGGAAGGGGCCATACAGGCCATCTAGTCCAACCCCCTGCTTAATGCAGGATCAGCCTAGAGCATCCCTGACAAGTGTTTGTTCAGTCGCCACTTAAAGACTGCCAGGGAGGGGGAGCTTAGCACCTCCCTAGGTAGCTGATTCTCCTGTTGAACAACTGTTACTGTAAAAAAAAAAATCCTAATATCCAGCCATTACCTTTCCACCTGCAATTTAAACCCATTATTGCGAGTTCTATCCTCTGCTGCCAACAGGAACAGCTCCCTGCCCTCCTCTAAGTGACAGCCCTTCAAATACTTCAAGAGAGCAATCACGTCCCCCTTCAACTTCCTCTTCTCCAGACTAAACATTCCCAACTCCCTCAGCCTTTCCTCATAGGGCTTGGTCTCCAGGCCCCTGATCTTCCTCGTCGCTCTCCACTCCATTCTGTCCACATCCTTTTTGAAGCAAGACCTCCAGAACTGCACACAAGACTCCAGGTGTGGCCTGACCAATGCAGTGTACAGTGGGACTATGACATCTTGCGATTTGGATGTTATGCCTCTGTTGATGCACCCCATCTAGGGGAAAGATTATTTGTGAAATATATGAAAAATTATCATACACAAAACCAGAAAGAAGAATTATGCATAGCAACCCTTGTATTCCTTGGTGGTCTCCCATCCAAGTATGAACCTGGGCCGACCCTACTTAGCTTCCAAGACCTGACACGATCAGGCTAGCCTGGGACATCAAGGTCAGTGTATTGTCAGTTATCCCCCCACCCCAATATATCAGTTGCTGTCCTCCCCAGTCAGGCAGACCGAAAGCTAGCAAGAGAAACTTGATCTACAGCCTTTTGCCTACCTGGGAATCCTGTTCTAGGTTAACCTGTGGGCATCAGTGGAGTGCAGCTCAAACCAAATTTTCCTCATCCAAATCATACATTTGCCCTTGATTCAGTCCATGGATCTACTGAGTTGTATCTGAAGAAGAAGAGTTGGTTTCTATATGCTGACTTTCTCTACCTTGTAAGGAGTCTCAAACCAGCTCACAAGCACCTTCCCTTCCTCTCCCTATAACAGACACCTTGTGAGGTAGGTGGAGCTGAGAGAGTTTGGAGAGAACTGTGACTGACCCAAGGTCACCCTGATAGCTTCATGTGGAGGAGTGGGGAATCAAAACCCAGTTCCCCAGATTAGAGTCCGCCGCTCTTAACCACTACACCACATTACTTTGGCCCGAGGAATCCAAAGTGGCACCGAGATTCAAACCCAGCTCTCCCATGGCCATATTCGACACAAGCAGATCGTTTTTGTCTTTTCTGACTCTGGCTTTTGGTTTACCTTCCTATAAAGCCGACAGACGATTTAAGAAGGAGTTTTGCTGCCTCATCAATATATGTGTTGGCGAGGCACGCCAGCAATAAGCTGTTCTGTCTTATCATCTCCCACCAGGTACAGCTGCCTGAAATGCGGCTGCTCGGGCGACGCCAGAGAAGCGAGCTATAGGTATCGTCTCTCGCTCGAAGTCGCCAACTCTCACGAGGTGTTTCTGGTGACGGTATTTGGCAGCTGTTTGGAAGCTTTCTTTGGAGTCCCAGCAAAGAGTCTGCAGAGGTAAATGAACGCAACGCTTCTGTCCTCCTCCTGCCGCTCCCCCCCCCAACACATCCCAGCCGGCGTGCAATTTAATTATATCTCCAAAACATTTGTTGTTCAGCTAGCTGCTTGGTTACCAAGCTGGTATGTGCTAATAAGGGCAAATTAAATTTCTGCAGCTATAAAAAAAATGTGGACCTGTTGCTATGCCAGTATATTCTAATACGAAATAGCATTGGGCTTGGATATGGGAGACCCAGGTTCAAATTCTGGATTTCAGGGGCCTGGAGTGGAGACCAAGCCGTTTAAGGAAAGGCTGAGGGTCTTGGGAATGTTCAATCTGGGGAAGAGGAGGTTGAGGGGGGACATGATTGCTTTCTTAAAGTATCTGAAGAAGAAGAATTGTTTTTTATATGCTGACTCTCTACCACTTAAGGGAGAATCAAACCAGCTTACAATCACCTTCCCCTCCCCACAACACCCTGTGAGGTAGGTGGGGCTGAGAGAGTGTGACTAGCCCAAGGTCACCCAGCTGGCTTCATGTGTAGGAGTGGGGAAACCAACCTGGTTCACCAGATTAGTGTCCGCCGCTCACGTGGAGGAGTGGGGAATCAAACCCGGTTCTCCAGATTAGAGTCCACCTCTCCAAACCACTGTTCTTAACCACTACACCACGCTGACTGATTGCTCCCTTGAAGTATTTCAAGGGTTTGCCACTTAGAGAAGGACAGAGAGCTGTTCCTGTTGGAAGCAGAGGATAGGACTCGCAATAATGGGTATAAATTACAGGCGGAAGGGTTGGACATTGGGAGGGTATCGAAGTGATGGTATCGCTTTACTCCACTCTGGTTAGACCTCAACTAGAGGACTGTGTTCAGTTTTGGGCACCACAATTTAAAAAACATGTAGACAAGCTGGAACATGTCCAGAGGAGGGCAACAAAGATGGTGATTGGTCTGGAGACCAAGTCCTATGAGGAAAGGTTGAAGGAGCTGGGTATGTTTAGCCTGAAGAGGAGAAGACTGAGAGGGGATATGATAACCATGTTCAAGTACTTGAGGGGCTGTCATATTGTTTTTAAGAAGAGGTTAGATGGCCATCTGTCAGCAATGCTGATTCTGTGACCTTAGGCAGATGATGAGAGGGAGGGCATCTTGGCCATCTTCTGGTCACTGGGGGCGTGGGGGGGAGGTAGTTGTGAATTTCCTGCATTGTGCAGGGGGTTGAACTTGATGACCCTGGTGGTCCCTTCCAACTCTATGATTCTATGATTCTAGGGGGAATTTACAGTAAGAGTTGTTCACCAGTGGACTCAGCTGCCTAGGGGGGTGGTGAGCTCCCCCTCACTGGTGGGCTTCAAGCAGCGGCTGGACAAACACTTGTTGGGGATGCTCTCGTCTGATCCTGAATTGAGAAGGGGGTTGGACTGGATGGCCCCTTCCTACTGTATGATTCGGTTCTCTGATTCAGTGGGTGACCTTGAGAAATAGTCAACCCCCTGCTCATAGCTCCCCATTTTGAGGGCATATGAGGCAGCCAAAGAATTTATTGGTTGTATGCGAAATTCGCGAGTCTGTTATACTGCCTCTTTGCCCCCAGATAGACAGATCCTGATGCTACAGTGATAACGGCAGAAGTCGGTTGTATGCGAAATTCGCGAGTCTGTTATACTGCCTCTTTGCCCCCAGATAGACAGATCCTGATGCTACAGTGATAACGGCAGAAGTCGGTTGGATTTTTCTTTGCGTGTCATTCGCAAAGGCACAGGCGCCCTCTCCCTTGCGAGCCAGTAGTCTTTGCTTCCCAGGTCAGCCCCGAAGCCTTTTCCCCCAGCTTTGGACCAAGTCAGGCTGTTGGTTCTCCTAGAGCAGTGGTTCCCAACCTTTTTTTGACCAGGGACCACTAGGACTTTTTTGTTCGGTGCAGGGACCCAAAGGTTCAAAATAAAAATTCAGAGAATTAGAAAATAAACTTTAATCATAACTGTTAGTTAAACATTAAACTTAGAATAATATTTGAATATATTTTTATAATAGAGAACTCTTAATTGAAAATATTAATTTATTATGGGTTTATAACTTTGTTTTGCGGACCTTAATTTAGTTCTCGCGGACCCCTGGTTGGGAACCAGTGTCCTAGAGCCAACGTGGCGTAGTAGTTAAGCGTGGTAGCTTGGAGCAGTGGACTCTGGGAACCTTACTCGTACAAAGCTACTCACAGAACCTGGACCGTAGAGGGCATTTTGTGGAGCTTAATCCCAGCCAGAATGACTATTGTCCTCTTTCGCACAATCTGGACTACAAACGTTTGTTGTCCGCAGCTTTGTTCCGTGAGTCGGTAGAATGTTCTGGGCCATTGCATCAGCTCAGCCAATGAACATCAGGGAATGTGTTGCTGCCGGCACAGCTCAATATAGACAGCCTCCAAATGCTATGTGTTTTGTGCAGAATTCTAGACGTCCGGTGCCCTGGATGACTTGCAGCCATGATTTCAATGGCCTCCGTAGCACTTCTTTAAATCTCGTTGCAGCTTTACAAGTGCTGTGCATTAAAAAATGTAGAGTTTGTGATCCAAGGGAGGTTTGTTTTTTTTTGCATCCTTTGCGATGTAAAGCCAGCATGGTATAGTGGTTAAGAGTGGTGGTTTGGAGCGGTGAAGTCTGATCTGGAGAACCGGGTTTGAGTCCCCACTCCTCCACGTGAGCAGCGGAGGCTAATCTGGTGAACTGGATTTGTTTCCCCACTCCTACGCATGAAGCCTCCTAGGTGACCTTGGGCCAGTCACAGCTCTATTAAGACCTCTCTCAGCCCCACCTACCTCACAGGGTGTCTGTTGTGGGGAAGGGAAGGTGATTGTAAGCTGGTTTGAGTCTTCCTTAAGTGGTAGAGAAAGTCGGAATATAAAAACCAACTCTTCTTCTTTTCCTAAAGGACCCAGATTCCATGGCTGATGCCTGGGGGTGGGGAAGTGGATGTTTTGCTTTTCTGGAATCAGGAAACAGGCAACTGCAAGCTGTGCTTTTATCCATAAAATCCATTCGGGTGGGAAACAGCATTCCAGGTGTTGGAATTCAAGTGCATTTGCTAATGTTCCTTATTCCTGCACATGAAGCACAGTAACGTGGGTGAAGCATTTGTGCCGTAACTTCATTATGAGTCTCTGCTAAGAGCTGTGTCTTTACGGCAGGGGTGGCAAACGTCAGGCCTGGGGGCCGTTTAAGGCCTGCAAAATCATTTGGTCTGGCCCTTCATGGGTCCTGGCAGATCTCTAGCTCAGAAGGATCTAAGACTGGCGATCCACCCCCTCCCGCGGACAGGAATAGCCTCTATTCAAGGCAGATGTGAGTTTGTTTTGCTGAGAAAAGAAACATTTTCCACCCTTGCAGAAGAGTCGTTTGCTATGGAGCTGCTAGGACCGCCCAAGAAACTAATTTTTAAGTTGATAATTTTGTATGGCCCACGAATGATGTTATAAATATCCAAATGGCCCTTGGTGGAAAAAAGGTTCCCCACCCCTGCTTTATGGGCTGATTTTCAGCATTGTGTTTCGCTTTTGTTGTTTGAAAGGTACATCGAAGACTTGAATCCAGAAGCAACAGGAGGAGCAACTGGAGACGCATCTCCGAGTGTTGTCATTCAGGCCGTTGAGAGCTGCTTTGTTGGGAAGAAATTTATCTTTGGAGTGAAGGTAACTATTTCTTCTTGTTGCATCGGTCCCAGCACGTGCACACAGAGCTCAAACGAGACCAAATAACAATCTTTAGTCGGGCCCATCTTTTATTTGTGGGTTGTGCAGGTTTTCAGGTTACACGGAACTCCCTCGTTGCCTGGTCAGCTTGAGGAAGAGTCCTGTGTGACTGGAAAGATTATGCAATATCAGTCTGGTGAGAAGATCTCATTTTGTGTGGGAGCTCGTATAGCGCCTAAGTTGTGTCTCGAGCTGCCCTAGCACCTCTATTTCTCTTAGATAAATGCTGACTGCTCCACACCTGGAGCTTCTGGAGGCATAGCATAACTGTGGTTTGTCTCCCTTTACAATGAAACCATGGTTTGTCTCCCTTGACAATGAAACCACATTTTGTCTCCCTTTACAATGAAACTTCGGTTTGTCTTCCTTTACAATCCTGCATGGTTAAGGATTAGCTGAAAACAAGGCGAAGAATTACATCCCCACCAAGCAAACCATGGTTAAGGCAGTTTCCTGCCTGTTTGTTTGCAAGATGACATTGCTGGTGTCTCTGGATACGTGGGGGTGGATCTGACTGCTCCGGCAGCTTATTTGTTTGTTTACTTCATTTATACCCCACCCTTGTCCCCAAAGGTGAACAAAGGCAGCTTACATCATTCGCCGCTCCTCCACATTATCCGCCTAACAACCCTGTGAGGTAGGTTAGGCTGAGTGTGTGCGACTGGCCCAAAATCACCCAGCAAGCTTCTGTCACTGAGCGGAGATTCGAACCAGAATCTCCTAGATCCTAATCTATGTCTTTAACCAGTACACCACTTAAGTTGGAGGAAAGCTCCTTAAGCTGTAGGAAGACTTCCAACTTTGCTCAATGGAAGAAGAAAAAGAGTTGGTTTTTATATGCCTACTTTCTCTACCACTTAAGGGAGACTCAAACTGGCTTACAATCACCTTCCCTCCCCCTCCCCACAACAGACACCCTGTGAGGTAGGTGGGGCTGAGAGAGCTCGAAGAGAACTGTGACTAGCCCAAGGCCTCCCAATTGCCTTCGTGTGGAGGAGTGGGAAACCAACCCGGTTCACCAGATTAGCTTCTGCCACTCATGTGGAGGAGTGGGGAATCAAACCGCTCTTAACCACTACACCACGCTGGAGTGGCAGGATAGGGGTAAGACCTATGTTCTGCAGGGCAGAGCATAGTTGTGAAATGAAATGAAAATTCTATTTTATGTAGCCATTGGCCATCACAATTTGCTAAAACAAATAAAATACAAATACAATAGATTAACCAGTAAAATATTAAATAATGAGATATACTGAAACATTTCAATTAAAAGAAAAGTAGCTGCTTATTACGATACCACGTTAGACCTTCTTTTCTTTGCTGCAAGAGCAAACAAAGAGACTATATGATGCATATGCATCAATATCTGATAACAAATATAATTTTCTCTGCATCCGAATGAGTTTTAATACTAGATAATATTCCTGCCAAAAATTTAGTTTGGGGGCTTGCATACAATGGGCAAAATAGGATGTAATGAGTCAAGTCCTCCAGAGTTGAGGATCAGCAGAGCATAGTTCAACAAGCTAAAGTTGCTAAAAACATTTCTCTTTATATTTGGGATCTTAATCAGGGTTAAAGCTACAAACTATGGCTACTAGTAAATGTTATGTCTGCACCAGGTCCTCTTGTCAGGCCACAGTTAAAAACTGGAAAGGGAATGCTGGGACCAAGGTTGGGGTGTAACCGGAAGTGATGTCAATGTGTCACGGGACTCTCTAGGGTTCACCTGACACTCTATGGTACACCGTCGAGTTTCCAGAGAATCCTAGAGCACCCCACAAAGTGGGGATGTCACTTGCCATTAGGCAGCCAGAAATAACATGGCGGGATGCTGTTTTGCCCCGCCCACTCCCCCCATCGAGCGGTGGTGTGAGATGATTGCTGGTGGGAGACTACTAGAGAGCCAGCATGGTGTAGTGGTTAACAGTGGTGGTTTGGAGCGGTGGACTCTGATCTGGAGAACCGGGTTTGATTCCCCACTCCTCCACATGAGCGGCAGTGAACCAGATTGGTTTCCCCACTCCTCCACATGACGCCAGCTGGGTGACCTTGGGTTAGTCACAGTTCTCTCAGCCCCACCTACCTCACAGGGTGTCTGTTGTGGGGAGGGGAAGGGAAGGTGATTGTAAGCCAGTTTGATTCTTCCTTCAGTGGTAGAGAAAGTCGGCATATAAAAACCAACTCTTCTTCCTCTTCTAGTGCTTAGTAAAGTGCATTTTAGGAGCTGGGAATGCGGTTTTAATTTCTCCAGGTCCAGGATGTCAACAGGTTTTTGACCTTTTGACATTCCCCGGAGAGCAGCTACACAACCTCCGATTCCAGCTGCTAAAAGCCAAATTGTGCCACCCCTGCATTTCCTTTAGGCAGTTTATCTGTTTTTCCCTTCCCATCCAGGCAAAGCCAGAGTTCCCGGGAGAGGCACACACAAAAAATCACATCGCTGCAATAAACGCCCCTCTCTGAGCTGTTGATTTTTATTTTCCCTTTTCAACCCAGTGTCGATTGGAAGTGAGTAGATTACAGATCCTCCCACCGTGCGGCGCCGCCAGCGCTTAAAGATATCTGGGGAGTTTGAGCATCTGCCTCCAGAATACCCTGCATGGGAGGAATTCTAATGAGCAGGGGGCTGGTCCCACTGATGACAATGAAGCTTCCTCTCTGGAAATAAAACTATTCCATTTCTTGGGATTCCTGTTTTGCAGCCCTCAGTTCTAGGAGAGCATCTGCTTCATATGCAGAAGGTCCCAGGTTCAATCCCCAGCATCTCCAGTTAAAGGGACTAGGCTAGTAGGTGATGTGAAAGGCCTCAGCCTGAGATCCTGGAGAGCCGCTGCCGGTCTGAGTAGACAGTACTGACTTTGATGGACCAAGGGTCTGATTCAGTAGAAGGCAGCTTCATGTGTTCAAGGAGGCGAGAACTCGGGCTAAGTTCTTGCTAAAGCAGTAAACCCAGCTGCATCACAGAAGGTGGGGGCATAAAGAAACTAACCCCGGAAGGTAGAAAATCCCCATGTTGGGAAGAAATGAGGCTGGGACCCTCCTCACCCCCCTAGACTCTCATGTGGATGGAATTTTTATTGTTCAGGGGAAGAAGAGTTGGTTTTTATATGCCAATTTTTTCTAACCGGCTTACAATCCTGTGCCACCAGGTGGGCGAGTGCGCCACTGGTTGGATGCCTGCCTGCTTGCCTGTGCCGGGGGGGGGGGGGTGTCATCTGGGGCAGCTGCCTGCTTGGGGCTTGGTCGTCTAATTTTTAAGCTGATAATTTTGTATGGCCCGCAAATGATGTTATAAATATCCAAATGGCCCTTGGTGGAAAAACGGTTCCCCACCCCTGTCCTAGAGGCACCTGGTTGGCCCCTGTGTGAACAGACTGCTGGACTTGATGTGCCTTGGTCTGATCCAGCATGGCTTTTCTGATGTTTAAATGGCATCTGAGGGAATACGATTTGTTTTCTTGCAGGGTTCTGAAAAGCAAGATGGCGTTGGCCGCTTGCAGAACGACTCTCGAGTTGGCCGCTGCCCAAAAGCTCTCACAGCCTGTCAGATGTTTGTGCCGAATCCTGGCCTCGTGGGCTGCACCGTTCTCCGTCACCTCCATCAGCAGCAATGCTCTTCTCGTTCCCAAATCAGCCATGAGGGTGCAAGGTCTCCCAGTGGCCTCTTCACAGCACTCGATCAGCCGAGCGGCGAGCTTAGTGGCTTGCCCAGCTCTGGGGACTGTGACGCAGTTCCCTCTGGTCACGCAAATCATCTTTCCAGCCTCTGGCCCCAGTCATTTGGACTGGCTTCCTTGTCCGTTTCTGGGGGAGCAGCCGTGGATCCTACAGCTTTAGGCTCAAGCAGAACTGCCTGCGATGAGCAGACATGGGACGACAGCCCCGTTTCTCCGCTGCACCACTGCCAATCAATCGACAACTCCCAGAACGATAAACTGACTGTAAACGAGAGGGACGTGCAGGAGGATGATAAACTGCGTTTGTGTTCTACTTGGCATGACAGCAGTGTTGTAACAAAGGACGCACAGAGCCATTCCTCAGAAAGAGATGACAGTGGATCATTGCAGAGTCTATTAGAAAAAGGGAAGAAAGATTCTCCCGGCCAAATCAGCATCCGGTGTAGTCGCGGTCTGGAAAAATCACCAAACCCTTTGCGAGGTTATTCTTTTTCTCCGCTCATATCGTGCGCTAGCCGCTCTAGAAGCTCTCAAGGGGACCCATGGTTTTGGGACGAACTGCCCTCTTCTGAAAGCCTAAATGAATTCATTGCCAGAATTGAGAACGGCGAAGCTGCAGTGTCGCCAACGGAAGCTAGAGCTCGGGGACGCATCCCAAGCGAAAGGGCTGGTGAAATCCATGGACCTGTTGACCAGCTGCCCCTCCAGCTACATGCTGCTTCTGCAACCGGCCAAGCGCATGAGAAGCTGCAGGAGGAAGCTGAGAAAGAGGAGGCGTCCAAAGAACCTGTTCTGTCTCGTCACCAGCCTAACCGGCTATCCTTTAGTGGCAAAGAATATCAACAGGGGGTCTCTTTTCGCTATTCATCTACTCAAGGAAAAGATGAATGGGAACTTCTGTCCAGCCATCATCAGATTCTCTTGCCTCAGCTCTCTCCAGTTGGAATTAAGCCTTCTGGCTCCAAAGGAAGTTGCCCATCATCCAAGGAAGGAGGTGGCCGAGACGCCGCTGGTTGTGAGAATCACCATATCCCCGCCTCTTTAAAGACTGCCAGTAACTGCCACACAGGCCCTGCCCACTTAAATTGTATGCAGGAGGGCAATGTAAGTGGTTGGAGAAAGAAATTCAGATCTTGCCGCGAGCTAAAACAAACTTCTGACCCGACAGATGTCCAGGGACAGGGCTTCACCTCGGCAGCCTGTGAAAAACCAGACAAAGTTTGTGAAAGACAGCCTTTCCAAGACATGCACGAAAATAATTGTAAAGGGGGCGAGATCAGCCGCTTGCTACAGGACTCTTCCATTTGCCCCCAGGGCGGTTACAATGCTTCAGCCGATCTCTTTGACGTTAGCGCCACAGGGGTAGAAGTTGTCGCAGGAATGTTAAGCATGGCCCAAGCTTTCTCGGCACAGGGAGGCGCGTCGACCTCAAAGTCCGCTCCCTCTGGACGCAAGCCGAGTGAGTCAGAGGCCAGCTGGAATACTTCTCAGAGTGGGTTATCCTTTCTCGATTTGTTTGCTGCTTCCAACCCAAAAGCCAGCACCCCGGTCGTTGGTTCTGCAGTTGATTCGGAACGCAGTCCGTCGGGCACCCAAGACTTTGTGCTTTCTTCCCAGTCCACTCCCCGCGTGAGACCCTGTCAACAGGCAAGGCTCCCTAGGGGGAAGGAATCCATTTTTAGTGAATTGCCACTGAACAGATTGCCTTGGATCGATGCCAGATGGAAGCGACCCAGGCCTGCCTTCAAAGGCCCATTAGTAAAACAGCTCGTTGGCAAGTTCCTGCAATCTAGAAGGTTAAGCAACGTGTGCTCTGCCACCATGGATACTTTGACGACTCCTGGTTTGATTATCAATGGTAGCCCGGCCCAGGAGCTGTCTGAAAACGACCTCGAGGAATGGATTCCTCCGTCTGAGAAAAAACGGGAGCAGCCGCTTCCTTTCCAGAATCAAAAAACGTTTGGGTTGAGGAGAAGGAGGTTTGGGGATATCATGGAGAAGAGCCCTTTATCTGAAAAGCAAACAGGATGGAAGGCTCCAAGAGGTGCCACCGGGTTGGCACGAACAGAATTCACTCCTAACAGCCAGCGGCCGACCGAGGCTACCGTTCATGAAGGTGTTGCTGATCCTCAGCGGGTAATGGTGGTGTCCCCTGGATCTTGTACTTTTTCAGACGGCAGCAGGTCAAACCGGACTTCCACACCTCGTTCCACACCTGACACGGTGAACTGGTCTCCTGAGCTGTTTGGAGACAACAGCCGGCTCTTCACCCCGTAAGCCACTTTAGGAAATCCCTTTACCCAGAACGTAAATTTCCTTCCGAAATGTGACCTTTTCAGGCCCAGTTGGAGCCTTTGACCAATTTTCGAGAGGACCGAGAAAACGGATGCGGGAAAGGACTACTTTTTTAAAGCCATACTTTCCCCCCCCCCTTCCAAAAAAGCTACACACCTGTTATATTTCTCACGTTCCTCCTGGAATTTTTAAGCGATAAATTATGTTGGATTTTAAAGCCTTGCTAAGGGTGAGGTTTAAACAGCATGTAGCTATGCCTGATTTTCACAGAGCACTAAAATGATTGTTTTTCCCAGAAAAACGAAAATAAAAGAAGAAATTCTTCCTCTTGTGGACATTATTAACAGCTGGGCCACATCCTCAGCCCTCATAAGTTTTAGTGATCCGTTATCCTGTAACGCTGCTGTAATATCATTGCCAAAAGCGACTCCGCCCTGTCAGAAAGGTGTGTGCCCACATATGAGTGTTTTTTTTTAAATTATTTAGAAGGATCTCTTCCCTTTCTTCTAAATAGCTCAGAGCAGTTTGCAGCCTACGCAGTGGAAACCAGGCCTGCACCGAAAAGTCATACCAAAGGATATAAAATGTAAGCATTTGCTTCCCCCCCCACAAAAACCATTGACAGCTGCAATAAAATCCAAGCCACCGACAGAAGGTTCTCTCAAAGGGGCCTGGCAGCTACTCAAAGGGGCTTGGCTTCTAGTCAAAATGAATACTAGTCATGATGCACACCTATTCTCTCCATTATCAGAGGAGATAATAGGTGTGCATCATGACTATTATATTAGGTGCTCTGGAACACAGGCAGGAGAATGCTGGGGCTTCCTAGAGGTACCTGGTTGACCCCTGTGTGAACAGACTGCTGGATGATGGGCCTGGGTCTGATCCAACTGGGCTTTCCTTATGTTCTTATGGAGGAGAGGGCTATCCATGGCTACTAGTCCAAATGGATATTAGTCATGATGCATGCCTATTCTCTCCAGGATCAGAGAAGCATGGCTGTTATATCAGGTGCTGTGGAACACAGGCAGGATTATGTTGCTGCAGTCATCTTGTTTGTGGGCTTCCTGGAGGCACCTGGTTTGCCACTGTGTGAACAGACTGCTGGACTCGATGGGCCTTGGTCTGATCTAGCATGGCTTTTCTTAAGAGCATGCCTATTCTATTAGGTGCTGTGGAACACAGGCAGGACAATGCTGCTGCAGTCATCTTGTTTGTGGGCTTCCTAGAGGCACCTGGTTGGCCACAGTGTGAACAGACTGCTGGACTTGATGGGCCTTGGTCTGATCTAGCAGGGCTTTTCATATTTCCTTATGAAACCCTCCCAAGAAGCCCTTTGCAAAGGTTGGAATCCATGATGGAGAAAACTCTCAAGTGAGCAACAGCCCTGTGTCCCTAATGCAGAGGGCACCACAGGAGGAATTGTTGAACTGATCGAGGCTGGTTCATGGGCCTAAGGTTACCGCTGCCACCCTAATGAAGCCTGGTTTGTATCTCTCGTTTGTGTGAGGGGCGCGCAGGGGGTACACATCTGATCTGGAGAACCGGGTTTGATTCCCCACTCCTCCACATGAGCGGCGGAGGCTAATCTGGTGAACTGGGTTGATTTCCCTACTCCTCCATATGAAGCCAACTGGGTGACCTTGGGTTAGTCACAGCTCTCTCAGCCCCACCTACCTCACAGGGTGTCTGTTTTGGGGAAGGGAAGGTGATTGTAAGCCGGTTTGATTCTTCCTTAAGTGGTAGAGAAAGTCGGCATATAAAAACCAACTTTCTCTAGGTAGGTGGGGCTGAGAGAGCTGTGATCAGCCCAAGGTCACCCAGATGGCTTTGTGTAGGAGTGGGGAAAGGAACCCAGTTCGCCACATTAGCCTCCGCCACTCATGTGGAGGAGTGGGGAATCAGACCCGGTTCTCCAGATCAGAGTCCGCCGCTCTTCATCTCTTTAGGGGCAGGCAATGAGGAGTAGCAGCCAACTAAAGGATCAGCGGTACCTTGTTTTTGATCTTCCATGCTGTCTTTTGCCCTCAAAAGCACCCATGCAATCAAATGTGGAGGGAGAGTAGGCCCTTGGTTTACAGGTACACGTGCGATTGGGGCTAGGTGAAGCACCGATCTTGTACTCACATAGAACCAGCACTGTTCTCAGTATTGCAGTGAACGGAGGAATGACATCCTTGCTTCTGTTCTTAATTGGCTAGAAAAGACAAGGGCCCCGCTTATGCACGCAAGGGGGTCAATTTCTCTGTCCGTGTGATCCAGCCCACCCGGCCCCCGTAAGATATCTTTGTGACTCGAGCTGTCAAAAGATCCAAGCAATGGCTGGCAGCGCCTCCTGCAGTCATTGTGTTTAAGAAAAACAGGCACGATCACAGAAATCGGCTGCTGGCCCAGCACTCGGCGTGCCTGGGGACAGACACAAATATTATCATAAAAACCTCTCCCTTGGAGATGAAACACACCCCGCAGAACGCTCGTAGGGTATGCAGGTTCCTAGATCTTCCCGGTGATTTTGAATTGCAAATCAGGATCTTCCCTACAAAAATGTTTGCCTTGTTGCTCGGTTCTATCAAAGAAGGGTGTTTCGGGTCTTGCCATGCAGCTGTGGGAAATGAAAGGCAACATCTGGAACGCGGCTCTGCTTACGAGGGGGGGGAATCCATGACATGGAACAATACGTTGTTGATTGAGCCGACTGATGAGCTGGGTAACAAACGGGCACTTTGACAGAATGCAGGGCCTTCCTTTCCCTATACCATGAAGCACGGCCCCCTGAAGGGGCTCTTCTGGCTGTCCAAATGTTTGCTGAGCAGTCTTTTGTGTTCCCACAAACACAGACTGTTTGCAAAAAAAAAAAGTCAACTTGCGCAGGGCGTGAATGATTCATTTTGCATTTATTGCTGCAGAGAGTAGGAATCAATGGTCAGTACTCACAATGGCGGGATGTGAGCAGTGGGGTGCCTCAGGGATCTGTGTTGGGACCGGTGCTTTTCAACCTGTTCATCAATGACCTGGAGTTGGGGTTAAACAGTGAAGTAGCCAAGTTTGCAGATGACACCAAATTATTTAGGGTGGTTAAAACAAAATCGGACTGTGAAGACCTCCAGAAGGATCTCTGCATACTGGAAGAATGGGCATTAAAATGGCAAATGAGATTCAATGTGAGTAAGTGTAAAGTGATGCATATTGAGGCAAAAAATCCCAACTTCACATATACACTGATGGGATCTGTGCTGGCAACGACAGACCAAGAAAGGGATCTTGGGGTGGTAGTGGATAGCTCAATGAAGATGTCAACCCAGTGTGCGGCTGCTGTAAAAAAGGCAAATTCCATGCTGGCCATAATTAGATGAGGAATAGAGAATAAAACTGCTGATATACTTCCCTTATACAAATCTATGGTGAGACCACACTTGGAATACTGTGTACAGTTCTGGTCACCACACCTAAAAAAGGATATTACAGAGCTTGAGAAGGTGCAGAAAAGAGCAACCAAAATGATTAGGGGACTAGAGCAACTGTCCTATGGGGAACGATTAGGACGCTTAGGGCTGTTTAGCTTGGAAAGAAGGCGGCTGAGGGGAGACATGATAGAGGTCTATAAAATTATGCATGGTTTGGGGAGAGTGGACAGGGAGGCGTTTTTCTCCCTCTCTCATAATACTAGAACATGGGGTCATCTGCTCAAGCTAGAGGGTGAGAGATTCAAAACAGAGAAAAGGAAGTATTTTTTCACACAACGCATAGTTAAATTGTGGAACTCCCTGCCCCAGGATGTAGTGATGGCTGCCAGCCTGGAGGGCTTTAAGAGGGGAGTGGACATATTCATGGCTATTAGAATGGATACTAGTCATGCTGCATACCTATTCTCTCTAGTATCAGAGGAGCATGCCTATTATTTTGGGTGCGGTGGAACACAGGCAGGATGGTGCTGCTGCAGTCGTCTTGTTTGTGGCTTCCTAGAGGCATCTGGTTGGCCACTGGGTGAACAGACTGCTGGACTTGATGGGCCTTGGTCTGATCCAGCAGGGCCTTTCTTGTGTTCTTATGACAGAGGAGGAAGATTTTAAGCGCCAGTCTATTCCCTAAGTGGTATATTCAGCCTACCTTACAGCATTCGTGAAGAAGAGTCCCAGGGCACCTTGTCCTGCGTTCGGCTTTCCACAGCGGCTATCCCACGTGCTCCCAAGTAGACCCGCAAGCAAGCATGAAGGCATCGATCTGGTCCTTGCCCTTTCTTTCAGCAATGGAGCATTCAAAAGTCCGCTGCCTCTAAATATGGAGGCTCCATTTAGCCACTGTGTCCAACCCTAAACCAAATAACCCTTCATTAATTCATCTTGTCGTTCAACCCCCCCCCCCAGTTGACACATTATGTGGCAATAAATTCCATAAACTGTGTGTCGTGGGAAAGAGTACTTTCAGCTGTCCCAGTTCTGCTGCTCATCCATTCCATCGGATGACCTCAAATTCTAAGAATTGTAGTAACAGCAGTGAGTGGCTGCACTGTGCGGATGAAAAAATCTACAATGGGAGGGCCACCCAGGACTGGGGAATGTCTTCCTGCAAACCTTGAATAACCCATGTTTGAAAGTATGCAAAGTCTGAAAACGAAGTAAAGCCTGCATATGCACAGAAACTGGAGGAGGGCCACTGATTTTGGGGTAGGATGGTTAGCAATCCCAAATGGTGCTTGATAGACATGACCTGAACCAGGAGCGTCAGAAGAATAATAGAGTTGGAAGGGACCACCAGGGTTATCTAGTCCAACCCCCTGCACAATGCAGGATATTCCAAAATACCTCCCCCCCACACCCCCAGTGACCCATACTCCATGCCCAGAAGATGGCCTAGGTACCCTCCCTCTCATGAACTGCCTAAGGTCCTAGAATCAGAAGAAGAGTTGGTTTTTATATGCCGACTTTCTCTACCACTTAAGGGAGACTCAAACCGTCTTACAACCACCTTCCCCTCCCACAACAGACATCCTGGGGCTGAGAGAGCTCTTAATAGAACTGTGACTAGCCCAAGGACACCCAGCTGGACTCTTTCCCATGCTGTGGCCATGATTCAGGGATGCTCGCGGGCTCCCACCTGATAGATATGTGTGTGTTAAGTGCCGTCAAGTCGCTTCCCACCCATGGCGACCCTATGAATCAATGTCCTCCAAAACGTCCTATCTTTAACAGCCTTGTTCAGGTCTTGCAAACTGAGGGCCATGGCTTCCTTGGTAGAGTCAATCCATCTTTTGTTGGGTCTTCCTCTTTTCCTGCTGCTTTCCACTTTTCCCAGCATGATTGCCTTTTCAAGTAACTCTTGTCTTCTCATAATGTGACCAAAATACAATAGCCTCACTTGTAGGCATTTTAGTTTCTAGGGTCAGTTCAGGCTTGATTTGAACTATAACCCACTGATTTGTTCTTGTTTTTTTTGGCACCTGATAGATGCGTAGGGCAGATCTGAAATCCAGAAAACTGTTAGCGGGAGGGAAAAAGACCCATTCACATGAGTTTTCTTTAAAACATCAGCTTTATTTTCAAAAAGGCTAAAACTTTTAGCAGCTTCCCCCCCACCCCACCAATGCAAAAGGGATCCGCGTGCCAGTAATCTGGGCATCACCCGCCAGACACCTTCCCAGTGCAAACCCTATGAAAAATGAAAGGCAGGTACACAAGAGCCTCTCTGTGGGGGGTGCCCCACATCTATGCTTTTGCATATTCCCCCGCTCCTCAGGTAGGAGCTAGTTCCAATGCGCTCTAGCGCCCCCACCCATTCATCTGCCAGTGACCTGCACTCATCTCCTGTACATGTCCAGCTAATTAATACTAAATACAGAATTACCAGCAAATTAATACTAAAAGTACAGTCCGTTGCAATTCCACCGTGATCGGACAAGTTAACCCCCTTCCTCTTGGGATGAGCAAATCAACACCAGCGTCTGAAAAAATGAACCGGGTCTTCTCTGCTTCTTCAATTCCCCTTTCGCCATCAAGAGCATAAAAACCCCAAAGTCTTGTATGCGCATGGTGCTTGAGGTGTAAACGACAGGTCAGGACGCAACTCACACTGCTTGCAGCTCTGAGGTTTTCAGATTAAAGGGACTGCCCAAACCAACAATTTTACACGCGAGCCCGAGAGAGCAGCGGGGAAATCAGAGGGAGTACAACTGCGGGAGCCTGCAAGCGACTAAATTACAGGAGAGGCAGTTATCGAAAAAGGCAACTTCAGAGAGCTCAAAAAGCTCTGACTTTTGCGAGATCATCACAGCCAGCATAAAGAGCCATAATAAATTCCGAACATGCGCTGCCGTGTTGCTCCTAAGCTTAGAAAAACCCTATGAAGTTGTGCGCTCACTTCCCGATATTTCCGCGGCCGGTGGCTCTTCAAACGCTGGGCGAGCTGCTATTTAAAAGCATGCCCTGTATCAAACCTTTTAACACCGCTCGGTGACGCTGCGGTTATTTTGGGCAGCTCTTATCTGAACCCGTTGTCCTTTCGTTTTAAACTCCTGTAAGATCATCCTCTAAAGCTTTAATCTCAAGGGACCTTAAATGGGTCTCTAGCTGCACATCCCAATGTGAAGTCTGTGCTTAAAGCAGACGTGTGACTACCTTGGGCTAATCTCCAAATTTTATACCCCTTCAACGTTATATTCCTCTGGCCGCTGCCGTCTACATTTCCAGGTTCTCTGCATTCTGAACAGCTGGGTGCAGGGATATTTCTTGCTAGCTACTGAAATAATTAATCGTATTAAAAAACACCTTTATTAGGCCTCTTCCTAGAAAGAGGATAGGAATGGAACCCCTGCTATATATGGCAGAAGAGTGCAGAAATATTGAGTCGAACTGCCAAATTTAGACTGTTTCCTTGAAGCAGGCCCAGTTTACTGATTCCTAACCCTGCCTTGGGTCATCTCAAACGCTTCCTTCCCATGGCCACAATTTATCCAGCTAAAATGCCTCCTGTCAGAAGAGGGATATGGAGCATTTGTTTGAAATCAGAGAAAGGAAAAATTAATCAGTCTGTATTAGTGAGAAAATTTCTAGCTTCTGTACAGATAACAGTGGCAGGCAGGACTGGACTCAATCTAAAATCTAGCCTGGAAAATAAAAAGCGAGACGGCGCCAATTTCCATTCTCGTTGGTTCCAAAAGTACTGGCATTTTCTTATTTTTTAAAAAATTCCACATCAATGAAAAGTGCCTGAACTCGGGAAGATAACACTTTTTTTGGGGGGGGGGGGGGAATGAAACGCACACACGCACAGACTTCACTGAGTTGTGTCTTTTTTAAAAAAATCCAACACTTGGGGCCTATATACAGGATTTTGCTTAGCTGGCAGCCCAGGACTGCTGCCAAATGGTTAATGTGCATTTCTTTACTGAAAAAGATCCAAAACGTGTTGTGCAAGAGAGGTTTCCTGCATCAATCACCGCCTTCCAAGAGGAGCTTTCTTAGTCACTTCCAGGAAGTGAAGAAACTGCCCGGCTTCTGTTTGCCATCGGATGCCCACCATTTCTGAATCCTGACCGACTCCGCATTACAGGAAGAAGGGGGAGTTGGAGGGGGGGGGAAGGACCAGTTTATATTCGGGTTGCATTCCGCCACGCTGACACCGCAGGCAAAGCAGCCAGCCTGCCATGCTCCGAGGTCGAGAGCTCAGCTACGTCCACCGGTCGGATAAGGGGTGAGACAACGTCCGGAATCCCCTCCGTCGAGCCGGACCTCGGCAAAAAGGAGGAAAACGTGGCGCTTCAGGCCATCAGTTGAAATTACAGCAAGTCAAATAGCTGATGCTTTTGCCTTCGCCGGGTAAGGGGGATTCCACATTGTTCACAAGCGTGTTCTGCCTGGCTTCGCTGATCAGCCGGCAAGCTAAGTCCAGAAAGAGTTTTTCCACATTATCCGATTCTTTAGCGGAGGTCTCCAGATAGTACATGTCTTGGGCTTCGGAAAATTCTTCTGCTCTTTGTTGGGAGACTTCTCTTTTGTCTGCTAAGTCTATCTTGTTCCCTGTGTGAACAAGAGCAGAGAACAAGGTTAAGGGCATAAGAAAAGCACTGCTGGATCAGACCAAGGCACATCAAGTCCAGCAGTCTGTTCACACAGTGGCCAACCAGGTGCTTCTAGAAGAAGAGTTGTATACCCCGATTTTCTCTACCTTTAAGGAGTCTCAAACTGGCTTACAATCACCTTCCTTTCCTCCCAACAAGCACCTTGTGAGGTAGGTGAGGCTGAGAGAGTTCAGAGAGAACTGTGGCTAGCCCAAGATCACCCAGCAGGTTTCATGTGTAGGAGTGGGGAAATCAACCCGGTTCTCCAGATTAGAGTCCGCTGCTCTTAACCACTACACCATGCTGGCTCTCTCTAGGAAGCCCACAAGCAAGACGACTGCAGCAGCATTATACTGCCTGTGTTTCACAGCACCTAATATAATAGCAGCAGACTCTAATTGAAATGGTTTTGAAGTATTTTGAATCGTATTTTAATATTTTATTGTTTTTAGTGTAATTCTGTTTGTGAGCCGCCCTGAGGCCGGCCTTCAGGCTGGGGAGGGCGGGGTAAAAGTGCAATTAAATAAATAAATAAATATTTTGAACCCCGATCCAGACTGCATGCAGTGTAGGAGCTTAAAATATGACTGTTATAAGAACAGTGTGTATACCCATACACCCATTTATCTTCTTTTCCTCCACAGCCCCCTCCCCCATTACGGATTCCGCAATGTATTTCCTAGACCATTCATTATAGTAATAGCCTCCATAAACTGCCGTTTTGCCTTAATTGAGCCATAATGCGTGCTTTTCATCTCAACAGACAACATACGAGGGCTTTCCCGTTGCATTTTCATAACACTACTCCCCCCACCCCCGCCTTTCAGGAGATACATACGATGCCAATTACTATAGCGTCGTCAAATTATTATTATTGCATTTATTGGCTTGTTTCTAGAGAGTACAGGGTTGCTTCTACTCATGCATGGGGGCTTGCATGAATAGAATAGAGGAACGGAGAAGCGTGTGTGACCCCTTAAATTCCTTGGAGCGAGGGCTCAGTGGTACAGCATCTACTTGGCATCCAGAAGGTCCCAGGTTCAATCCCCGGCATCTCCAGTTGAAGTTTTAGAAGAGAAGTTGGTTTTTGTACCCCACTTTTCTTTACCTTTAAGGAGTCTCAGAGCAGCTTACAATTGCCTTCCCTCCCCCCCCCAAACAGACACCTTGAGAGGTAGGTGGGGCTGAGAGTTCGAAGAGAACTGTGACTAGCCCAAGGTCACCCAGAAGGCTTCATGTGGAGGAGTGGGGAAACCAACTGGGTTCCCCAGATTAGAGTCTGCCGCTCATGTGAAGGAGTGGGGAATCAAACCTGGTTCTCCAGATTAGAGTCCACCACTCTTAACCACTACAATGAACTTTGTTTGCTTAGAGTTACTTTCATCTTGGACAGTTCATTGAAACGGTTACAGAAAAGTTAGATTAATTGCTTTTTATTAGAGCCTAAGAGTTGAGATTGGCTTTATCTTGCTACATTAGATGTAACTCATATGCACATGATTGACTTATTTGCACTTAAGAAGCGTTGGTTTTCATACCCCGTTTTCTCTACCTTAAGGAGTCTCAAAGCGGCTTACAATAGCCTCCCCTTCCTCTACCCCACAATAGGCATCTTGTGAGGTAGGTGGGGCTGAGAGAGTTCAGAGAGACTGTGCCTGGCCCAAGGTCACCCAGCAGGTTTCATGTGGAGTGGAGAATCAGACCCGGTTCTCCAGATTAGAGTCCACCGCTCTTATGGCTCTCTATGCTGATAATTATGTCGAATGATTCATAACTAAATATGAGACAATCAGTTATCTAGATAACCACATGATTATGAGAGAAAAGATTGAGAGAAACATAAGATTGGTATTTTTCCATAAATAGGCACTCCTGTAACAAGCAAATCACATTTCTCTCGATGGAAGTCTCAGAAAAAGACTAGGTGAGATTTCTTGGTGGGATCGATTCTATAAAGGAAGCCACGGCCCTCAGTTCGCAAGACTTGAGCAAGGCTGTTAGTGATATGATGTTTTGGAGGACTTTAATTCATAGGGTCACCATGAATCATAGAGCTGGAAGGGACTACCAAAGTAATCTAGTCCAACCCCCTGCACAATGCAGGAAATTTACAACTACCTTCCCTCCTACACCCCGTGACCCCTACTCCATGCTCAGAAGATGGCCAAAAAAAAATCCTCAAGGATCCCTGAACAATCTAGCCTGAAGGAAAATTGCTTCCTGACCCCAAAGTGGCGATCGGCATTTCCCTGGGCATGTAAGAAAGGGCCACAAGACCCAAATGTTGACGCAACCCTTCCTGCCCTCCCTCTCACAAACTGCCTAAGGTCATAGAATCAGCATTGCTGACAGATGGCCAATCTACCCTCTGCTTAAAAACCTCCAGGGAAGGAGAGCCCCCCACCTCCCGAGGAAGCCTGTTCCACTGAGGAACCGCTCTGTCAGGAAGTCCTTCCTAAGGTTTAGCCAGAAACTCTTTTAATTTCAACCTGTTGGTTCTGGTCCAACCTTCTGGGGCAACAAAAAACAACTCCGCACCATTCTCTCTATCACAGCCCATGAAGCCTGCTGGGTGACTTTGGGCCAGTCACAGCTCTCTCCGAACTCTCTCAGACCAAAGGAAGCAGACGATGGCAAACCACCTCTGAACGTCTCTTCTGACCCTGTTTCAGCTCTCCTTTAAATAAAAAGAAGAAATTCCCTAAACGGCTTTAGGGAACCCAAGTTGGGCCTAGAGCTCAATAAAAACTTGAATGTGTTGTTTGGCCCACCTACACAAGAGGCTGCAGGATTTTTTTCCCCAGCCTGCAATTCATGCATTGAACCACTTAGGGGAGCCAGGAAAAGAGTCAGAAGCTGACCGTTCAGCCACTTCACCCTTTTCCCCAGATGGCTTCTTCAAAACGCCTCCAGAGTTTCTGGATGGAGGCCCACGAAAGCAAGGCAGGGGTATTGGATTCGCAAAGCAAATGCAGCCAAGAGCCAGAGCACCAAACGTTAATGGGCCCTGTTGCTGCGGGGTTTGACCGAACAGTGATCAATGGCCAGAGAAGCAATGTTTCAAATGGGGACAAATGGGGACAAGGAAGTTAAAAAATTGCGGGGGGGGGGGGGGGATTTTAGTACTCCTCCACATCAACTTCAAAGCAAATCTGAGCAGAAAGGCAAACAGAATCCAATGATTAAATATTCTCTTAGGAAAACAAGGTGAGAATTCCTGAGAGATTATTTTATTCTTCTCTATTACAATATTGTGGAGCTAGCGTCGTGTAGTGGTTAAAAGCGGTGGTTTGGAGCAGTGGACTCTAATCTGGAGAACCGGGTTGGTTTCCCCACTCCTCCACACGAAGCGAGCTGGGTGACCTTGAGCCAGTCACACTCTCTCAGCCCCACCTACCTCCCAGGGTGTCTGTTGTGGAGAGGGGAAGGGGACTGTAAGCTGGTTTGATTCTCCCTTAAGAGGTAGAGAAAGTTGGCATATAAAAACCAACTCTTCTTCTTCATCATCTGTCTCCCCCCACCCCTTTAGTCAGTGGCCCTGTTTCTTTGTCTGAATTATAGGATTTCCTCAGATCTCTGTCTACGCAGTTTTGGATCACAGTCCCAAAATTCCACGTGTCTTGTAATATCTGCTGTTCCCTGGCTTCTCCTTATGTTTTGTTAACACACTATTTATGGGTGATATTCATGGTTGCCAGGAGATCCTGTCCCTTTAATAGAGGCTTAATGGGATGTTATTGACCAGATTATTTTATTGACCTCCCCGCTGTGAAAAGGCTTCATCTGCCCATTTCTACAAATTTAAGCCACTGCTAAAGTGACAGATTCCCCCCTTGCTCAGAAAGGAACAGGTAGAGCCATGTATAAATGCATCTGGATCTCCCCCAACCAAACTGGTTTGCTTGGCCCTTAGTTCTGGCCCACAGAAAGGCGTAACTTTAAAGGAGAAACACCAGGCATCTCTCCCATCTACAAATGCTTCCCTCCATCTTCCCTTGGTACTTTTTCCTCCTGGATTCGCTGCTCTTTGCCAAGAAAGGACAGGCGTTACTTACCCACTAGGACAGTGATGACCTTATTGCTGGCATATTGCTCGATCTCCCTCAGCCATTCCGGGAGGCATCGGAACGACTCTTCGCAGGTTATGTCATAGGTCAGGATCAAAGCGTTGGCACTGCGGTAGTAACTCTGTGTAATGGACCGGAATCTCTCTTGGCCAGCTGTGTCCCAGATCTGCAACTTTTTTTACCCAGTGTAATGAGAGGGGTGGGGAAAAAAAGAGAAGGAATGGTTGCATTAGAACATGATCCTTAACCAGTAGTGCATCTCAGATCTGTGAGCCGCCCATGCAAGAATAAATCTCAAAGTGGAGAAGCAGCACGTATGTTCTTCCAGGCGCATCGTCCCTCTCGTGTCTCGCCTGGGGGAGGGTAAACTGCTGGCATAGATCACAAGACACGGTAATGTGTACTTCCCCCAAACACAGAAGATGCAGAATGGCCATTACACTGCGACAGTGTGGCATAGTGGTTAAGAGAGGTGGGCTATAATCTGGAGAACCGGGTTTGACTCCCCACTCCTCCACATGAGCGGCGGAGGCTAATCTGGTGAACCGGGTTGATTTCCCCACTCCTATACCTGAGCGACAGACTCTTAATTTGGAGAACCAAATTCATAGGATCATAGAGTTGGAAGGTACCACCAGGGTCATCTAGCCCAACCCCCTGCACAATGCAGGAAATTCACAACTACCTCCCCCCCACACCACCAGTGACCCATACTCCATGCCCAGAAGAAGGCCAAGATGTCCTCCCTCTCCTGATCTGCCTAAGGTCATAGAATCAGCATTGCTGACAGATGGCCATCGATACCCTACTCCTCCACATGAAGCCTGCTGGGTAACCTGGGGCCAGTCACAGTTCTCTCCGAACTCTCTCAGCCCCACCTACCTCACAAGGTGCCTGTGGTAGGGAGAGGCAAGGAATGTGATTGCAAGCCGCTTTGAGACTCCGTAAAAGTAGAGAAAAGCAGGGTATAAAAACCAACTCTTCTTCCTGTCGCTGCCCCTGGCTGGGTCTTATTTTCTTCTTTGTACACCAGACATTGCCTTTTCCAACAGAATGAACACCAGCGGGAGTGGGGGTAGACACAATCAGGAAATTCCAGTTGGGGCTTACCTTTACTTTTTCACCATTGATCTCCACCGTCTTAATCATAAAGTCGACCCCAATGGTGGCTCCTTGGCCTGGTGGGAAAAGCCCCTTCAAAGGAAGAACAGAGCGTTAGCAAGACGGCTTGCATGTTTCGGGCTTAGGGTCACCGCTCCATCCTCTAGCTCTGGGAGCCTGACACGTTAAGCTGAGTGGAAGCCCTGCAAGACGTACATTCACAAGACATACCAGCGTGACCATGAATTTGCTTGGGTTTCAGTGTGGTGTCGTGGTTAAGAGATTCTAATCTAGTGAACCGGGTTTGTTTCCCCGCTGCCCCACATGAGCGGCAGACCAGGTTTGATCCCCCACTCCTCCACATGAGCAGCGGACTCTGATCTGGTGAACCAGTTTGATTCCCCACTCCTCCACATGAGCAGCGGACTCTGATCTGGAGAACCGGGTTTGATTCCCCACTCCTCTACATGAGCAGCAGACTGATCTGGAGAACTGGGCTGGTTTCCCCACTCCTCCACATGAAGCCAGCTGGGTTACCTTAGGCTAGTCACAGTTCTCTCAGAACTCTCTCAGCCTCACCTACCACACAAGGTGTCTGTTTCGGGGAGGGGAAGGGAAGGTGATAATTATACCCTGGAAATCTTTTTTGGTCTTTTAACATGCTTCTGGACTCGAATCTGGCTCCTCCCCAATGAGAACCACAACCAATTGTTCCGTGCCTGCGTGGGGTATCAGGCACCAAGGATGTGTCCAAGTGAACCAGCAAAGATCGCCTCTGGAAGCTGACCATAGCAGAACAAGGCCAAACCTTTCCAATGCCTTTTAAATTGGTGTTTTGCCTCCCACAAAAGGGGAAAGAGGGGTAATTTTTTCCCCAATCTTTGGTCATTTATGCATGGGTACTTTCACTCATGTTCGCCCCTGGTCTGTCTTGGTTGTTCCTTGGAGTTATGCAAGAGTTTTCCCTCCTTTATAGATGACCTCGTTGACAGCCCTCACAAATCCTGGGACTTCTCCTTCCTCTGTTAACCCGATGCTTCCCTCTCCCCTGAGCTCAGCCCCAGTGAAATCCCCGTGCATTCGGCAAAGTGTGGGACACGGAAGTTTGCTTTCTCTCACAGTCAATTACAAAACAGCATGTAAAGAGGTGGGGGTTCAAATGCTTCCTGTTTCCTGGGAGCTCTTTCTGAGCAAAAGAAAGGCTTTTAAAACTGAGGCTTGGATTCCCCCCCCCCTTTCAGATTGCTCTGAGTTTTTGTTGTTGTTCTTAAAATGTTTTTTTAATGTTGCCATTGGGTTTTGGGGAGGGGGAAGGCTTTTCTCTCACAGTAAGCACTACAAAGTAAGCCAATTACAAGGCTTCATTTAACAGGGCGCGGACTTGATCTGAGCTTGGAGACTGCTGGTGCAGAGATTCCCAACTGGAAAGTATGGGTCCAGCCAGCAACGAACCTCATGTAAAACTCCCAGGCAGTGCCGGATTTACATATAAGCTAAACAAGCTATAGCTTAGGGCCCCACTCTCTTGGGCCCCCCCAAAAAAATTTAAAGGAAAAAAACACGATGTACATTTCCAAAAAAACTGGATGTACATTTCAGTTCATCAATTACTTTGATAAAATACATATTTTGTTACGTGGAAATGGCTTTAGATACCTATTAGGTCCATAAATTACCATATAGCATCTATTCAACACAAAAAACAGCGACAATTTGTTGTTGACAAAGGACAGCGGGACATATAAAGGGCCCCATTACCTTCAATAGCTTAGGGCCTCATCAAACCTAAATCTGGCCCTGCTCCCAGGCGTAAACGGACCTTTGTCTTTCTGGGTGATCTTTGTAACAGGCAATGGGTTTTCTGGAGCTGTCAATGGAGGGGGGGTTTCTGGCGGGCAGAGGGAACGGGGCCGCCTCGGAGATTTCTCGCTGGGATCTTCCTCTGGCGCAGTTCGAACGGAGTAAGCGGCAGCCCCTTCTCTCGCTCACTGGGTTAGCTGGAGCGCAACATGACTAGCTGTGCATTTTTATGCGGTCCCTGGAGGGGTCTGCTCAACTCAGGCGCCCGTGGCTATGCGCCTGCAGCCAGGGAAAGTGCATGGGGGGGGGAGGAGGAAGGGGGGGAAGGATTTAACATTTCCAAAGGCTGATTTTTTTTTAAGTTCCCTGTGGGTTAAAGAGTGCTGACAATTTCAAATTGCCAAGGAACCCTAGGAGTGTTACACAATCTCTTAAGGCGAGCTTCCTTTCCAAGCCAGGCGTGAAGTCAATTCAACGCTGCCTTTACCCTCTGGACTGCTTTCTTTTCTTTACTTTTTTTAAAAAACACATTAGGAAAAAAAAGCCTAGTGTGGTGTGTTTTTTTTTCAGGGAGGAAGGGTTGTTTCTTGTGGTTGTGTTTTGGCTCTGTGGGCCTCACCACCTCCTAAGCCCTGAGAGATTTCCCAAGGGTTGAAAAGGGCTGGCTCTAGTCCTGGGGACAGAATCCAAGAGTGGGGTTGCCACCCTCCAGGTAGGGCCTGGAGATCTCCCAGAATTACAACTGATCTCCAGGCAACAGAGATCAGTTCCCCTGAACTGTCTCACAGTGACCCTGGACGAAGAAGAGTTGGTTTCTATATGCCAACTTTCTCTACCTTTTAAGAAGAATCGAACTGGCTTACAATCTCCTTCCCATTCTCTCCCCAGAACAGACACCTTGTGAGGTAGGTGGGGCTGAGAGAGTTCGGAGAGAGCTGTGATTAGCCCAAGGTCACCCAGCCGGCTTCATGGGGAAGAATGGGGAAACCAACCTGGTTCACCAGATTTAGAGCCCGCTGCTTATGTGGAGGAGCCGGGAATCAAACCTGATTCTCCAGATTAGAGTCCACCGCTCTTAACCACTGTACCAAGCTGGCTTCCTTGGTGGTGTCCCATCCACATACGAACCAAGGCTGATCTGACAAGCTCAGGCTAGCCCAGCCCATCCAGGTCAGGGATAACAAAGGAAAATATTCATATGGTGCCGGGTAGATTTCACAGAAGCAGGATGGCCAGGAAAAGGTGCGTGTGTGTGTGTGTGTTATAGCCCTGTTGCTGAGAATTGTTGTATTTTTAACCATGAGGCATTGAAAGCACGTCTATCAAGATGAATATTTAAAACTCTTCTGTCCAGAATTCCTCCTGTGCTCCAAAAAGGGACCCAAAGTGGTAAATATCCTTGATGCTTATCCAGAGTGACTCAAGCACCAGAAGAAGAAGAAGTTGGTTTTTATGCCCTGGTTTTCTCTGCCTTTTAAGGAGAATCAAACCGGCTGACGATCTCCTTCCCTTCCTCTCCCCACCACAGACACCTTGTGAGGTAGGTGGGGCTTAAAGAGTTTGGAAAGAACTGTGACTGGCCCAAGGTCGGCCAGCTGGCTTCATGTGTAGGAGTGGGGAAACCAACCCGGTTCCCCAGATTAGCTTCCGTCGCTCATGTGGCGGAGTGGGGAATCAAACCCGGTTCCCCAGATTGCAGTCTGCCGCTCCTAACCACTGTGCCACGCTATAGAAGCAGCCAGCACGGTATCGTGAAGAGACATGAACATACAATATAAGACATGCCTTATACTGTATTAGAGCCTTGGTCCATCAAGGTCAGTTTTGTCTACTGAGACTGGCTCTCCGGGGTCTCAGGCAGAGGGGTCTTTCACATAACCTACTCCCTGCTACTTTTAATTGGAGATGCCGGGGATTGAACCTGGGACCAAGCAGAGGCCCTTCCACTGAGCCACAGCTCCTCCCGTCCGACATCTACGGCTAGAGCGTTGGCCCAGGATCGGGCTCGAATTCCCTACTCTGCCACGGTAAATGGCTGGCTTCCCTTCAGCCAGCTGCCAGCTCTCTGCTGAACCCACCTAACACCCACCTCGCCGCGAAGGCGCCCCTTACCTGAGTGAACCGCCGCACCAAGCAGGTCTTCCCCACGCCGGCGTTCCCAATTAAAACTATCTTGAAGAGAAAGTCATAATCTTCCATACTCATTTACACAGCTGCAAGGGAAAGAGAGGGGGAAAAAATAAATGAACAAAGCCAAGGCGTGGCGGGCAGCAGAACTTCAGCCAGCCGGTCAAAGGAGTGCCAAAACCTGCCGCTCTGCTCTCAGGGATCGAGGATCAGAAAGCGTATGTTGAAACCGACAAATCGGAAGACCTGGTGATATTCCAGAAAGTCCATGCCCTTTGCTCTTCCAGATATTCAGGATAAAGGTCGCCACAGAAACAGCACATGCTCCTTGGGCATGTGAAACAGCATTCGGAAAACAGGGAAAGACATAAAGCTGCCCTTCCGCCAGTCATACCACAGCCAGGGTATAAACCTTTACAAAGCCGTAGATGACGGCTCCTGGATCTCGTTCAAGGTTTCATTCTGAATTGCACCCAAGCCACAGGATGGTTTGGAAGAAAGCCTCTGGTTTGCCCCTTCTAAACGCATAAAGGGAACCTGATACTTGGATGGCGGCAGTCCCAAGATGTGAGACAATACTGCATCTTGCAAGACAATACTGACTTTGATTGACCAACCGTCTGATTCAGTATAAGGCAGCTTCATGTGTTCATTATCCTGCCTGTGTTCTATGGCACCTAATATAATAAGCATGCTCCTCTGATACTGGAGATAATAGATATGCATCATGACTGGTACCCATTTTGATTAGTAGCCATGAATAGCCCTCTCTTCCATGAACATGTCCACTCTGCTCTTAAAGCCTTCCAAGTGTTGGCAGCCATCACCACATCCTGGGGCAGGTGAGTTCCACAGGGAGTCCAACCCCCTGCACAATGCAAGAAATTCACAACTACCTCGCCCACTCCCCCAGTGACTCCTGCTCTACGCCCAGAAGAAGGCAAAAAACCTCCAAGATCCATGGCCAATCTGAAGGAAAATTCCTTCCTGACCCCGAAGTGGCGATCAATGGGCATGCATGAAAGGGCCACAAGAGCCGAGCACTGACTCATCCCTTCCTGCTCTCCCTCTCATGTTCTGCCTAAATTCATAGTTTGTGTGTGCATAAATACACTAGGGCACGTGCCGGGTAGCTGGCTTTCTGAGGCCCCTGGCACATGTGTGTCCCCCCCACCCCATGCATGCTTCGCATTGTGCACCGTTCACCCACAGCAAGCATCACGACTGTCATGGCAAACTCCTCTCCCCTGCCAAGTGAGAATCTGCCATCAGCCACTCCCTCCAGCACCTTCAGGTTCTTGTCCCCTCACTCCCAGCCCCAATACGTGACTCGACAGCTTCGGCTGCCGCAATGTGCCCGGAACCGGTGATAAGGAGGACCCTCCGTTTTCCGTCCACCGCAGACACAGGAGAAAGCTGCAGCGAGGGGGGAACAATACTACGAAAGGGAGGAGCAGGGAGCAGAACGACCTCTTCCATTGTGTACTGGAAGCGAAAGGGTCAGGAAGCAGAGAGGGAGATTAAGACAGGAATTATGCTCCGGGGAGCCTCAATGTTTATTGGAATCCTTTCGGTTGTGGCAGATTCGTTTCTCGCCTCTGGAACGCGGCGGCGGCGGCAGGGCGGCTCGAGGGTTCGGGGTGGGCCAGAGCCATCGGGCCCACCCAGAGCAAAAACTAAACCAAAGGCCTCTGACTGGGCGCAGCGTTCGTGGCGCACTGCACAACGCGGCCGGAGTTAAGTAACATAAACGCAACCATCTGTATCGCTTCAGAAAATTAGGGCAGGGTGCACAAACCGGGGTGGGGGGACGACCAGCCCTTTAACTCCCCGGGAATGTTCCCAGCAGACCGCTGCCCTTGAAGGCTGTTGGACAGAGCCGAGTCCCAGCGGTGCCAGCAACGCCACAGGGGGCTTCTTGGCTCACACCTGGCCTCTTCAGGGCTGCAACTTCCACAACTTCAGGGGCATTAATGCGATGTGAACCTTACATTAGGCCTTTTCGTGCCACGGATACGCTCACCGCCCCTAAACCAGGACCGAGCGGACCTTTCCAAAGGCGGTTGCAGCCGACTTATGGCAACCCCACAGGGTTTTCAAGACAAGAGACAAACAGTTTATCAGATATCCAAGTCTGTGCATGCAGAAGTGCAGAATGTGCATTGTCCTTATCTATATGATACCTGGGATGGTCATTACTAGGGTTGCCAGCCTCCAGGTGGTGGCTGGAGATCTCCTGCTATTACAACTGGTCTCCAGCAGATAGAGATCAGTTCCCCTGGAGAAAATGGCCGCTTTGGCAACTGGACTCCATGGCATTGGAGACCCTCCCCTCCCGTAACCCCACTCTCCTCAGGCTCCACCCAAAAACCTCCCGCGATTGTTGGCAAAGAGGGGCCTGGCAACCCTAGTCTCATTCCTCTGCTATTACTCGCCTTATTGTGTGTGTGTTGTGCCATCAAGTCACTTCCGACTCATGGAAGTGTCCTATCTTTGACAGCCTTGTTCAGATCTTGCAAATTGAGGGCTGTGACTTCCTTTATTGAGTCCATCCATCTCTTGTTGGGTCTTCCTCTTTTCCTGCTGCCCTCAACTTTTCCTAGACTTTTCCAGTGACTCTTGTTGTCTCATGATGTGACCAAAATACGATAGCCTCAGTTTAGTCATTTTAGCTTATAGTGTCAGTTCAGGCTTGATTTGATCTAGAACCCACTGATTTGGGGTTTTTTTGGCCGTCCACGGTATCCGTAACCCTCTCCTCCAACACCATATTTCCAAGGAATCTTTCTTCCGATCAGCTTTCTCCATTGTCCAGCTTTCACACCCATGCATAGTAATAGGGAATACGATGGCATGAATTAACCTGACCTTGGTGGCCAGTGACACATCCTTACACTTCAGAATCTTTTCTAGCTCCTTCATGGCTGCCCTTGACAGTTTCAACCTCCTCCTGATTTCTTGGCTGCAGCCTTCCTTTTGGTTGATGGAGCCAAGGAATAGAAATTCTTGAACAATTTCAATTTCCTCATTGTCAGCCTTAAAGTTGTATAATTCTCCTGTAGTCATTACTTTTGTCTTCTTGATGTTCAGCTGTAGTCCTGCTTTGGCACTTTCTCTTAACTTTCAGCAGTAGTCGTTTCAAATCTTCACTATTTTCTGCCAATATTACTTCCAACTAATCTGGCACTAAGCTGCGCTCAGGAAAACTCGCTATTTAGCAAGCCTGGTTATTAGGGCTGCCAACTGTGGTTTGGGAAATGCCAGGAAAATTTGGGGGTGAAACCTGGGGAGGGTATAATGCCACATAGTCCACCCTCCAAAGCAGCCGTTTTCTCCAGGGGAGGATGACTTCTGTAGTCTGGAGCTCATGTGCAATTCCAGGAGATCTCCAGGCCCCACATGGAGGTCAGCAACCCTACAGGTTATTAACTGGACCAGAACTAGACATTCCCATGCCAGCCTCCCCCTGAATTCTCGGGTCTCTGGGTATAATAAAAAACATACGCTTCGCCTGTAATTTGGGCAGAAACTTTCCTCAGGACCCGTGTAGACAAGGAAACATAAGAACATAAGAAAGGCCAAGCTGGATCAGACCAAGGTCCATCAAGTCCAGCAGTCTGTTCACCCAGTGGCCAACCAGGTGCCTCTAGGAAGCCCACAAACAAGGTGACCGCAGCAGTACCATCCTGCCTGTGTTCCACAGCGCCTAATATAATGGGCCTGCTCCTCTCATCCTGGAGAGAATAGGTATGCATCACGGCTAGTATCCATTTTTACTAGTAGCCATGGATAGCCCTCTCCTCCATGAACATGTCCACTCCCCTCTTAAAGCCTTCCAAGTTGGCAGCCATCACCATAACCTGGGGCAGGGAGTTCCACAATTTAACTACGGTATGTCTTGTGTGAAGAAATACTTCCTTTTATCAGTTTTGAATCTCTCACCCTCCAGCTTCAGCAGATGACCCCGCGTTTCTTGTATTATGAGAGGGAGAAAAGCTTCTCCCTGTCCACTCTCTGCAAACCATGCATCATTTTATAGACCTCTATCATGTCTCCCCTCAGCCACCTTCTTTCCCAGCTAAACAGCCCTAAGCGTTTTCACCGCTCCTCATAGGGCAGTTGCTCTAGTCTCCTGATCACTGTGGTTGCTCTTTTCTGCACCAGATTCCTTTTCTGCATCCTAGGCATGTACAGGAAATAAATCAACGCTACACTCCTGCCAGGATATTCACACAGCAACATCCAGCAAAGGAAGGCGAGTTAAGCGTGCAACCCGCCAGCTGGTCAGTGAAAACATGCTGTGTGGAGCAGCGCCAGCGTGGTCTGGGTTTTGGCCCCCCAAGGCCATTTTCTCCTTCCTAAAAGGACAAGGGGAAAGAGAGGGGTGGGGAGGGAAACACGGGGAAAGTTTCCAAAGGTCTGTAACTTCAACATAAATTGGAATCCATCGTGCGGGGAAAGAAAGCCAGCCGCCCTTGGGCGCACGGCTCTATCCGGTGATGGATAACATTCCCCTCATCTGAGAGCTGTATTTTTTCCTGTCGTTCTGCCACGACTTTGCTAGAAATGCAAAACAGACACGCTGCAGCTGTCGGGGACACTGGGCCAATCTTCCCCAGCTCGGCTATGCCCAGCAATGCCCTATTAAAACAATTTTTGAAAGCAGGCGGTGCTATTCAAGGGATCCCCACAATCGGCTACAGCCCCACTCCCCATAGCCAAGCCACAACTACTGGCTTCATGCGGACGAGTGGGGAATCGAACCCGGTTCTCCAGATTTGAGTCCACCGCTCATGTGGAGGAGTGGGGAATCGAACCCGGTTCTCCAGATTAGAGTCAACTGCTTTTAATCACTACACCACGCTGGCTCTTTCCTCCCTAGGCACCCAGAACCGCTAAGGCAATTGCTCCCAGTCCCTCTTTCTACGTTCCTCCAGCCGGCTTCTCTGCACTATGCAGTTGCAAGAGCCGCTGGTTCTCCCTGGGCGGACTGTCTTTGCAAACCCCTCGCAGAGATGTTGCTCCTCCCCATCCCCTTTTCAGCCAGCCGTTCTCACTTTTGCCAGATCGCGGTCGCCTCACAAGAGCCATTTCCGCTAAGGGAATGAGACCGCAGGGAAAACATCCTTTTTAATGGTGGGGGGAGTGGAATCGGGCTTGGTACAGAGAGGGAGAGGGAGAGAGGAAGAGGGAGGGAGAGGGAGAGGGCGCCAGGTGAAAGCTAAAACTCATTGTGCCCCGAACCCAGAGACTATGAAGCTAAAAATACAGGGGGTTGGACTAGATGACCCTGGTGTCCCCTTCCAACTCTATGATTCTAAAAGTCTACAGCAATGCTGGCTGAACATCTGGAAGCCATAAGGATGCTCAGGGGTCGGGCCTGGTGCTTCATTGCCCCAGGGTAGCTCCTTTCCCTCTCCACGTGACTAAATTATGTGGCATAAATTATGCAAACTAGTTTACACTGCTGCATAAATTATGCAAAATGCAATAAATTAGGCTTTGCCTGATTTGCATAATTTAGAGAGACAGAAGAATAGAGCTTTTCTGGGCACTGAAGTTTATATATATATTGTTAATTCAAAGCACTCGCAACACTTTCAAATGCCAAAATCAAAGCTCTGCTCCTGGTATGGAGAGAGTCTACAAGAGCCATCATGGTGCAGTGTAAAGTGTCCTAGGATTTGGGAGACGCATGTTTGAATCCCCACTTGCTGGGTGACCTTGGGCCACGCATAGACTCTCGGCCTAGCCTACCTCACAGAGTTGTTGTGAAGATAAAGCTGAGACTAGGAGAATGCTGTAAGCCACTTTGGGTCCCCAATAGTGAGGGAAGTGGAATATAAATGATCTTTGTGGATTTTTATAGATATCAACAAAAGAAAGAAAAATTTAAAACCATATCAAAACAATAATTACAATTATATCAAAAGACAAAGAAAAGAAAGAGTATATATATATATACTCTTTCTTTTATATATATATATAATAGACAATGATACAATATAAATGATAATAGCAATTATGAACAGTAAATAGTGATATAATAATGAGTATAGTAAATATGTGTGTGTGTGTGTGTGTGTATATATATATATAAATAAATAAAATTAAGAGCCCCGTGGCACAGAGTGGTAAGCTGCAGTATTGCAGTCCAAGCTCTGCTCACAACCTGAGTTCGATTCCAACTGAAGTTGGTTTCAGGTAGCCAGCTCAAGGTTGACTCAGCCTTCCATCCTTCCGAGGTGGGTAAAATGACTGGGGAAGGCACTAGAAAACCACCCCGTAAACAAAGTCTGCCTTGAAAACATCGGGATGTGACATCACCCCATGGGTCAGGAATGACCCAGTGCTTGCACAGGGGACCTTTACCTTTTATACATATATTATCATAATAATCTTTCCATAAATCATACGATACCCTATACAATACTTGATAAACCGGATAATGTTAGACATTATTATAATATGAATTGTAATGAAATAGAATAGATAAAACAATAACTTGCAGTGGCCATCGCTATTTATACATTTCTAAAAGGTACCTCCCAAATATTGAAAATTGAGTCCATCTGTTATTACCATCTCTCCAAAATATATTTCAATGCTTCCCCCCTCTTTTAACACATTTTCAATACAATGTTATCAAAATATTATTAGTAATTCAAATACATAATTTTGTTCTGACAACCTACTTATCTCCTCCCCTGAAATTAATTTCCTTTCCTGGCCCGAGTCCCCCCTACCCAGCCACCAGTCCAGCATTTGCCGATCTCCGCCCGCCAGTCTCCCGTACGGCCCCAGACCAGTAAAGACTCAGCGGATTTACTCTCACGATCCAGATACGCCGTTCCCAGACAATGCATTCACCTTGTCAAAATGCAGATACTGTTTTATCTGGAAGAGAGAGCCTCGTCGGGGCAAGAAAAAGGCCGCGCTTACAGATGCAGCCTAGACATCTCTCCTCCTAGCCAAGGACATCAGAGATGAGATGTCTGGAATCCCCCATTAAACGGTCTAGCCATTAACTTAAAACATCCCGATGGAGACTCCCTCGGCGGCGGCAGTATCTCCTCCGTAGATACAAAATGCTCTTTGGCTGTCTCTGGCACTCTGCGGGAATGAGATCAACAGATTCTCGCAACAGATCACAATGGGTAGCCACGTTAGTTTATCTGTTGCAGTAGGAAAGAGCAAGTGTCCAGTAGCACCTTAAAGATTAACAAAATTTCTGGCAGGGTATTTCTGGCAAAAATTCTGGCAGCGTGGTGTAGTGGTTAAGAGCGGTAGTTTGGAGCGGTGGAGTCTGATCTGGAGAACAAGTTCGATTCCCCACTCCTCCACATGAGTGGAGGAGGCTAATCTGGTGAACTGGATTTGTTTCCCCATTCCTACACACAAAGCCAGCTGGGTGACCTTGGGCTAGTCACAGCTTTCTCAGCCCCACCTACCTAACAGGATATCTGTTGTGGGGAGGAGAAGGGAAGGTGATTGTAAGCCCGTTTGAGTCTCCCTTAAGTGGTAGAGAAAGTCGGCATATAAAAACCAACCTTTCTTCTTTCGTGAGTCCCAGCTCATTTCTTCAGCTACGACACCTGAAGAAGTGAGCAGCGGCTCACGAAAGCTCATACCCTGCCAGATATTTTGTTCATCTTTAAGGTGCTGCTGGACTCTTGCTCTTTTCTACCGCTTCTTGCAATGTAAAACCTAAGGTTCTGCTTTGAAAGACGAGGAATGCATGCAGAGACAGGTCGCTGATAGTCTCACTTTGCAAGCAATCTTGCAATCAGGCTGACTCCAAAGTAACTCCTGTTGTTTTCAGTGGAGTTTACCTCCAGGAAGGACTGCTGCCTTTCAAATCCAGTTTGCAACATGGAAGCCATTGGAACCTATAGGTCTTCCTCCTCCTCCTCCCACCCCAAATCTTTTTTGGAAAAACCCAGAGCTGAAGCTGCTGCTGCAAGAATTCACCTCTTTGGGGGCTAAATAAGTCCTGCAAGATTGATGGCTTGCCATAACAGAGGCTGCCTACCAGCCATCTGCAATCCCACCACAGACACCCAGCCCAGTTTGATCTGGCCTATGTCGAGCAAAACAGGAAAATAAATTTATAAACGCCATGCCCATCCTTTCTATCCAATAATAACAATCAGTAATTAGCATTTGCATAATGGTCTGAGCATTTATTGATTTGCAATACACTGAATGAGGCATTTGAATTCTGAACTGCACCAATTCAGACAACAAACGTGTAGTGAGTGTGTGGGGGGGGTTAATTGTCCCAACCATTAAATAAATCTCCCTGCTAGAAGAAAACAAGCACAGCAAGACCGTGCCTAGACCCTGACTGCTTGAACTGCTAGGTTTCTACTGCTAGTTTTTAAAATTAGACAAGAGCAATAGTCCAGTAGCATCTTAAAGACTAAAGCTGAAACTGAAGAAGTGAGCTGTGGCTCATGAAAGCTCAGATCCTGCCAGAAATTTTGTTACTCTTTAAGGTGCTGCTGGACTCTTGCTCTTTTCTACTGCTAGAGACAGACACGGCTACCCATCGTGATTTAAAAACTAGGTGATGTATAGTGGCTCTAGGATCTGGAAGACCTGGGTTTGAATCCCCACACTGCCAAGGAAGCTTGCTGGGTGACCTTGGGCCAGTCACCCGCTCTCAGCCTAACCTACTTCACAGGGTTGCTGTGATAAGATGGAGAAGGGAAGAATGATGTAAAAGCTGATTGGGGCCCCCACTAGGAAGAAAGGTAAGGTGTAAAATGAAGCAAGTAAAAATAAATCGCAATAAATAAAAATCGCAAGAGGCTTCGGTTCTAAAAATTACAAACAGGTGAAAAGTGGGGGTGGGGGGGTAAGAGCTAGGAAATAAATACAATAATTCCATTTCCTGTAAAGCGTAACAATAATCCCTGACCTGGATAGCCCAGGCTAGCCCCTATCTCGTAAGCTAAGCAGGGTCTGGGGGATGGGGGCTGTGGCTCAGTGGCAGAGCATCTGTTTGGCATGCAGAAGGTCCCAGGTTCAATCCCCTGCCTCTCCAGTTAAAGGGACCAGGCAAATAGGTGACATGAAAGACCTCTGCCTGAGATCCTGGAGAGCCGCTGCCGGTCTGAGTAGACAATACTGACTTCGATGGTCTGAGTAGACAATGCTGACTTCGATGGACCAAGGGTCTGATTCAGTATAAGGCAGCTTCATATGTTCATGGGTCTGCTCTGATTAGCATTTGGATGGGAGGCCACCAAGGAAGTCGAGGGTTGCTACACAGATGCAGACAATGGCAAACCGCCTCTGAACATCTGTCGCCTTGAAAACCCTACAGGTTTGGCATGAGTCGGCTGCAACTTGACAGCAAAAAAGAGAGGAAAAAGTAACAATAAAAAGCCAGATATCCAAAACATCCAATACTTTAAGGATGAGAACTGCACTCTTAGGGGAGGGATGAGGTGGGGGGCCCTGCCTGCTGGAAGGCCTTGGTCTGATTATGTCACCGGCTTCAAAGGGAACAGAATCAGACCCTTTAATTAGGAGCCTCATGTGGCTTATTGGATGCCGCAGCCCAGTGCAAACCTCCTTGAGGAAGACAGCCCCCTCGGGAAAATGCCTCTGCAAGGCTCTGTTAACACGCAGGTGTTCAGGCGACAGTGTTCTGGCACAGAGGAAACATTCTGCGCTTCGTGGCGGCTGCTCTTGGGAAGAAGAAAGCACAGCCTTGTACCGAAGAAACAAAGCTGGAAGGGGGCTCTGAGGGTCATCTAGTCCAACCCTCTGCACGATTCACAGGTTGTGACCCACGTCAGGAGCCCCATGGCGCAGATTGGTAAGCTGCAGTACTGCAGTCAAAACTCTTCTCATGACCTAAGTTCGATCCCGACGGAAGTTGGTTTCAGGTTGCCGGCTCAATAAGAAGAACTGGCTTTTTATATGCCGACTTTCTCTACCACTTAAGGGAGACTCAAACCAGCTTACAATCACCTTCCCTTCCCCACAACAGACACCCTGTGAGGTAGGTGGGGCTGAGAGAGTGTGACTAGCCCAAGGTCACCCAGCTGGCTTCATATGTGGAGGAGTGGGCAAACAAATCCAGTTCACCAGATTAGCCTCTGCTGCTCATGTGGAGTTGCTCCTTTCAGTTGGAGATGTTGGGGACTGAACCTGGGACCTTCCACATGCCAAGCAGATGCTCTATCTCTGTGCTATGGCCCCTTCCCCTTGCCTTATTCCAAATTAGACCCTTGGTCCATCAAGGTCAGGACTGTCTACTCAGACTGGCAGTGGCTCTCTGGGGTCTCGGGTTGAGGTCTTTCACATCGCCTATTGCCCAATCTTTTTAGCTGGACATGCCGGGGATTGAATCTGGGACGTTCTCATGCCAAGCAGATGCTCTACCACTGAGACACGGCCCCTCCCCAAAGCGGCTTACATCGTTCTCCTCCCCTCCATTTTATCCTCGTAACAACCCTGTGAGGTAGGTTGGGCTGAGAGAGCGCAACTGGCCCAAGGTCACCCAGCGAACTTCTGTGGCAAGAGGGGGGATTTGAACCTGTGTCTCCCAGACACTAGTCTGACACTCTTGACCACTACACCACACTGGCGCAAAGCTGACCCTTCCAACTCTATGACCAATACTAACCTGGCTTGGCCTGAAGTAAGGATTAGCAAAATAATAATGTACATGAAGTGGGGCATACATACAATACAAAGAGTTGGAAACGATCACTAGGGTCATCTAGTCCAACCCCGTGCACAATGCAGGAAGTTCACAACTGCCTTCCCCACACTCACACCCCTCCAGTGACCCCCTACTCCATGCCCAGAAGATGCCCTCCCCAAAAAATCCTCCGGGATCCCTGCCCAATCTGGCCTGGGGGAAAATAGCTTGTGGCCCTGAGTTCCATAAAGTCATTATTAGTTGAATGAAGAAGTATTTTTCTTGGTCTTGAATCTAGAGAAAGGGTAGCTTTTCTGGACACAGAGTCAGAGTTGGAAGGGACCATGAGGATCATCTAGTCTAACCCCCTGCACAATGCAGGAAATTCACAACTACCTCCTCCCTATACCCCCAGTGACCCCAGAAGATGGCCCAAAAAAAAAAAAATACCCTCCAAGATCCCTGGCCAATCTGGCCTGGAGGAAAATTGCTTCCTAACCCCAAAGTGGCAATCGGCATTACCCTGGGCATGTAAGAAAGGGCCACAAGAGCCAAACACTGACACAAACCTTCCTGTCCTCCCTCTCATGATCTGCCTCAGTTCACAGAATCAGCCTTGCTGACAGATGGCCATCCAGCCTCCACTCGGACACCCTCAGAAAGGTGCTTTCATTAGTCGAACCCCGAGCCTCTCCCCCAAACTTTCACAACAGCCCGGCCTGAACGGCAATTTTTCTGCTCCCCAGCCTCGCTTCAGCCCTCCACACCGCTCAGAAGCTGGGAGGCCGACCTGCTGAGCTGGACCATGTGACGGTTCTGCAGCAGCTCGGCCGCAGCCCCCGTGAGCAGAAAAATCGTAGTGTTGAGCAGAGAGTTGCTGCCAGGACTATGCCGCCCCGCACACTTCCAGCAATTCGAGGCTGGCTGCCTTTTGGGTCAAAACAGAGATCTCTCAGCTTTCCCTGGCAGGATGCATCCGCCTTTAGACTTGTGCTGAATGCCTGAAAGGGGGAGGGAACCCTCAAAGAAATGTGCAGCTTAAGGGTGGGACGCATCTGGAATCCCAATGATTTTACCACTCCCTCCCTCTCCACCACCAATAATCGTTCCCGGTTCCTCCAAGTCTTGCTTGGCCAGGCTGGTGTCTCCATGGAAAATTAACATCATGGATTTTGGAAGCTGGGAGGGTGATTTACCGCAGGGCTGTGATCGTGCGGCAGATTATACAACACGGCATTCCTGGCGACATGTACGACATCTATAAGATCCCGCAATTCAGGTCTGAAAGGGAAAAAGTTAGCTCCAGGTCAAACCGGCACCCTCAGGATCATGGATAAAAGCTTTGCTTACAGACAAAGACTTAGGGAGGGGCTGTGGCTCAGTGGTAGAGCATCTGCTTGGCATGCAGAAGGTCCCAGGTTCAATCCCCGGCAGCTCCAGTTAAAGGGACTAGGCAAGTAAAAAAGGTAAAGTCCCCTGTGAACGCACGGAGTCATTCCTGACCCATGGGGTGATGTCACATCGTGACGTTTCCTAGGCAGACTTTGTTTGCGGGGTGGTTTGCCAGTGCCTTCCCCAGTCATCTTCCCTTTACCCCCAGCAAGCTGGGTATTCATTTTACCGACCTCAGAAGGATGGAAGGCCGAGTCAACCTTGAGCCGGCTACCTGAAACCGACTTCTGTCGGGATCGAACTCAGGTCATGAGCAGAGCTTGGACTGCAGTACTGCAACTTCCCACTCTGTGCCACGGGGCTCTTACTAGGCAAGTAGGTGGTGTGAAAGACCTCTGCCTGAGACCCTGGAGAGCCGCTGCCGGTCTGAGTAGACAATATTGATTTTGATGGACCGAGGGTCTGATTCTGTATAAGGCAGCTTCCCATGTTCAAGACTGCCCCCAAAAAACAGCTGCTTGAACCAGTTGGCAAGGCTATCCCAGAAGCTTTGACAGGGTCAGGGAGCAACGCGAGGGTCTCGTGAATTCTTGCTAAAATCCCCTCCTGTGAGAATGACCGCAGACCTGTTTCAGCGTAACCAAACCCTAAAGAAAAGAGCAACCAAAATGATCAGGGGGCTAGAGCAACTGCCCTATGAGGAGCAGTTAAAACGTTCTGGGCTGTTTAGCTTGGAAAGAAGGAGGTTAAGGGGAGATATGATAGACCAATCAAAGTTTCACGGTGGCATTCAAGCCCTCCATTTTAATGTGACCCACCACCCCTTCTATGAAGAAGAAAACGCAAAGCGAGAGCAACCGTGGATGAACAATGCAACCTTCCCAAAAAGTTTAGATGAGTTATAGTCACAAACATTTATAAAATTCTCTATTTTATTTATAAAGGGCGAGAAAGGGGAATGCGTTGTGCTCAGTCAGGACCGAATGATGAATATGAAGTCAAAGAAATAAGCTGGAGCATAGGAATCCTGTTGTTATTTTATTGTGTATATAGATATGTTGTATTTTAAATCATGAAGATTGTCTTTCTTTTCTGCTTCTTTTAGTTGCTGTAATTGTATATTGTTATTGTTGTTCTCCAATAAAAAATTTTAAAAATTCAAACTTCCATCCCCGACCTGCTCTGCTGTAGCGTGCTCAGGGCCACTGTTGCCTGCTGCCATGACTAAAGTTTTGAATGCTTTAAAAATAGGGTTGCCAGCTCCGGCTTGGGAAATACCCAGGGATTTGGGGGGTGGAGCCTGAGTAGGGCGGGGTTTGGAGAGGGGAGGGGCTTCAATGCCACAGAAAGCTCTGTTCCCCAGCTCTGTTTCTCCAGAAGGACACAGAGTTCCCGGAGGGCTATTTAACTTCTGTTCACGTCGGTGTATGGCATGCTGTTCTTCTGCCGATCACCCCCTATGAGGCATTCTCTGCAAGAAACTGCAGCTTTTTGCTTTCTCGTCTGCCAAGATTAAAAATGGGTCTCTGGACTGAGAAATTGCTGCATTTTTTTGGGGGGGGGGTGTCTTTTCCTTCTGAGCAGTAGTTTGGACGCTAACTCTCACAAAGAGAGCCAGCGTGGTGTAGTGGTTAAGAGTGGTGGTTTGGAGCAGTGGACTCTAATCTGGAAAACTGAGTTTGATTCCCCACTCCTCCAAATGAGTGGCGGACTCTAATCTGGTGAACCAGGCTGGTTTCCCCACTCCTCCACTTGAAGCTTTTCGTGCTTTTTCGGCTTGGCGTTTAAGTATAACAGGTTTAAGTATAATTCACAGTGGGTAGCCGTATTAGTCTGTTTGCAGTAGTCCAAAAGGGCAAGAGTCCAGTAGCACCTTAAAGACTAACAAAATGTATTATTATTTTTTATTTTTCTTCTTTTATTATTATGTATACATTTTTCTTTTTCTTTTCTTTTTTGGATTCATTATAAAAATTAATAAAAAAATTATTAAAAAAAAAAGACTAACAAAAATATTTTCTGGTAGGGTATGAGCTTTCCCTACCAGAAAATATTTTTGTTAGTCTTTAAGGTGCTACTGGACCCTTGCCCTTTTTGACTAGGTTTAAGTATAAATGTATTGGTTTTTACCATTTCTGAGTTTCTGGGAAAGGGATGTGTCTGGCACGCTCAGTCATAAGTTCGCTGCTACTAGCCGATCCAGAAGATTTCGTGTAGTTTTCCACACCAGAGGGATGTTCACAGAATGCTTCCTTTATGCATACATCCAGAAATGAGGGGCTGTGGCTCAGTGGTAGAGCATCTGCTTGGCATGCAGAAGGCCCCAGTTCAATTCCCAGCTTCTCCAGTTAAAGGGACTAGGCGAGTAGGTGATGTGAAAGACCTCTGCTTGAGATCCTGGAGAGCCGCTGCCCGTCTGAGTAGACAATACTGACTTTGATGGACCAAGGGTCTGACTCAGTAGAAGGCAGCTTCATGTGTTCAGGCCAGCTTGGTGACTTTGGGCTAGTCATAGCTCTCTTAGAGCTCTCTCGGCCCCACCAACCTCACAGGGTGTCTGTTATGGGGAGGGGAAGGTGAATGTAAGCTGGTTTGAGTCTTCCTTGAGTGGTAGATAAAGTCGGCATATTAAAAAAAAAAAAACCAACGCTGAGAGGATAGACTGTGATAAGTTCACATCCCTGCTCGACTGGGTGGGTTTGGGTAAGAGTCTCTCTCTCACACACACGCTCAGCCAGCCTCACAGGGCTGTGAGTTTAAGAAGCTTTGCTCTATATGACAGCCCTTCAAGTACTTGAAGATGGTTATCATATCACCTCCCAATCTTCTTTTCTCCAGGGTAAACATACCCAGCTCCTTCAACCTTTCCACAAAAGACTTGATCTCTAGACCCCTCACCATCTTTCTTGCCCTCCTCTGCAAATGTTCCAGCATCCTTCCAGCATCCAGCAACTTGCCTACTAGTTCTCCACTCTGCTCCTCGGACAGCCACCCTTGTTGCTCTCCACAGCGTGGGCAAGGGGAAGGAAGGGGTCTGAACGCCCTTTACCCGCATCTTGGAGCGGGTAGCCAAAAAACATAATGAATGGAGAGCTCTGCCAAAGGCTCTGTTAAGTGTGTCTTGGCTCGCAAAGGAGGAATTTGCTGAAATGCTTAACAAGGGCAGGTTGTTACAACACAAGACCGTGAATTTCTTTCCCGGGACAGCTCTTTGACACCTTTCCTGGCAGCTTTTCGAAAGGCAGTTCGATCATATCTATGCCGCTTTCCCCCCTTCTTTAAAAAATATATATTTAATAGTAATAACAATGATGAAAATATTACAACATCAACAATAATACATTGAAAGTGGAAGTATGAAATAACGTCTCTACCACTACAGAATTTACTATCTAAAATGAACACATGAACACATGAAGCTGCCTTATACTGAATCAGACCCTTGGTCCATCAAAGTCAGTATTGCCTACTCAGACTGGCAGCAGCTCTCCAGGGTCTCAGGCAGAGGTCTTTCACATCACCTACCTGCCTAGTCCTTTTAACTGGAGATGCAGGGGATTGAACCTGGGACCTTCTGCATGCCAAGCAGATGCTCTACCACTGAGCCACGGCCCTTCCCATGAATATGCCATCTTGATTTGGAGCTACAAACAGACGCTCATGGTTTCTTCTTACTGGATGGTTAGGGTTTCCTAAATAAATCCACCAAATAGCCATACTCCTTTTTTAAAAATTAAATTTGTATTATTTCAAACATAACATACATAACAACAACAAACACAACATTACAACATACACTCCGTATTCTTATGTGTGGCTACGCATCTAAAAAATATCTAAAGCAAGATCTACAATACGTCCCTGTAACTAATAGTACTACATTCGATAGTATTATATCCCCCCTCATACAAAATTGACCATATCATGCTTCATAATTAATACCTGGATTATGTCAAACTACTGTAACAACTACTGTAAAGTCTACCCAATTACTGATTGTACGTACGTACTATTCTACAATCAGAAGGAAATAGTCATACTCCTGATTGGTATATTAATAGTACACCAGAACATTTCATATAAACTCTCCGAGTCTAAGTTATTAATTCACAAGATCTGATTTAGTGACAAAAATTAACATTGCTTACATTTTGCAGCTGATGTACCAAATCTATGCTGATTGACTCTCAATTTTAAGTGTCCCGTCTATGTCCACTGAAATCAACGCCCACAGCAGAGCTATTTTATGGACTCCTAGAGATTGTAACCGTTATCAGCTGGTAGTTTTTATGCTTTTTGGTTACCAGAGCATACCAGAGGAGTCCAGAAGAAAATCGGTTTGAATAAGTGGGCTCTAAATCAAATTGAACCTGAATTCTCCCTAGAAGCTAAAAAAAACTACATATATATAGTTTAAATCCATACAATAAAAACCGCACTGCTTTCAAAGAAAGCTACGTCCAATGGGTGAATATTATTCCTCCTGAAATTCTGCCCCTTAAGAGACAGCCTGCTGAAACGGAAAGGTCTTGTGACAGGCCACAGGCGGCTGGTAATCCGTTCCGTAATGCGGGAGCAGTGAGAGGAAAAGTCTGGGAACAAACGGGGTGGAACGCGGCACGTAAGGAAGAGAGGGGCAGAACATCTGCTTGGCATGCAGAAGGTCCCAGGTTCAATCCCCGGCATTGCCAGTTCAAGGGACTAGGCAAGTAGGTGATGTGAAAGATCTCCGCCTGAGACCCTGGAGAGCCGCTGCCAGTCTAAGTAGACAATACTGACTCTGATGGACCAAGGGTCTGATTCAGTAGAAGGCAGCTTCATGTGTTCATGTATGAGACTAAGAGGACCAGCTCCTGCCTCAGGGAGGGATATAAATGTTTAATAAATAAAGAGCTAGATCTGGCGTTACACTGGTAGCCAGATGGGAAGCCAGAGAGGAGGGAACAGAAGAAGAAAAGTTGGTTTTTATATGCCGACTTTCTCTACCTTTTTAAGGAGAATCAAACTAGGTTACAATCTCCTTCCCTTCCTCTCCCCACAACAGACACCTTGTGAGGTGAGTGGGGCTGAGACAGTTCAGCAAGCACTGTGACTAGCCCAAGGTCACCCAGCAGGCTTCGTGTGGATGAGTGGGGAAACGAACCCGGTTCCCCTGGTTAGAGTCTGCCACTCAAGTGGAGGAGTTGGGAATCAAACCACCCCGTAAACAAAGTCTGCCTAGTAAACGTCGGGATGTGATGTCACCCCATGGGTCAATAATGACCCGGTGCTTGCCCAGGGGACTGACTACCTTTACCAGCAAACACATCAGCAGGAAAACTGCTCTAGCAATCACTGCCCATGACCCAGCGCTGACAAAATTAAACATTACACATAGCTTAATTCGACATTGTGCTGTTTAACTAAACAGACAAATCATAACCCTGTTGGAGTTTAAGATTACATAGGACAGGCAATAACCCATACAGTTACTGCAAAGGGATTATTCCACCAGCGAACCAGTCACTTTAAAAGGAGGGAGCACAACAGAAGGTTACTTGTTTGTTCACCGGGAGAGGACCAGCTGATATGCTTGTTTGGAGCCAGCGTGGTGTAGTGGTTAAGAGCGGTGGTTTGGAGTGGTGGGACTATGATATGGAGAACCAGGTTTGATTCCCCATTCCTCCACATGAGCGGCAGAGGCTAATCTGGTGAACTGGGTTGGTTTCCCCACTCCTACACATGAAGCCAGCTGAGTGACCTTGGGCTAGTCACAGCTCTCTCAGCCTCACCTACCTCACAGGGTGTCTGTTGTGGGGAGGGGAAGGGAAGGTGATTGTAAACCGGTTTGATTCTCCCTTAAGGGGTAGAGAAAGTTGGCATATAAAAACCAACTCTCTTTCTTCTTCAGATATGATGGAATTATATACATGCAGTGGGCAGAGGCATATAAAAACCAACTCTTCTTCTTCTTCTTGTCTTATACAGAAACTCAAAGGGCTACATTCTGGACCTCCTGGCTCTGTATGAAAGATGTCCACCCTTCCCAAGGTCATCCCAGAAATCCAAGTAAGAAATTTCCCAACAATTAAGTAGGCATCATATGAAGAGCACCTGAGTCAGCTCCGTGCAACTCTTCTCAGCCCAATCTAGAACAAACTGGCCCCTTCACAAACAGAAGAAGAACATGCCGTCAAGTGGCAACCGCCTCATGACGACCCCTTTCGTGGGGCGTTCCAGGCATAAGATGAGCAGTGGCGGTATGTTATTGCCTTTCCCCACGTAGCAACCCCAATCTTCCTTGGTGGTCTCCCACCCAAGTACTGACCATAGCCAATCCTACTTAGCTCCCAAGGCCTGACAAGTTCAGATCAAACCTGGGCTAATCGGGCTGCTACTCACAAACACAGCTTAACAGCTCCTACAACTTTATCAGGCAGGAAGAACTAGAATTGACTGGGAAAGGGTTTTAAATTCCTTGGCAAGGTGCTAGTCCTATGAAATGAAGGGTTGGTGTGCAACTACCAACCACATTTTAAAGAATTTATTATACACAGACTCAATTATTTTTAAAAGGTCACCGGGTTACATGGGGCCCTCCCGGTTCAATGTTCGTTGTTGTGTTTTTTTGTTTGTTTGTTTTTTTGCATGTTCAGCAAATATTTTGAAGGCCCCTAACTGGAATTTTGACATATCGGCTATTTATAGGCTGAACTGGCCATTGTTGTTTTTTGCTAGCACACTTGGACTTCCAGAAATCAGTCGAGCAACCTGGCTTCAAGCCCAGAGGCCCTGCTTAACTGGCTCGTGAATGAGGCTGGAAATGACCCATTCGGGGACGGCAAAGTCTGTCCAGATGCCATCACTCAGAACATCCAGCAGAAAGCAAACTGCCAGTAGTCACAGTTCAGCTCTAATCCAGAGCTGGTAGAATTGCTACAAAAGCTGGGCCCAGCTAGGGATGCGCACTTGCATCCAACACATCTGGCTAGTTCAATGGGAGCGCAGATGTGCATCTCAATACACATGGAGAAGCTTACACTTGAGCACACGTGAAACTGCCCTATATTGGATCACACCCTTGGTCCATCAAGGTCAGTATGGGCTACTCAAATTCTCCAGAAGCTTAGACAGAGGTCTTTCACATAAAAACATAAGAAAGGCCATGCTGGACCAGACCAAGGCCCATCAAGTCCAGCAGTCTGTTCACACAGTGGCCAACCAGGTGCCTCTAGGAAGCCCACAAACAAGACGACTGCAGCAGCATTATCCTGCCTGTGTTCCAAAGCACCTCATATAATAGGCATGTTCCTCTGATCATAGAGAGAATAGGTATCCATCATGACTAGTATCCATTTTTACTGGTAGCCATGAATACTCCTCTCTTCCATGAACATGTCCACTCCCCTCTTAAAGCCTTCCAAGTTGGCAGCCATCACCACATCCTGGGGCAGGGAGTGCCCTAATTTAACTATGCATTGTGAGAAGAAATCATTTCTTTTGTCTGTTTTGAATCTCTCACCCTCCAGCTTCAGCAGATGACCCTGCATTCTAGCAGTATAAGAGAGGGAGAAAAGCTTCTCCCTGACCACTCTCTCCACACCATGCACAATTTTATAGACCTCTGCACAGCACTGCAGCCCTAGCGATGAATTTTCCTTTTTTCCCAAAAACACTGCTGCAGCCCTCCCCAGATTCCCAACAACAAGAGATATTCACGCAAAACAAACATGGCTGCAATAATGCAAAATAACTTACTAAAAGTGTATGGAGAACATATGTGGCCAGGAGCGCTATATTTGGCCCTGACCCTACAACACACCCGGTTTTCCTGAAGTCCTTGCATAGTTTTCTCATAACTCACATATCGCCAATCCGCCAAGGAAGCCCCCAGTGCATACTTCTCAGGCGGTGGTTCCAACACTTGTGCGACGGAGCCAACAAAATTGAGCCTATAAAAACCTCCAGTTTTACAGCCAACAGGAAACATTATTACAATGCTCACACACACACAAACCATCAAAAGAGTAAGGGGAAAGGGGGAGTATAAAAATGCAGTTACAAGCACAAAAGATTTCTTGTTTTAAATGCAAGGAATACAGAAAGGACCTAGGTGTTACTTGGCTGCTATTGGCCTTTACCAACAATGAGAGGGGAAAAAGGAGAGATCCGATAAAATATAAAGGCCAGGAGGTTGAGCCAAATGAAGGATGTTTATTCCTCCAAGGACTGCATGGGCAAGATAAAAAGGCTATCAGATGGGACACATTGCAACATGTCAGTGTTTACAAATGTGCACATCTAAAGGACTGGGGGGGGGGATCACTGTTCATGTCACGTAGCCCCTCAGCAAAGCGGACTCCAAGGAAAGTTTGCCAGAGGACAATACCTTGTCGGTCGCTCAAGCGCAGGAACACATCTGTGCAGCAGCCGAGAAAAGACTGGGAGAACAGCTCAGAGCCTAAAAAAAATCCAGGCTCAAGTCTCTGGGAGCAAGATAAGTTTGGGGCCGATGAAGCAAAGAAGAAGAAGAATTGGCTGAGGTTGGCACAGCTGGAGGAAAGACCACAGCCTGGGGCATGAAGGGAGGTAGGGAGAGAAAGGCAGGGCGGGACAGATCTGGGTACAATAGTGACGATAAGGATCAGGAATCTGTGGAGAAAATCAAAGGGGGGTGGAGAACCATTACAGGCATTCATTCTGCACAAATAACCACAAGATTGGGCTTTAAAGGCTTAGGAAAACAAGAAAGGAGTTCAGAGGCATGTTGAAGACTGACAACATTTATCCCAGCATAAGCTTTTGTGACCCAGAGCTCACTTCATCAGATGCGTAGGACTGAGCAAAAAACTGACAGCGGAATCCACGGCACTGTTGTTCCAGTCTGCACTCACTGAAATCCGTGGGTTTAGATTGAAGTGACCTTGCACGATATTTTCTCTTTCTTATTTTGGCCATCAGGTTGCAGTTGAGTTATGCCAGTGACCCTGGACTTCCTTGCTGCAGACTCTGATCTGGAGAAACGGGTTTGATTCCCCGCTCTGCCACAGGAGCGGCAGACTCTAATCTGGAGAACTGGGTTGGTTTCCCCACTCCTCCTCATGAAGCCTGCTGGGTGACACTGGGCCAGTCACAGTTCTCTTAGAGCTCTGTCAGCCCCACCTACTTCACATGGTGTCTGTTGTGGGGAGGGGAAGGAGACTGTAAACCTTAAAAGGTAGAGAAAGTCGGCATGTAAAAACCAACTTTTCTTCATCATCCAAGTATTAACCAGGGCCAACCCTGCATAACGTCCAAGATCAGGCTAGCCTGGGATATAGGATTGCCCCAAATAAATGCATTTGCTTGGCAGTCAGCCCTAAAGATTTGCTTGCATGGGTATTGGACTGCACTTTTATATACCATGGTGTCTTGATCCAACCCGCTCACTCCTAACTTCTGCAAGGTCCCAAGTCTGTCTCTTAGCCCTGTTACGAGAGATCCTTCAACCCAGAGAAGCCAGGAATGGAACCTGGGACTTCACACATGTAAAATGTGTCTTCTGTCATGATGCTACGGTCCCTCCAATAGAGACCAAGGGATCTATTTCCAGGTCAGTGCGATCAGGGCACCAATCCTGTCACAGCCTCTGACCGTGAATGGCCTTAAGCACGCCGATTTGAAAGCAACCCCCATTGATGTCGAGGGAAACACAGGTGGCTGAGAGCCAGTTGAGACATTGCTGACACCATGCACGTGATATGGCAAAGCCTTTATTAAGAAGAAGCGGGAGAGTTGGGTTTTATATGCCGACTTTCTCTACCACTTAAGGAAGAATCAAACCGGCTTACAATCACCTTCCCTTCCCCACAACAGACACCCTGTGAGGTAGGTGGGGCTGAGAGAGCTGTGACTAGCCCAAGGTCACCCAGCTAGCTTCAAGTGTAGGAGTGGGGAAACTAATCCAGTTCACCAGATTAGCGTCGGCCGCTCATGTGGAGGAGTGGGGAATCAAACCCGGTTCTCCAGGTTAGTGTCCATCGCTCATAACCACCGCTCATAACCACTGAGAGCCAGCATGGTGTAATGGTTCAGAGCAGTGGTTTGGAACAGTGGACTCTGATCTGGAGAACCAGGTTTGATTCCCCACTCCTCCACATGAGCGGCGGAGACTAATCTGGTGAACTGGATTTGTTTCCCCAGTCCTCCGCATGAAGCCAGCTGTGTGACCTTGGGCAAATTACAGCTCTGTTAGAACTCTCTCAGCCCCACCTACCTCACAGGGTGTCTGTTGTGGGGAGGGGAAGGGAAAGTGATTGTAAGCCGGTTTGAGTCTCCCTTAAGTGGTAGAGAGTCGGCATATAAAAACTAACTCTTCCTCTTCTTCTCCGGTAAAATGCAGCCCTAATAACACAGAGGTTACGCAACCGGCCAACTGTTCAAAGTACTGCAATTTATCCCATGCGAATCCAAAACGCACCCAGAAACAAAGGCTACAATCCTACGTGTGTGCATGCGGGAATGCCATGGAACGCTCCCAGGTCAACACACATCAGCTCAGGCTACAAAGTCCATCTTCAGGGCAATTCTGCGACAGAAGAGGGTTGAGGCAAACCATCTGCTCTGTGCGAAGGAGGCCCACAACCCCCAGAGAAAGAATGAGACAGTGAGGCCTTTGCTATGTCAATGTTTGCCTTTCCCTTGCCAATCAGGGATCTCTTGTCACGTTCGCAGGAAAACTCTATTGCCCTTAGCCCCTTGACAGCATTTAGGGGGTATTTTCATCAAGGAGAGAAAAAAAGATACCAGGAAAAGCTACCCCATGACAACATATGACTTGCGAAGTGGCATTTGGGATCTGTCACCGACACGTGACCAAAGTTTGTGTAGATTTCAAGCGCATTAACAACCCACCAGGGGGGAAAAAGGGAAAGGGATGCAAATGATACTCTTATTACAAAGGCTCCTACAGGATCCTAGGAGGGACTACTCAGAAGTACTTGCTCCCTAGCAAGCCTGTTTAGGATTGCTACCAGACAAGCACGTTCAGAGGTATCTTTACTCCATGGGGCTCCCTTCAAAGCAAGCGCGCCCAGGAATCCTTCGGCCTTGTTAAAGTCAGCAGGGCTTACTTGGGAGTAAGGATACCTACAATGCAGGGCCGTCGGAGGTTGACTCGGGTGGCATGCTTTAATGCCGCTCCAGTTGCAAAGAGGCAGCACGGTTACTTATGTCATCTTTGGGGAAAAGATGGATGAGGAGTAGGCAGGGAGGCCACCAGCTACGGGGAAACATTCCTGACATCTGGAAAGCATCCCCTCTAGATGATCTTCCAAACAGAGGGATGAGGGGGAGGGACTGTGGCTCAGTGGTAGAACGTCTGCTTGGCATGCAGAAGGTCCCAGGTTCAATCCCCGCATCTCCCGGTTAAAGGGACTAGGCAAGTAGGTGATGAGAAAGACCTCTGCCTGAGACCCTGGAGAGCCGCTGCCGGTCTGAGTAGACAATACTGACTTTGATGGACCACGGGTCTGATTCAGTAGAAGGCAGCTTCATGTGTTCATTCCTGACATCTAGAAAGCATACCCTCTAGATGATCTTCCAAACAGAGGGATGAGGGCAGAGCACAGGGCCGGGTGCTGACTCAAGTGTTCAAATCTCACTGTTAAGTCACGCTGCTTTCCCCCAGAAAAACCAAACGACGGGTGGTATTCTATCAAACAGCCTCCCATTCCCATCCACGCTTAATCAATAGTTGCATTAATTACTTCATCCGCCCAGACGGGCATCCCAACATCTGGAAAGGGAAGAGAGGGGAAAGAGGAGGGGTGGGAAGGGAGAAAGAGACTCTGCTATGCATTCTGCAGGCAAGTCCGTCTTGGGAGGGATTGCGCACATGGAATCCCTCCCTCCCTTCCCGAAAAGAAAAGATTGGGGGGAGAAAAAGCTGGGTTTGCACAACTTAGGAATTTAGAAATAGAGAGGCAGAAATCCTACATGCATTCAATAAGACTCAATCTTAAATAAATGCATTATTTTGTTGGGGGCGATCGCACACCACCTGGAGAGCGGAAGAAACGGGAGACAAAGCTCCCCGCAACCCACCCGACCCGCACATCCTTAGCACGTTTCCGATTTGGAGCAAGCAACGGGGTTTTTTTTTTAAAGAGAAACAAACAGACAAAAAATGCACCGCGCAAAATCACGCTGGCGGAACTCACCTGGTTTGGGATGGTCGCTCCCTCTCCCCGTTACAAAGAACATCAACCCCAGAGAGAGGCCAGGTTGCGAAATCCAGTCACTCCGTCATGGGGCAATGCTCGCTGCAGATCCCCCCCCCCCCGGGATGCAAACTGGGCTTTTTCCCCCCCTTTTCCTTTTTTTCTTCCCCCCCCTTCCTTTCCCCTCCCCGCCTCCCCACCCACTCCCGCCCCCTTTTGCCCGGGATTCAGTCACCGCTGCACCGCTACCCTGGTTGCTGGAAGGAGGCGGCGCAGCAAGCGGGATTTGGCACAATGAACTGCGGCGCAGCAAAGAAAAGCGCTCCGCCCTTCGCCCGCTTTGCAATGACATCATCTCCTTCTCCACTCGGGGGCGGGGCGGGAGGCGGGCGGGGACGCGGGAGGCGTGGCCCTCCCTTGATTGGGCCTTTCGCGGCTCCTCCTGGCGCCTTCTGGGAATTGTAGTCCTCCAGGAGGTTCATCGAGGCCCAGAGGGTGCCGCGAGAACTACGTCGCCCAGGCACCCCTGCGCGGCGCAGCCTCGAACGGAGGGACGGTAAAGGTGGGGTGGGAGGGCCTTGCAGCTTTAAGGGAGAAGCCGCTTTCTGAGGGCGGCCATGTTGACGGCGACGCTCGAGTCGGTCGTGGCTTCCTCCGCCGCCGTCCCGGACCCTTGAGGAGAAGAAACGGGTTTGGGAGCTGGGCTAAAATGAAGCGGGATTAAAGGGGGGGGAAAGGGGGGGGAAAGGGGGGGGAAAGGGGGGGGAAAGGGGGGGGAAATGGAGGATGCGAGCTTGACCTGAGAACCACGGCCGCTTCTTCTCCCTCCCCCTTTTTTTGGGGGGGGGGAGGGGTGATGTTTAGCGACGGCGGGTGGCGGAAAGAAGGGCCAAAACTCCTCGATGGCGTTTGGTAATTTGTGGGGATGGGCGCGAGCTGGGATGGGATCCGTGGGGTTGCTATAGAAACCGCTGGCGCTTAGAACCTTTTCGGCCAGTGGGGGTTGCGTTGGTGGGCGGTGGCTTAGAGAGGTAGGGCGCTCGCGGCGCGTGTACCCGAGGCCCCGCGTTCGACTCCCGGGTGCGGCTTTTAGTCGTGGGGACTCGCCCGACAGGCATGGAGGGTAGATTCCCCCCCCCCTTAAAAAAAACCCCAAAGGAAGCCTGAGCTTGCTCAAAGGAGGCAGGAACGTTGAAAGTAGATGGGGCATGAAAAGGTCATGGCCTGTATAGTGGGCTCTGGGTTCAAATCCTGGGTCAGTGGCCCGCAGAATAGTGGGCTCTGGGTTCAAATCCTGGGTCAGTGGCCCGCATAGTAGTGGGCTCTGGGTTCAAATCCTGGGTCAGTGGCCCGCATAGTGGTGGGCTCTGGGTTCAAATCCTGGGTCAGTGGCCCGCAGAGTAGTGGGCTCTGGGTTCGGATCATGGGGCATGAAAAGGTCATGGCCTGTATAGTGGGCTCTGGGTTCAAATTCTGGTTCAGTGTCTTGTATAGTGGGCTCTGGGTTCAAATTCTGGTTCAGTGTCTTGTATAGTGGGCTCTGGGTTCAGATCATGGGGCATGAAAAGGTCATGGCCTATATAGTGGGCCCCTGGTTCAAATCCTGAGTCAGTGGCCCACATAGTAGTGGGCTCTGGGTTCAAATTCTGGTTCAGTGCCTTGTATAGAGGGCTCTGGGTTCAGATCATGGGTCAGTGGCCCGTGTAGTGGACTCTGGGTCCAAATCCTGGGTTAGTGGCCCGCATAGTAGTGGGCTCTGGGTTCAAAGCCTGGGTTAGTAGCCCGCGTAGTGGGCCCTGGGCTCAAAGCCTGGGTCAGTGGCCTTGGTTCAGATCCTGGGACAGTGGCCCATATAGCGGGGCCTGGGTCAGTGGCCTGTATAGTTGCCTCTGGGTTCAAATGTTGGGTCAGTGGCCAGTATAATGGGCTTCTGGGTTCAAATCCTGGGTCAGCCATGGGGATTGATTTGCAGGGTAATTTTAGCACCTTGTTGGGTTGTTCTGAGAGTAAAATGCAGGGGGAGTGCTTTGTAGACATTCATGCACCCTTTGGGAAAAAAGCATGCAGTAAAGATATGTAGATCTGAAAGTTCGGTGGGAGCTGGTTTTTTGTTTTTAATTGGGAGGGGGAAGTTTTCAGATTCGCCTCCCCCCCTTTCATGGTTTGTTTTCAGCCCCCTACTTCCCCGTCCACAACAATATGACCTCCCTAAAAAGAAACTGTTTTTAGTCATAAGCAGGGTTTAATCATTTAGCATTTATATACCGCTTCCAAAGCTCCTCATCCTGCATTGCTTTGTAATCCTCACAATAACACTGTCAAGTGGGTGAGTATTATGGGTATTGATGGGGGGGGGCTCATCTCAGCCGACCTAGTGATGGGTGTGGCTCCAATTGTGATGGGATTGCAAATTATGGGCAAAATCCTTGAATCTTCAATATCTTTTTCATCCAGTGTTCTGCATTGGATTGCATCTGTGTTCTTCAGTTGCAGCATGGGAACTTTTTACCCCCCATCTGTGCAACCCACCTAGAAAAACTGCTGCAGGCTTGATTTCGTACTTTGTGGCGGGGTGCTTAGCGCACCCATCTTGCCTGCCTGGGTGCTGATCCGGGGGGGGGGTCAGGGGACGGGTTTCCATTGAGGGTTCTAAATTGGCTTGCAAATGCTTTACATTTATGCTCTGCTACTTGGGATACCTAGCTTGGGTGAGGTGGGAAGAATTCCATTGCCTGGGTAAAAATGGGCATTGCAGGGGTGGGTGGGTAGTGTTGATATTGGGATATGGTAACTGCCAGTTCTGCAGCTAAAGAGTTAATGGCAAGAAGCAAGATTTGAATTGGGGACCTGTTGGTTCCTAGAGCTGCAGGAGTGCACCAGTTCTCTGTTGATTAGAAATGGAGCCAGAGACAACCTGAGGCTACAAGCCTATGTAAAATTAAGGTGAAAACAGTGCTTCAGATTCCACACTTTGACATTTGTCCTCTGCACCCCAAATATCAGAGCCTGTGGGAGTGGGTAGGAATCTGGTGGCAGATTACACAGTATAAATCAATGCAGTTTTAGATGGGGAAGCCGTAGCATCTCCTCCCCTATCCCAAACATACACATTCAAGCAAAAAAAAAAAAAAATTCAACTTCCACCTGCTCTGTAATGCAAAAGTATTGGCCTATTCACAGGGATGTTGTATGAGTCGCAAAAGATTTTACAAAAGGATGCTTTCAATATTACAAGGCTTAGTTCTCGCTAAGCTGATAGAAGGTCTGTTTTGTGTTCACTGGGAGGGGCGGTGGCTCAGTGGGAGAGCATTTGTTTTTCATACAGAAGGTCCCAAATTCAATCCCCAAGATCTCCAGTTAAGAAGGATCTGTGCAGTACATCTCAACCTTTTTTGCTCCATTCCCCCTTTCACCATTGTTCAGAGTATAATTCCGCCCTTCCCATTCTAACTCAAAATTAAAAACAAACTACAATTTTACAGATTGTACATAATCTACAGGACATCACACTTTGCTAAATAGTGTTCCCAGTTCCCCCACTTGGGGGGAATTCCCCCCTTGTTGAGAACCCATGCGTTAGTGGGTGACGTGAAAGCCCTAATTGAGATCCTGGAGAGCCGCTGCCAGTCTGAGTAGACTATACTGACCTTGATGGACCAAGGGTCTTATTCAGTATAAGGCAGCTTCATATGTTCAAGACATCTAATAAGTGACATGATAAGACTAGGATTAGTGTAATCCAATTTTAACCCCAGGTATGCTTGCGAGTATGGGAAGGAAGCCATCAGTAAACCTCATCTCTGCCTATAAGATGATGGAGTGCGTATGTTGATCAAGTTAACAGATGATTAGCCATGCAAGGGTTTGTTTTTTTCTTATGGTCCAGACAGGAAAGAGGCCTTCTGTGGTTCCAAAAGCATGCTTGCGTATAAATCCACTCAGGTTTCAGCCGTCCTGTCTAGACACGACTGTGGCCGTGAATGCTCAACACAGCTCTTCTGGTTTACAAAATCCTCTCTCCAGGTAGATGGCCGGTGCAGAGGGAGGCACAGGGGTCCAGTGCTTAAATTTGAATGTTCTTTTCTTTTTCAGGAACTGCCAGAAAAGAGGATGGGAAACATGGCTTCTCCAGCTCTCTGATGATATCACGCTAGACGTTTCTGAAATCAGTTGCCGGGGGGCGGGTGAGCTCCCCTTCGGTGGCAGTCTTCAAGCAGCTGCTGGACAAACGTTTGTCAGGGATGCTCTAGGCTGATCCTGCATTGAGCAGGGGGTTGGATTAGTTGGCCTGTATGGCCCCTTCCAACTGAGGGGCTGTGGCTCAGTGGTAGAGCATCTCTTGGCATGCAGAAGGTCCCAGGTTCAATCCCCGGCATCTCCAGTTAAAGGGACTAGGCAGGTAGGTGATGTGACAGACCCCTGCCTGAGACCCTGGAGAGTCGCTGCCGGTCTGATTAGACAATACTGACTTGATGGACCAAAGGGTCTGATTCAGGATAAGGTAGCTTCATGTGTTCATGTGATTCTATGAAATCATTTCCCCCCCTAACTACGGGCTTGGCGGGGAGTGAATGTGCGGCTTATCTTTCATCACCCAGGATGTTGGTTTCTTTAAATCGTCTCCTGAATCCACATCACTCCAACCAGGCTATTCTTAAGCCGTCCCTTTTCCTTCCATGATATCCAGGGGGCTGGGGAGGAATGGTTGTTGATGTGTTAAAATCAAATAGGGTAATTTTAGTAGTTTTAAGACTCTTGTGGTCCTGTAATGTAATAGCTAAGGGTCATCCCCATTATGGTTTAAAGGTCACACAGCCAGAGCCAGTCACGCTTATAACCGGAAGTTTTACGAATACACAAGAACTCCCGGAGAAAACAATATGCTTAAAGGAGAAAATGGCAGTGTGAAAAGTCTCCCAAAACATTCAGAGTGAAGCCTGTATGAAAACCTGTTACAACCAACCCCCGGTGGTGCCTATTGGTTGCAAACAAGAAGGGAAAAGTGAGGGGAAGGGGGGTCTCTGCAAGATTGGGCGGGTCCTCCACTAATAAAATCAGATCTCTGACTCTTACGTCTAAAGTTCAGACTGTAAAGGTAAGTGTTTTCAAAGCAGTGAATGTTTTGTGGTCTTCCTGAAATCACATCTTGACAAAAGCATTGTTGCAGGAGAATTATAAAATCCCTTTTTTTTTTTGCGTATGAACATAAAAAGCTATTAATTGGAGTCAGCAGCGATTTTACACTTCTCGGCACAAAGAGTGATCCACCCCAGAGCTATTTTTCAGAGGATTGCCATGTTGATCTCCAGTAGATAAGCGAGTTTTGAGTCTGGGGCCACCTTTAGAGACCAACAAGATTTTGGAGTATAAGCTCTCCAGAGCAGGGGTGTCAAACACATGGCCCACGGGCTGGATCCGCCCCTTCAGAGCTCTAATCCGGCCCGCGAGGCAGTCACCCCTACACTCCCAGTCTGGGCATTTAATTTTATGGTACACTTGGCCCGGTCCGAGCAAGTGGCGTTTTGTCATATCCAGCCCTTGCAACAAATGAGTTTGACACCCCTGCTCTGGAGTCAACGCTTCCTTCGTCACGTATCTGACAAATGGAGCTTTGAGTCTAGAGAGCTTATACCCCAGAAATCTTTTTGGCCTCTTAAGATGCTACTGGATTCAAATCTCGCTCCTCTACTGAAGGCTGCGGCAACTGTTACTCTATACGATGCCATTGACATACACAGCATATCAGAGTACCATAAACTATATCCCTCCCCTGAGAAGTTCTAAGTTTCAGCTTTGGGCAGAAGGGATAAGAAGATGGGGAATGCCAAGAGGTAAGTGAACACAAGGAAAAATTTGCTTCATTCCAGCAGAAACCCAAAACGACTTACAACGTTCTTCCCCCTCCTCCACTTCATCCTCACCAAGCAAAGTAGGTTCAGTTGAGAACGTGTGACTGACCCCAGTATCACCTATCAAGCTTCCATGGCGGAGTAGGGATTGAACTTGGGTCCTAGTCCAGTACTCTTAACCGCTATACCACACTGGTTAGAAGGTCTAGAGCAGGGGTTCCCGATGTGGTGCCTCTGGCCACCCTGGTGCCCATCAAGTGCTTTTTTTAGAAGGTGCGCAGTGCCAAAGGAGGCTTTTCCCAGCACCAGCAATCTGGTTTGCAGTGCAGATTTTTTAAAGCAATGTTGCTTTGGCATCAGCTGCTGCCGCAGCCCAAAAGTCTTTGCCATGACTGAAGGTGAGCCGGGGCAGCCATTTTGTGGCTGGCACTGCCCCCTGCGGCAGCCATCCTGTGCACACCAACCCCACCTCCACCCCGTGTCCAGATTGCAGAGCTGCCAGCAGGCTCGGAAAGGTCGGGGACCCCAGCCGCTTGAGAATTGCCACCTTGGAAGCAACGCCACAGTCCTGGTCATTCCTCAAAGCGGCCGTCCTGCAGCTGTGTCATTCGTTGGAGCACTTGAAACACACACGCAGCTAAAAGTTCTCGATTGCCCAAGACCTAAATAGCTGAGATGGTTTTCCAGTGGCAGGAGCGATCGGCTGATGCAGCCGCGTGCTGCTTAGTCCTGTCTGACTAGGACAAGCTGTTCCGTGGGTCTGATTACGCTGCCGACAGAAAACAGCCCGCAGCGAGCAGTGTGTGTTTCCAAGCCCATTTCTGTCAAAGTGCAATAACCAGTACAGCATCGTATCTACACAAGTCTGTAGCTCCAAAGATCTCACCAACAAATACTCCGGAGTGACGGCAGAGCGGGTGGTGGTGGCTTTTTGAGGTATTCAAATGCACCCCGAATTCTTTTATTCCAATCATCCTAGTAGTATTTCCCCCCCCCCAATTTTTTTAAATTAAAGTTAATGAAACACAAAATATATCTTCCAAAGGGAACATATATTTAGAGCCATTCATAATGCTTCAAATATCAGATTGACATTACTGCCCTTTATCATTACTGCCTATATACTATTGATTGTTGTTTTATCAATGTTTAAGCTCCATTTAAAATTAACCAAACTGCTGCTTACAGACATCTGCTTTATACTATCCCTCTTGTTGCATTCTCTATAAACTAACAATAGCCTTTTAATTATCTAACACCCTATAATCAGTGTGGTTCATCCTAGTAATCTTTATTTGGATGCGTTATTTCAGCTGTGCTGACATTTAAGGAAGCATTTTGAGGATCAGGTTATAGGGAATGCAGTCTTCGACATCCTTACTTGAATGTAAAGCGCATCGATGTTGCTGAGATGGTCTTCCAGAAGTCTGTTCGTAGCATATGCAGACCCGTTCACTGAAATGTGATGTTTGCTTCCTTACTGAGTCAGGTACTCTGCCTGGCCCCAGCACTGTAGGGTTGGGGTCCCCAGTCCTTTTGAGCCAGCGGGCGCCTGTGGGATTCTGATTCAAGTGTGGTTGGGGGGGGGGGGGCAGCCACAAAATGACCACCACAGGTCTTTATACTGTGGTGGCAGGTGCTGGCAAAATATTTAAAAATCCACAGGGCTGATCAAATCTCCAATCCTCGAGCCTTGTTGGCCAAAAAAGCCCTGCCCACTTTCTAAAAACACTTGGCAGGAGACCTTGAAGGTGTTGGCCGGCATCATAACAGCCACAGGCACCACACTGGGGACACTTGCTCTAGGGCTTTGCTCAGCACCTGCTACCTGAGAGTCTTCTGACTGGATTTTCTACGATTGCCCCAGGACCTTCGCCTTGCAACTCTGGTTCTCTGCCATTGAATCTACTTTACAAGTATATTCAGCCATTGTTGGCACAGGCAGTAAGCCTAAGTTCCTAATAATGCCTCTTCTTTAGAGCCCTGCCTTTATACTTTCCGGAAGGAGATTTTAACAGCAATGTTGCTTCTGTGTGTTTCGCTGCTTTAACGTTCCTTCCCTACCTATTTACTCGAAAGAGTAACCTGAAAGCACGGAGGAAATTACCCTGACAGGTCACTGCATCTGGGGCATCCAGTTATTTGGTGTTCTTGGAGCTTGATGAGCTGAGTTCTGGAGTCGGCGCTGTCTGGATGGGACCGGATTTCCATGCAGAGCAAACAAGGATGACTACCACAGTCATCTTTCTTTTAATTACAACCTTCCTTGTAACAAGGTTAATGGTTTCCAATGTCACTCTTAAGCTATGTAGGCAGGTGCCAGGCCCTGGGTAATCCGTACTGCCATCCTCCAAGAGTGTTGGCAACACTGTACTTGGTCATCTTCTAAGAATCTGCCCTTTGTCACCAGCAAGCCGGATGCTGCTGTCAATGCATAGTATGTGGTGGAGGAACAGGTTGAGGCATAGGAAGCACATGAACCTTGAGATTCTCAGGTTTGTCCACTATGTAAAGGGATAGGGAAGTAATGGGTTTAAATTAGGGGCGGAAAGCTACTAGCTGGATATTAGGGGGAAATATTTTTTACAGTAAAAGTCGGTTTTTTATATGCCAACTTTTTCTACCTCTTAAGGAAGAATCAAACCGGCTTACAATCGCCTTCTCCCCACAACAGACACCCTGTGAGGTAGGTGGGGCTGAGAGAGTTCAGGGATAACTGTGACTAGCTCAAAGTTGCCCAGCAGGTTTCATGAGGAGGAGTGCGAAAGCCAACGCGGTTCACCAGATCAGAGTCTGCTGCTCCAAACCGCCGCTCTTAACCACTACACCATGCTGTAGTTCAGCAGTGGAATCAGCTGTGGGGGGGTAAGCGCCTCTTCACTGGCAGTCTTCAAGCAGCGGTTGGACAAGCTTTTCAAGGATGCTCTAGGCTGATCCTGCATTGAGCAGGGGGTTGGACTAGATGGCCTCCAAGGCCCCTTCCTGACCCTGATAGAAAGGCTGCAGGCCAAGCTAGCTGTCTGAGTCACAAGACACACAAAAAACCTGGTTGGAGATTTCAAGAGTGGGTGAGGACTTGGAAGTAATTGCACATTGTCTGCATATGATCTGGCGGTTTTGCTGTGCATGGGGTGTGTGTAGGGAGAATGGCCCTGAGCTGTGCTGTTAACCTTTCTCTTGCCTGCATGTTGCGCTCTTTTGAGTGTGTTTCCTTGGGCGGAAACTGTGAAGAGCTGGGTGACTATTGCGGATACCCCTCTCCACAACAAACTGGTCTTTACAAGGCAGCTAAAAAAAAAACACTTTTCACCATTTTCTGTGTAACTTTTCACCATGTGTTTCTGTGTAACTTGTTCTGGCCCCCTGCCATTACACTTGGGGAGGTTGGATCATCGCGTAGTTTGATTCCCAAGGAGGGAAGGAATCTGGCTAGAGGAGGTTTGGCACTCGATGCACGATGCTTAGTCACATAAGCAGGTTTTTAAGTGACTCCTATATTGTGTGGGAGGATCCCAAAGATGCCCTAATAACTTTGGGCAGGGTAGGAATTTAGCATTTTAAGGGAGTCCTGTCCCGCAGAGGATATGAGCATAGACGTTTTTACAGGTCTCTCCCTACTTCCTAATGTCAGATGGAAACTCTCTTGAAATTAAGAGTTTCTGTCTAGACATTAGGAAGAATTCTCTAACAAAGGGGTTCCTCGGTGGCACAGGCTTCCTCAGGAGGTGGTGAGCTCTCCTTCCCTGGAGGTTTTTAAGAAGAGGTTGGATGGCCATCTGTCAGCAATGCTGATTCTATGACCTTAAGCAGATCATGAGAGGGAGGGGACCTTGGCCATCTTCTGGGCATGGAGTAGGGGTCACTGGGGGTGTGGGGGGGGGAGGTAGTTGTGAATTTCCTGCATTGTGCAGGGGGTTGGACTAGATGACCTGGTCCCAACTCTATGATTCTACTTTTGGGTGGTAGAGGAAAGGGGCTTGTTTCTGTCAGCCATGAAATTTTCGAGGGCATGTTTCCTTATAGACAAAGAAAACCAGGGATGTCTGACAGGTTTGTATCGGTGGTGCACGAGCCAGCCACAAAAGCAAATGTAAGGTGTTTGCTGACATGTTGAATCTGAACAGTCAGTTCAAACATATTTATGGTATTAATAGCTTGACTGTGTGTGTTAAGTGCTGTCAAGTCGCTTCCGACTCATGGCAACCCTATGAATCAATGTCCTATCTTTGACAGCCTTTCTCAGATCTTGTGAACTGAGGGCTGTGGCTTCCTTTATTGAGTCAATCCATCTCTTGTTGGGTCTTCCTCTTTTCCTGCTGCCATCAACTTTTCCTAGCATGATTGACTTTTCCAGAGACTCTTGCCTTCTCATAATGTGACCAAAATGCGATAGCCTCAGTTTAGTCATTTTAGCTGCTAGGGTCAGTGCAGGCTTGATTTGATCCAATAGACAATAGCTTGTCTATTGGATGTGAAATCCGTGATTCAGTTGGGAGGGAAAATTAGCCTTAAGAGAAAGCTCTGTGTCGCTTCAGTTTTTCTGCAGATTGAGCTAATGCTAATGTGTCTTTTCAGCCTCCTGGGATCATGTGTTCCTTCGCCAGGCCCCAGAAAACTGCCTTGTGATGCAAAGGGCATATCGAGAGTGGGAAGCAAGACACCCTCCATAAGGTGATCGGAGCTGCCAGTGTTTTATCCCATGGCCCGGAAAACCATTCGCTGGGCTGTAGAGCGCAAGAGACTGCAGAAATTGAGTCGCGAGATTCTTTAATAGTGCGAGGGCTTATTCGATGTGTGGTTGGATAAGCGGCTTTGTCCTGCAGGGGGAGAACGGAGCATCAATGCCAGTCAATTCCCCCTTGCACGGTAGGGGCCTGCGAGGAAACTCAACTCCAGCAGTAACAGATGCGGACGCGCTCACGAGGTCGACCAGCGAATGGAGACCTTTGCACATGGAGGCAAAGGGCGGCGTTGCTAACGAGTCCTGCAAAAGAGATGATTTCTGCAAAGTAGAGATGTCAAACATAAAGGGAGATAATAAGTGGGGGTCTTCAGTGCGGCCTATGAACTCCCCTTTGGGGGAGCACAGAAACCGCATATTTATTTGCTTCACTTATACCTGGCAGTTTCAGGCGTCTGCCCCTAGCATCCCTCAAGCAAACTCATCCAGACAGAAAGCTCATACCCTACCAGAAAATATTTTTGTTAGTCTTTAAGGTGCTACTGGACTCTTGCCCTTTTTGACTCATCCAGACAGGTAGATCTGAAGCAGTAATACTTTATTAGGAACTAAAAGGCAAATAAAAGAACTGACTGCATGCAGGCAGGAAAGGTTAGCAATGGAGACCCAGTACAGGTTACCTGCTTAAATACATTAGGACAGGAGAATAAGATAAACATTGCTGGGCAACAGCGAGATAAGCAGCTCCCGTGAATGTAGACAAAACACGCTGCAGCTGTGAGAGCTGGCACAAATGAAGGATACACAGGAGCTTCCAACCCTGGGAACCAAGAACTTGACTTGTGGCCAGACTCGGCCTGAACTTATGTCAAGAGCCTGACTGGATCTTGCGTTCAGTGAAGAACCTGACATTACCCTGCCATTTTCCTCGGGGGGGGGGGGATCTGAAGCAGCTTACCACATTCTCTTCCATTTTGTCATCACAACAACCCTGTGAGGTAGTCTAGGCTGAAAATGTGTGGCTGCCCCAAGGTCAAATGGCAGCCTTTGGTGTTTATTTACCAATTGATCTTCGTTAGAGCCAGACCAGTTCTCTATTTTCATGGTACCTTTGTCCTGTAGGCCTGGGAGCCACAGTGTTGCGGTTAAGAGACCGGGCCACGAACCAAGAAGTCCGTGGGTTGACTGTTGTCTTTCCCATAAAGCTGGCCATGGCCTCAGAAAGGATGTCTGTGCTCAGCCTCAACACCCTTTCCCCATTCTTACTAGGCCAGTAATAACTGGCCTACTTTACAGGGGTGCTATGAAGATTATAAGATAACATAGTTCAGCTGTTAAGGTGCTGATAGGCAGATGGCAGGAAGTGGACTTTGAGCTAGGGCCAATCTTTACAAACCAGTTTTCTTCCTCCTGACCCAATCCGCTGTGGGTTTCCCTACTGGGGGGTGGGCATTGTGGAAGGAATGCCAGGGAGAACTGGGTGTTGTTGGGGAAAGCACAGTTGCAGCCTCGGTTTATCTGCTAGGTGAGGAATTGGACTCTATAGCTCCTTTGGCACCTAACCCAGTTAGGTGGATGTCCCTTGCAAGGCGCAACGGTTGGGTTTCCTCTGGTGCCGCAAAGGTTAAAACAAATTAGCTGAGATGGTAACATGAGGTGAGCACAAAAAGGGGGAAAACAGTCCAAGCCTTTCCATGTAAGTTTTAGGCTCGTAGCTTAATCTGATTCAATCTGCCACTTGTAGACCGGCAAATAGGGCTGCCTGCCTGCAGGACCTGGAGTTCTGGAATTGCAGCTGGTCACCAGGAAACAGAGTCCCCCCTGGAGAAAATGGCAACTTTGGAGAGTCAAATGTGTGCCTTCGTGTCCTGGCTGAAGTCCACCCAAAAATCTCCAGGAACTTCTCAACCCAAAGTAGGCAATCACCCAAGGATGCCATGAGGCCCACCCGTTCACTTCTTGAGCCAGAAGAGGGGGGTGAATCCAAAGGGTCTCGAAGAGGAAGAGTTGGTTTTTCTATGCCGACTTTCTCTACCACTCAAGGAAGAATCAAACTGCCTTACAATCACCTTCCCCTCCCCACAACAGACACCCTGTGAGGTTGGTGGGGCTAAGAGAGCTGTGACTAGCCCAAGGTCACCCAGCTGGCTTCATGTGGAGGAGAGGGGAAAGAAATCCTGTTCCCCAGATTCGCCTCTGCTGCTCACGTGGAGGAATGGGGAACTAAACCCAGTTCTCCAGATTAGAGTCCACCGCTCTTAACCACTACACCATGCTGGCTGAATTAAACGGAGAAAGGGACCAATGGGTCGGTCCTCAGTAGTAAGGCGCAGAGCATCACAGCCATGTGCCGGCAGCATGGCCGTAGGCACAGACTTTAATCTCTGACCTTGGCAGCCTCTCATCGTGGCTGTGCAGGGAGCGAATTCTCCCCTTTCTTCAGAAACGGAAGCCAAGCCGGCGGTGTCGTCTCCCAAGCCTGCAAATAACGGCACCTATTTTGCGACAGCCCTGCCATCTACCACTGATTGATGTAGCCCTGGCCGCCATTTTGAGGCACTTCTTACGCCTTTCTCCACCTTCCGGAAGCACCTGCCGGCTCAACAAGGTTGAGGACAACTGGTTCATATAATAATGCCAGGCTCCATAACCTTTTTGAGCCTTTGGGCACCTCTGGCATTCCAGCCCAGACAGGCAGAGAGGGGGACCACAAAATGGCTGCACCAGGAGTAGGGTTGCCAGGTCCCTCTTTGCCACGGGCAGGAGGTTTTGGGGGCGGGGCCTGAGGAGGGCGGGGTTTGGGGAAGGGAGGGACTTCAATGCCATAGAGTCCAATTGCCAAAGCAGCCCTTTTCTCCAGGTGAGCTGATCTCTATCGGCTGGAGATCAGTTGTAATAGGAGATCTCCAGCTAGTACCTGGAGGTTGGCAACCCTACGCAGGAGGCAGAGCCAACCACAGAATGTCTGAGTCAGGTTATGAGTCAATCTCTCCCCCCCCCCTCATAATTTATTTTTAAAAACACACATACAAAAGGGGAATCTACCAAGTCAATTGGCCAAGGTGGGACATATTATGAGGAAATCTTCCAACATTTCGGGTAGAAGCTCTTATAAAAATGATATTATTTTAAAATATTTTCTTGCAGGCACACACAGGTTATCATCAGTCGCACTGTGAAGATCCTTGTGATGTGGGAGGCAGCTGCTGCCAAAGCAACGGGGTTTTTGGGGGAATCTGCACAGCCAATGCGAAGCCCTGATGGGCAGAAGCCCCAACTGGCCCCACCCACTTTCTAAAAGCACTCGGCAAGTGCCAGAACAGGTGTCGGGTACCCACAGGTGCTGCATTGGATATCTCTTTGAAGTGTTTCTATAAGCCTGACCAGGGATGGGCAGCATAAAAGACCAACAAATAAGTAAAAATAAAGTACCCTAAATAAGTTCAAATCTGAACTGTCCCTAGAAGCTAAAATGACCAAACTGAGGCTGTTGTACTTTGGTCACATTATGAGAAGGCAAGGGTCACCGAGAAAGACAACAATTTTAGGAAAAACTGAAGGCCGCAGGAAAAGAGGAAGGCCCAGCATGAGATAGATCAACTCTATAAAGGAAGGCGCGGCCCCCAGTTTGCAAGACCTGAGCAAGGCTGTCAGTGATAGGACATTTTGGAGGTCATCGATTCACAGGATCGCCATGCATCAGAAGTGACTTGACGGCACTCAACACATATGCACACGCAAGATCTGTCCCACAGATATGCTGAGATGCTTTTGCGCATGGAAGAGATGGTGACTGGCAGCCCATTCCTGAAGGAAGGGGAAATAGATGCGTGGCAGCCGGGAGTGGTGCACCCACGCTGCCTCCACAGAGGCTTCCAGGCCGGCAAACAGGAAAATAAAGGCATTTTAGAAAGTAAAGCCAGCGTGGTGTAGTGGTTAAGAGCTGTGGTTTGGAGCGGTGGACTCTGATCTGGAGAACCGGGTTTGATTCCCTGCTCCTCCGCATGAGCGGCGGAGGCTAATCTGGTGAACTGTCATTTGTTTCCCCGCTCCTACACACGAAGCCAGCTGGGTTACCTTGGGCTGGGTTACCTTGGGCTAGTCACAGTTCTCTTAGAGCTCTCTCAGCCCCATCTACCTCACTGGGTGTCTGTTGTGGGGAGGGGAAGGGAAGGTGATTGTAAGCCGGTTTGAGTCTCCCTTAAGTGGTAGAGAAAGTCGGCATATAAAAACCAACTCTTCTTCTTCTAAAAGAGGAAAATGCCTCCATAGAACGAAGCGAGGCTACGCCATTAAAAAAGGAGCAGCCACGCAGCGGCATGAGGAGCCCTTCCCAGGGCGAAAGGGGTTAGGAAGCTGGCTAAAGATGGCTGTGCCCCCAGGGACTTCCTCCATGCCAGCATGGAGTTCCAAGAATTCCCTGCCGCCATGGCTGAATTGGTAGCGGGGGCCAGCGCATGTCTTCGGCACCGGCATGTTTGCCCCCTGGGACAGCGTAAATGCCCATTATCCTGGGTTAAATGGGCACTTACACCGACGCGGGGGGGTCACACCATCTCCTAAAGAGCTTTCCCCTCCTTCAGGATTGCAGCCTTAATTGCTTAGGGCCATCTCCTTAGGGTTGTGGCTGAAGAGATGTTTGAATGGGTCTTTCTTCGCATGCTGCTAACCATTATGATGTGTTTTTCCCCAGTTTGGCAGCCTGGGCATAAAAAGAAGAGATTCCTGTGGGACGGGTGTGTCTCCGAAGAACACGACTGCTTCTTTCTACTTCCGGTCTAGGGGCTCAGTCCACATCTCCCTGCCACCACAAGGGTCTTTCCCGAACCCCTCATTTGTTTTCCCAAGTCTTGACTGGGATGCCAGCTCCGAGTTGGGAAATACTGGGAGATTTTGGGGATGGAGCCTGAGGAGGGCGGGATTTGAAGAGGGGAGGGACTTCAATGCCATAGCATCCAATTGCCAAAGCGGCCCTTTTCTCCAGGGGAACTAATCTCTGTTGCCTGGGGATCTGTTGTAATAGTGGGAGATCTCCAGGTGCCACCTGGAGGTTGGCAACCCTTATCACATGAACACATGAAGCTGCCTTCACTCTATTCGCTTAGTCGTGCTTTCAGGTGATGAAACCTTCTGTGACACGTGGGTTCCATCAGCCAATAGGAAGGGATGGAGGCTCTCTCAGCACTTCAGCTTTGCTGGTGGCATCCGTCACTTTGGCTCCTGAGTCAATCGCACACAAACACCAGGGAGGAACTGGGAAGGGCCATACAACTCACCCACAAAACCACTCATTTAAAAAACCCAGATTGTCTAAGTGGATGACTGTGACTTCCACTCATGCTTTGTGCCACGTGACAGCACCACGTCATCAGAGGTACATCACCTGCATATGTGAACTCATGAAGCTGCCTTCTACTGATTCAGACTTTTGATCTTGGCAGAGCTCTTTCACATCTGCTGCTCCCTGATTCTTTTAAATGGAGAGTCCAAGGATGGAACTTGGGAACAGCATGGTGTAGTGGTTAAGAGCGGTGGTTTGGACTTGGAGTGGTGGACTCTGATCTGGAGAACCGGGTTTGATTCCCCCATTCCTCCACATGAGCGGCAGACTCTAATCTGGAGAACCAGGTTGGTTTCCCCACTCCTACACATGAAGCCTGTTAGGTGACCTTGGGCTAGTCACAGCTCTCTTGGAGCTCTCTCAGCCCCTCCTACCTCACAGGGTGTCTGTTGTGGGGAGAGGAAGGGGAGGTGATTGTAAGCCAGTTTGATTCTTCCTTAAGTGGTAGAGAAAATCAGCATATAAAAACCAACTCTTCTTCTTCTGCATGCAGAGCAGATGGTGCTCCACTGAGCCACGGTCCCGCTATATAAGATGCTGCCAAGACAAAGCTACCAGTTTCCACAAACTCAGCAAGCAGCCGACCCAGCAGAGTACAGTCTGTCCAGCAAAATGTCTGCCAAGTCCACAGTTGAAATACAGCATTGTGATAAATTCCCGATCGTGCAAATTAATCCTAAGGGCATTGTACAAAAAGAATAGGCAAATAAGTCCAGCGGGGTTTCATCATCAATATATTGAATTCTCAATATGGTCCCATCTGTGGACAGCTAAATCTAGAGATTGGAGCCATGGACAGACAAGACAGCTCTTTCTACAAACTCGAGAAAAGCGTCAGGTTAGCAGAAAAATTTGAAATTAAGAAAAATACATTGAGGGTTAAAACCCTCCAAAATGACAGAAGCAGCACCTGTAGCTTTAAGCAATTAATGCTATCAATGGTCGTTGCTTGGCAACTAGAAAAGAAGAGAGTTTAAGAATGAATAAGGCTTGGCTTCCTGTCCTGAAAAACT